>NW_008795520.1:4008159-4080815 GCF_000699145.1 Aptenodytes forsteri
AAAAGTCCTTGGCTAGTGTAAGCATTACCTAGCAACAACTAAAACATCGGTGCTTTATCAACTTTGTTCTCATCTTAAATCCAAAACACTGTACCAGCTACTAGAAAAGAAATTAACTCTATCCCTGCCGAAACCAGGACATTTGTGTATAGTAAATTACTTCACTGTAATCCCTACACAGAAATATTTTCCGTGTTATTTGAAAAGCACTACCAAAGTGTTGCAAATCCTCAAATATCACAGAAAATGCAAAGACAATATCTGCTCTTCAGCTGTGTTGAGTGCATAAAGTTCGGGAGATACATTATGCCTCTCTTAAAATAAAGTCTTTCAGATGTGGAAAACATAATTTGTTTACAGTTAATTTATATACTCAGGAAGATTGATCTGCAAGTTGCTTCTAATAGAGTTTGCTTTTGAGTTGCTAAAAAGATGAAATTGTAGCAAAATGGTACTTCTGCTATTTTAAACACTATCAAGAGAACATGAAGAGGCTTAGGCTTAGGATGTGTTTCTGAATCTTACAATGTGAGTCTCTGAGCTTCTGACCGCATCTAAAGGGTGCGTACGGCATACCTCAAGATTAATACTTGTGCAAGTGAAAGGAAATAATGGTGTACATATGCAGACATGCAATAGCAAAACAGCTGAATTGCAATCTTGAAGTACACTGTAATGTTTTACAGGTGTCTGTACTGATAAGAAACTTCTCCCTGAAGGTTTGGACAGTAAAAGACCAAAGCCAATTAAGTTGCCAAATCAGGCCTATATTAATCTACCTCTTTGGAAAGATGATCAGGGAGAGAGTACAGTAGAACATGAGAGCTTTGAAGAAGGAACTTCTGCTAGTTCTACAAATAGTACTCCTCAAATGACACCTACAAACAGTCTGAGCAGGACGCTGCAGAAAAAGAAGACTGATTCAGTGCTGTATGGGTGTGCTGTCCTCCTTGCATCTGTTGCCCTGGGCTTAGACATCAGAGAGCTGAACAAGTCACAGGGTCCAGATGAACTCTTGCCTAAAGATGAGAAGAAGAAGCGTGATGGAATATTTCAGCGTGCTTCAAAATTTCGTAGGAGTGCCAGCCCTACAAGACTGCAGTCCAAGAAAGAGGAAACAAGTATTCCATCCCTAAATCCAGCTGCAAATACTGTGAATCTTCTCTCTATGCCCTCCATTTCCACAAAATGCCTACTTCAGTCTGACAGTGAAGATGCATTTGTAAGCACTGTGCTTGGTGACTGTGGTCCATGTAGTTCCACTGATGACTTTTCATCTGAAACTTCTGAAAGTAAGAGAGAACAGAGGATACAGCTGGCTCCTAACACAGTTTCTACACGATTAAGAAATCAGCCTTTTAATCTTTGTCTGAAACAAGAATCTCAAAATGTGCCAAATGATTCCTCGACAAAGTTAAGTGTGTTGGGTCACAGACGAACCTTATCAGATGGGAACAATTTTCAGGCCACAGGTGGGTAATTAAGAACTTAAAATGTAGGGGATTTTTAAGTGTAGAAACAGAAAATGTAGGGAAACTAATGAGTTGCTAAGATTTTTGTTACACTGTTATGTGTTAGCTGAGCCGCCATAACTGTATGTGGGTAAGCCGTCTGCCTGAACCCTGAATAAACTACCTCCACTTGGAATAGTATCCTGTTAGGAGTGTGGGTATGGAGATTTAAGGGGAAGAGGTGGTTCATTTTAAGGTGGTATCTGTTTTTCACAGGTATTGCAAAAGTAGGTTTCCCTGGTCTTTTCATGTCGGCGAGAACCTGCTTTTTGTGAAATGTACAATATTAGCATTATGCCTGAAATAAACTGAGACTGTTTCAGGTGCATGCATTATGTAGTAGTGGACTTTCTGAGACTGAGAGTACGCTTGTTTAATATAGTTTCACAGTCTGCATAGGTGAGTGATTGAGCATCATTTTAGTACTGCACATTTATTAACTCCAAGAAGAACAAGTCTGGTAAGATTTGATTTGCTTGCTTGACCTAGAAGTTATGTCACGTTCCACGAATCCTTAAGTTAAGCTGTTGATAAAAATTTAAGCTGAAAAAAAGGTCTTTAAATCTGGTTTCCATGTAAATGGATAAGTTCGTGATTAATGAGTTTTTGAAAAGAAGTTCTAAATTTCAATACTGGTGTTCTATGGTGGCTTAAATGTAATATTCTTCATGGTGTTCTATGCATATGCAATTACTCATAATAACTGGACAAATTTGTGGGGCTTTATTCCAGTATTAATATTAATCCAGTTACCGGGTGGTTAACACTTTCTCTATATATCTCTTTTGTAGCAACAAAAAATAAATTCTTATGGCCTCTGGCAGAGAGTATAGATGCAAAATGTTATTTGAGCACAGCTGGTCCTCTCTTAGGAGATTCCCCACAAATGTATAAGCCTCTTAATTTTTCTGGTGGAAGAAAACCCACTAGTGTTTATGGCAACCCAGTTTTACAAATGGCAAAGAAATCAAGAAGTCACAAGGTTTAAATTGTCTCTTTTTGTTTGGCCCTTCCTTTCCCCTAGCTAATGGATTTGCTTCAACCAATGATGTCTCCACGTTACCAGTTCTATCAGTTACTGGAACTCTGCACTCTCCGTCTGTTCAACAAAGAAGCAATCACAGTGGTGTTTCAACTGAAAAGCAAAGCGCTGTCAATATTATATCAAGGCCTCGACCTTCTTCTCTAAGAAGTAAAATTGATGCATGGCAGATTATTCCACGTATTGTTAAACCAAACTCTAAAGACTCTGAATACTTAGAGGGCAGTGTAGATCCAGATGTTAACTTCTTGCCAGATACGGAGGAAAGAACTAACTGCCACATGCCCTCGTTACTTGATATTGATGTGGAAGGTCAAAACAGAGACTGTACTGTGCCTTTATGTAGAATGAAGAGCAAAACTTGTCGGCCATCTATATATGAACTGGAGAGAGAGTTTCTGTCGTGAGTGCCTTTCATTTTAAACGTTTGCTTTTTAAAGGGGAACAAATACAAAATTCTTGTCCATCTAATGCTTTGTGCTGCTGTTTTCTGATGTACTGTGACAAATAGTACCAAAATTATTAAAATGGGCAGCTAATTAAGAAAGTGTAGTAGGTGCCTTTTTCAAATGTTCCTTGGAATTCCAGCTAGTAACTAAAAGCACAATGCTGCAAAATAGTATTCTAGGTGAACTTTATAAGCATATTTTGAATGACTGAAATAACATGCCCACCTCCCTCTGCAGTGTCACAGAAGTTTTCTTTAGGTTTGAGGGGTTTTGCTAGAAGTTTAATTTTTGCACGTTGAAAAAATGAATGACATACAGTAAGGTCGTGTTCCGTCAAGAAGAGTTTCGCCTGAGAAGCGGTTGTCTGCAGCTTGCCTCTGTGGCCTGTAGAATTAGGGAACGGGGCAGGGGATTTAAGGTGCTGGTGCAGGAGGCTTTGTTCACTCCTCGTTAAGTAGCTGGTTACTTTTTGGCATTTGATACTGAAATTGGTTGAGGACCAGCAGCTCAATTTGCAGTCTTTGCCCTTGGTTTTTGTGAGAACTTTCAACTGTGTGCATTAGTTTCTCCAGAAAGTTACACAGCTTGTATAAACACTTAGGTTTCAGCCACCATATCGATTTGAGAGGGTAAACTTTAGTATTGCGATTGGATTAAAGGTATTTGACATACTTTATAATGTGAAGCAACATTCCTTGTAGGTAAGGATACACTGGAACGTAAATATTTGTACTCCTAACCTTTTGAAGACTACAGTGTTTGCACTGAAAACAATATTCTTGGTTTGGGATTTTTTGTTTGTGGTGGAGCGGTTTGCCCGCCTTGTTTTTTAAACTCTGCTGCACCTTGTATTGAGGGAAGATGATGGGTTTTAAGGATGACTGGTTTTAAGTGAGCCAACAGTGCATTTTACTGCACTCAAATTTTAAAACTGCGATAATTTAATATTAAATCTTTCAGTATAATCCCTGCAGCTTTTCTTCCTAAAGTTACTACTGAGTGCCAAGCTATTCATATTTAGGAATTAAAGAACAGAAACAGATATGCTTGACTGGTTTTCAGTGATGGAAAGGTTCCAGAAAATTCCAAGTAGTTAACTGTGGGGGAAGGAACATTTAATCTTGATAACACTGATAGTTTAATTTTTTACAGTATCACTAAGTGATTAAATAAAACCAAATGTACAGTATGATTTCCCTGATGGAAACATTTCTAGAATTAAAAGAACATCCCTCATATTCCAGTATTTGAAGTCCTAATTTTCATATAATTTGACATTTAAATAGTCTTCATAAATAAAATTAGATAATGTTAGAATAAAACTACTGTGTTTTCATCAGAACACTGTTTTGTTAATACCTTTGTTTTAAATGTTTTCTTCTCCTTTGCTCTGGGGTCTGGGAGTTCAGTTGTTAAATAGGATATGCAATTGCTTAAGGCTTCAAAACCAAGGGATTAAAAAAGAAAGTTTCTGTTCTAAGACTGGTATGCAGTACAGTGGCTACCTTGGGGTAGCCAGATAATTATACATATAAAATACTGAAGTCTTAATCACACAGAGCAGAACACAGAAAATGCAACTTCCCAGCTCTCAAAGTGAAAATAGAAAAGGATTTCCTTAAAGTATTAGTTTACCAAAAGTAGACATAACCACTAGTTGTCTGTAAAACTAAATGTCTGCATAGCAGATTATTAAGTTATTACATTTTGTTCAAACCTGTTTCTATTTCAGTATTCTTAGTTCTTTGCCAACATGATTCAAGTTGCATATTTTTCTTTGTCTTTTCTTTGAACTTAATTTCATCAGAACACTTTAATAGATGAAGTCTATTCCAGTTTTAATACAAAATGTTGTCATAAAATAAAGTCAGTTAGGTAATGCACATGGATCAAATTTTAAGTATAGCTTGATACCAGATTTATCTTCAAGGCTTAATTAGAATTTCGGGGCATTATGTAAATTTCAACTTTCTTGATCAATTATTCCTATGTAATACCGAGAGAAAAGGAGTTGATTGTATTACATGTTTCTGAAGAAAGTATCTCTGTTTGGCTTTCTACAGGAAAATCTCAGGTGCTGAAGTATTTTGACTTGTAAGCTTCTGTGAAATTCTGTTCTGTACTTTTAAGGTTTATATAATTTTAAATGTTGAATTTTGCACCCTATGTTTTGTAATCAATAGTATCGGCGTAAAAAGCCCTTTGTGAGCTATATTGTTTTCACTTATCAGTGGCTTATCTCTCTTGTAATTAAACAAAGATTTCTATTCCTGTTCAGTGGATAATTTCCAGTGGGACATATGATATGACCAGCCCAGTGCATTGTAACTAATTTAGGAGTTTGTATTCCACCTCTTATTCTGAGACAGTTTAGGTAAGCCATCTCAAATATTTCTCTTATGTGATGCAGGGTTTTTTTAAGCTATAGTCTGTAGTGCTTTATCATTGTTTTTATAGTTTAAAATTATAGGCCAGTCTTCACTGAAATTAAAAAGAGAAAAAGAAAAAAATTACTGCAATCGTGGTTTCACCGTCTGTATTTCACTTGTCACCAGAGAAACTTTCTATAAAGGTATGGTAATCTGGTATGCATTAAGTGATCTGTCTTGGTTAAAAGTATATTTATTTCAATGTAGGCTAATGGCCTGACCAAATAATAAATTATGTTGATTGTTTTAGCACAAAACTGAAGGTGCTTACACTACAAAGATTAAGATGAACACTTGATATGCTGTTTTACAAAACCTGATGATTTAAATGTTTTTATTTAAAAAATAAATGTTTTGTAGCTACTGTATTGCAAAGTGACCTGAATTTTCTTGAAAAATATATTTTATTGCTTTCTTAACATGTACAAAGGAGTTCTCTGGTGAATAACCAGGAACTATAGACTATGGCCAGCCTGTTCTTGGAACATTAGAATGTAATTGTTACTTTAAGATTAATTATCCAGTACAGTAACATGAACGTTCCTGTAATTTCTTGCAATTGATGTGGGCAGAAACATACAGTATAAGCTTGTTCTTTCTTTCATGTGACCGACCATAATGTGTCTTTTGATGCTTTTACAATGTTGGCTGGGTATCTCAGAGGAGGTAGAGCAGTGGATATAAATAAAAAAAAACTTTGCGTTTTTTTTTTTTTTTGTTTGATTGGGGGTTTTTAGGCAAATGAGGCCGGTATTTTCCTTGTAATGTTTTCTAACACCTTCTTTTGTGAACTTACCTCTTCTCTTCCCCCATCATGTCATGGGCGCATTAGCCCATCTTTCAGTAAGGAGAAGAGGAAGTATACATTTGCACTGTTGCAAAAGGCAAGATACAGCAAAGTCTCTAGCGGTGCAGTGAAATTCAAAGCTGTAAGCTCAATCTTATAAAGACATGCCTGCATAGAGCTTTCAATGAGGCTGGCTAGATAACAAATATTTACATGGCCTGTGAGTGTCAGTATCAAGTCCGGATTGTAAGCCAAGCTGCACAGGCAGATTATTTTATACACAATGTTATAATGGTAATATTAAGATCTGCATACAAGTGTGTGGTAATGGAAAAGATCCCATTCTCACAGGCCACCTCCCTTTTTAATATAACTAGTCATATGACTACAGTGCATGCATTATGAGGAGCTAATGAGACTTTACGTAGTACATTTTTTGATGTAAGTTGAGGGTGCTTAAGATTGCAGTATTCGGTGTTCTAAATTAAGGCCAGAGTCCTTGCAAGTGTGTAATGGATTTCTCCCTGAACATAAGTGAAAATGAGCAAACCAAATATGAGTTAGTCATCTCAATACTGTTAGTAGTCCAGTATCCTCGATGATCTAGCTAGTTTGATAAAATAGCTTTTTTAACCAAAAGAAATGCTTTTTGTTCTAATAGGCTGGAGAATAGATCCACAGAGCTATGCAAGTAGGATAGATTTACTTTTCTATTTCACGGAATCACAGGATCACTTAGGTTGGAAGAGACCTCTGGAGGTGAAACAGCCCAATCCCCTCTGCTAGAGCAGGTTGTCCAAGACCATGTCCAGTCAAGTTTTGAGTACCTCCACAGGTCTGGGCAATCTATTCCAGTGTTTGACCACCCTCACAATCGAAACATTTTCTCATGTTCAGATTGAATTTCCTGGGTTTTTTAGTTTGTGCCCATTGCCTCTTGTCCTGTCACTGGGCACTGCTGAGAAGAGTCTGTCTCTGTCTTCATTCCCCCTTATCAGATATTTATAAACAATGATAAGATCCTCCCGGAGCCTTTTCCAGGCTAAACAGTCCCAGCTCTCTCAGCCTTTCCGCATATGAAAGATGCTCCAGTCCTTCAATTGTCTTTGCGGCGCTGCACTGGATTTGTTCTAGTAAGTCTGTATCTTTCTTGTACTGGGGAGCCCAGAACTGTACCCAGCGCTCCAGGTGTGGCCTCACAAGTGCTGAGTAGCGGAGAAGGTTAACCTCCCTCAACCTGCTGCAACGCTCCTAATGCAGAATACCATTGGCCGCCTTTGCTGTAAGGACACACTGCTGGCTTACGTTCAGCTTGTTGTCCACCAGGATCCTCAGGTCCTTTTCTGCAAAGCTGCTTCCCAGATGGTTGGCCCCCAGCGTGTACTGGTGCATGGGGTCGTTCTTCCCCAAATGCATTTCCACTTCATGAGCTTCCTCTAAGACCAATTTTCCAGCCTGTCCAGGTCTCTCTGAATGGCAGCACAACTATCTGGTGCATCGGCCACTCCTCACAGTTTTATATCATCTGCAAACTTGCTGAGGATACACCCTGTCCCAGCATCCAGGTCGTTAATGGAGATGTTAAACGGCATCGGCCCTAGTATCAACCCCTGGGGTACTCCACTGATGACTTGGTGACATTTAAAAAGCAAGTTGTAGTTAATACCATCTTATATTTTATTCATGTCATGTAAAATATTTTTCCTAAGTGATTTAGGTAACTACTATTCTTCAATTACTTTTAAAGGCTTTTTTTCCCATTTCAAAAATAAAGGCATAATGACCATTCTCATATCTAGGCTTTAGTGAATTGCTTCCAGTAGTTGAGATCTGGCATCAGGATGGCCAAGTTCAGTGCTTCTTAATGTAACAGCTTGTATCTGTTCAAAATCTTTACAGTTTGCTTTAAAAGCAGTCGTCAATTCAGCCTGGGTGACCGAACTAGTCAAACTTCAGTGAAATGTCAAAGTTGGCATTACTCCTCTGAGTGATCATTAATATGGAGACGTGTGCTCTGCAACACTGCTAAATCGACTTTTTAACAACATTTGCATTATATCTGAGAACATCAGTCTTCCCTCCCACCACACCAAGGTATGCAGTTACAGGGTTTGACAGCTTGAATCTCTTGTGGCTGCTGAAGACATTCATGAATACTCTGGTCTCCGTTGTTGTACCCTCTCCGTCTCCCCTTTGAACTCCTCGGCAGAAAGCTGTTAACACTTCTCCAAAGAGAGGTGCCCAACGCAGCCATGCCTACTGTAGCTGCTGAGTTCTTCACATGCCAGAGAATTTACACAAGTACTATGTTGTCCTTTCTCTCTGTCAAGAGTTCAGATACACCTAGATAAGATCTTTGATATGATAGTAGTCAATATGAGTGGTCTAGTCATCTGAGGGCTTGCCAATCGTTATGAAAGCAGGTGGGAGACTGTATATTTGGGGCCCAGGAGAAAACAGAAAGAATAGGAGTATTCATTCCCCTCACTGTTTTGCAAATCACTTGAATAATTAAAAAGTTTCTAAACTCCCTTTTACAGCAGATGGGATTAGGCAATAATATTTTACAAAGCCTTTTTACTCTCTGCTACCTTCCAGACTGAAAGTGATATTTGTTCCTCATGTTAGATGCCCCTTATTCTGCCTGATAAACGTCATCAACAGTCAGAGGGGTGCGAGATTTTTTTTCTTTGTCTCATGGAGAGAGGTTGTCGTGCTAGGAAGCAGCTGGATCAAACATCAGGTGTATCTGCCAGTAGTCTAGGTAAGTCAAAGACGTATACTAGACATACACTGTCTAGTGATTTAAGCTATTTTGAGTGAATGGTTCCTGAGAGGAGAGTGCTGGATAATCTCTTACAGGCTATTTCCAGGGACAGGGTATTCACCCAAAGGGAATCCATTTCTGCTCTAGAAGTGGCCTGCATGTGGCTAGATGTTGTCTTGACTCTGTTGTTAGGAAAATGAGTATCCATCTCCTTCAATGCACGTGCCACCTGAAATGTTTAAGGCAGAAGTGGTAATGGCAATTCTATCAGCCACTGTAGTTCTCATCAAAATACTTACTTTTCTCACTGTAGAACCCCTGAAATTATTCACATTCATGGCTCTGCTCTTGATAGTGGAAATTTTCATCACCAAGGCCCTGATTCCTTCTTATTTGTGATGCAGCTACTTGATGGCTGGCTTTGGGGCTAGGACAGAAACACCCTAGTTTACCCACAAGAAATACTTGTTAGACAGATGTTTGTGGGCAAGGGAATAGCCTTGTCTTATTTTTTTATTGTACCTTAGCTAATTTAGACCCACTGAAAGCATATCTTCTAGGTGCTTTTTCAGGCTGCCTTTTTTTTTTTTTTTTTTTTTTTTTTTTTTTTTTTTTTTTTTTTTTTTTTTTTTTTTTTTTTTTTTTTTTTTTTTTTTTTTTTTTTTTTTTTTTTTTTTTTTTTTTTTTTTTTTTTTTTTTTTTTTTTTTTTTTTTTTTTTTTTTTTTTTTTTTTTTTTTTTTTTTTTTTTTTTTTTTTTTTTTTTTTTTTTTTTTTTTTTTTTTTTTTTTTTTTTTTTTTTTTTTTTACCATGGTTGCTTTTTACCATGGTTGCTTTTCTCTGGTTAAGCAAATTCTGTTGGTTTATAGAACCAGACCATTAAGAGGAACACCTGTACTGTCATTATCTATAGCTTGAAGATGTAAAGAACAGATATTGTCTATGGTGACATCACATTGGATAACTATGTAAGGCATATTAAGAGTGTCATGGCATGGGGTCATCACCTATGATCACTTTAGCAAGTTTGGGGAGCTCTACAGAATATATTCTTCTCTCAGGCCTGGAGAGCTGCCATGGGGTACTGTTTCCACAGTTGTACTAAGCATTACACAGTATATTTAGAAGAAAAGTTTGCCTGAGCCCTTTTTTTTTTTTTTTTTTTTTAATAAACAGGTATTCTGAATCCCTTCCAGAAAGTCAGGGGTGCTCTTTGTGTTTGCACATTATGTGCTTGTAGATACTAAAAGGACAGAGAGATTCTCTTGTAGCTGTGAATACACTCCTAGAGTATTTTTCCCCCTTTACCTTAAAACCTTCTAACACTTTCAGGGTTTTGAAGGAAGAGGAATGGGCAATGCTCCCCCTTTCTAGCTGTATGTGAGCCAAATAGAGGGGTCTGGCTTATACATGCCCCAACAGATATTGCTGAAGGTAGTTCTCATAAAAAGCACTGTGTAAATGTCTATATAGTATGAATATATATAGTGAATGCTTTTTAAAAAAAAAAAAAAGGTAATTACCTCAACTTTTGTGAGCAATGATTGTAGTGCTAGTTTGGAATTATTTTTTTTATAACTGATGAATTTTTCTGAATACCTGTGAAAGTCAGGGTAGGATGAGGCTGGGTTACAGTTGAAAAGAAGCCTAAGTAGGAAAGTTTTGTCTCAACTTTCTCCTTTCCTATATAGTCCAGTTTAAGTTTATCTTGCTGCTAACAGTGAAAAAGCCAGGAGATCCCGTAATCCACAGAAGCCTTCACTAAAAATAGCAGTTCAGGACTGACCGTGAGAAGCAATGAGGTACACATAGTGCATATGGAAACCTATCAATATCTAAATCTTGTAATGCAAGCCAATTAGCTTTTCTCCTTGGAAAGGAACTCAAAGGATCAAAACTGGAAAGTACTGGTTCACCATGGCGTAACAGATGACAACAGGTATACAGGAGACCAACTGTATTACAGTTTAGAGACCAGTTATTTATCACCCTTTTCCATTTGCAGATACAATATGGTTGAACCTTGATTTCATATTATGGACAATGTCAAAAGATGTCCTGCAAATTTCTTCTGATGTTGTTGAGGGTGTGTGCACCAGTGTAGTTGCTAGAGAGAGAGGCAGGAAAATGAGTTCTCTCCTTGCCCTCTGCTGTAGTGGACGTAGGCAAAGCGTCACGCTTGACTCAGATCTGTTCTTTCTCACGAGTGCAGCTGTGCTTCTTGGGTCTTTTTCTTCAGCTGTTTCTCTGAAGCCTGTTTCTGGCACTTATGGCCAGGGACTTGGTTCAGGACTTCTTAGGATGGATTGATCCCATAGATCAATCAAGTTTCATCTAACGGCTCGGTTTCTGTGATAGGAAGCACCACCAAGATGTTTACTCATTTCAACAGTGATCCCCTATTGTAAAAACACCTCCGTGTGCAGCAGTCTTCCGTCTTTACAGAAGTGTGTAACCATCAGGAAGAAAAAAATCACTATTGTGGTCTACTGCTCTTCACCAGTTCTCATAACAGCAATTCAGTGGCTGGTGCAATGAAGTGTTTGCCAATATTAGATGTGCTGGTGGGCTCAGAAAGGAGGTTTAAGGTAATTGTTCTGAGGAAAGCTAGAGTATGATTTTAACAGATGGCTATCCTGTTTCCCAGGGCCTCATTTTGTCAAACCTTCTAGAGTAACCAGTATCATCCCCTTGCCACAGTCCATTCGCAGATATGTTGCTTGACATGTTGATGCTTTTCTGTTAAGGAATAAAAACCTGATCCTGCAGAATACACCGCAGAAGAATTTTATAGTTGTCCATTGCCAAACACTGCGAAGTGTGAGTTTTTCCACCATTTTGTAAACCCAGTTTTTTACAGCACTGGCTTGGCTGATGCTCCAAGAGCATGGCTCCTCCATAAGCAGAGTACTTACTGCAATGACAAAGGAACAGTTTGTTTCTGTCCTTATTGCTGACAGTCTCTAGGTTTATCATATTCCACTCCCCCCCCTTCCCCCCCCCGCCCCCCCCCCCCCCTTTACTAGGGTAAACCATACAATTTCTTCAATCTTTCCTCCTGAATAACTTCCTAGAAATCAGATCCCTCTCTGGGCTCTCTATTGCATTCACAGTTTGGGAGGGAGGCAAAGCTGTGTCCAAAAACCTCCAGCTGAGACCTTACTTGCATCATCTGTGACAGTGTCAAAAGCCTTGTCATGGTCAAAATACATCTGCTGCTTCTCCTGTTGCCAGAATGCTCGTTATCCTGTCTTAAATTAGGTTAATTTCTCAAGTCTTGTCGAACACATCATAGCTGTTACTTGTCATCTTTGAGGTGCTTTGAAAAGGGTCCTGATTGTCTTTTCAAACATTTGAAGGAAAATTGGAGGTGAGCTGGCTAGTTTGTAATGTACCACCTCCAGACAAAAAAATAAAACAACACCATCTGTTCTTTCCACAGTCTTTTGCTTTCCTGTAGTTCTTAGAAATAACTGCTCTAATCAGATCAGCTTCAGAACAAAGTTCATCAAGCCCAGCTAATTAGTAATGGGTTTTTTTTCACTTCCTAAGCTTTCTCTAGACTGCTTTTTACCTACTTAGGTTGAAGTCTTACCTTTACTTGTTGGTCTGAATTGTGCTAGTTACTGTTTAACATCTGACAATTTTGCAAAAGATTGATGTAAATCAGATAATACTCATGATTTCTTGGCATCAACTAATTAGGCGATGGTTTTGCCTGCCTGCTGAGAATTGTATCACCACTTTTTCCTGTGGGTTTTTGTTTGCTTACTTGTTTTTATTACTACTGTATTTATAATATGACTTATTTTGAGGTTTTCCTTCCAGTTTCACCTCATTTTGTGTCCATGTAATCTTGCCATTTTTAAACTTCTTTTTCCACAGGTTTTTGCGTTGTATTTGATATCAATAAAGAATTCACAATTTACCCAAGTCAGTGGTCTTCCATAATTTCATTTCTCTCGCACTGAAATAATTTGAAGCCATGCCCTTGATCCAAAGTTTCTAACTTATTTTTCCCTTATATTTTTCAGCCTATACTCAAGTCCTTCAGGTACTGAAGTCTAGTTTTGTCAGTTTGCGGAAGGGAGATTGAGGAGTGTCCCCTTTTGAAATAAGTTCAAAGATTTTTTTTTTAACACCTGTAGTTCTTCCTATGTTTTGGACTACTGAGCAAGCATATGAATCTTTGATCAGTAAAGCACCATTTCCATCTGTTTCCTATTTTTTAATAAGCTTTGTCTTCTATGATTTGTATTCTGGTCATGATACTTCCCATAAATTATGCTAATTGACTCATAATCTTGTTCATTGTATTAAGACTTTCAGCTCTTCTTCATCCTTATTGTGGGTTTTATACAACCATCTAAGACTAGTTTCATACACTCTTCTCTCTCCTTGCTTTACTTTGACCATATTTATAAATAATTGTCTCTCCTCGTTTTTAGGTCCACGTCCAGGTTGCCTTATTATTATTTTCCTGTGTGCCTTTGTCAACTGCCCCATTCAACCCTTATTTAAAATCTTCCTCACTACGTTAAGAAATCAATGTGCTAGATGGAGTATTTGCCTAACAGCTTGTCGAGGTAGGCTTGTCCCCAGAGGTGTCCGATATCAAGGAGTTAAAACCACTATATCTAAGCGTTGTCAGCTCAGTGACCTCTCCCATGCCACTTTCAAGAATAATTAACAGTGGTGTTTCAAGGAAGATTTGAAAAATGTGCCTATGTAATTGCATTGGATCAATGCAGCCAATTTAGTTTGCATTTGGGGTTATAAAATTCAAGTACCTCAGGAGCTTTACAAATTTCTTAAAAGGTCAGTTGGACTTAAGCTTCTGAAAACTTTTACTTACATTTGATTAAAATAAATGCTGTCTTTCTACTTGGTGACATATTTTGTCTTGAAAAGGTAACACTGAACAGAATCTTCTAAAAGAGCTTTCCTTTTCCGCATTTTTTCAGTGCAATTTGTTCAGCAGGAAAGTTGCAGCTACAGGCAGTACAAACTGGAGATCAGACCCTGGTTCCAGGACAAGCTTGGCATTTGATCTTAGGCGAGTCACTTTGTAGCTTACACCGTAGCTCTGGTCTGTAAGACGAGCACAATGATTTCATCCTTCTCTGTAAAGCACTGAGAGCTGCGATCAAAGGCACCATGTTTCAGTAGTAAACAACAGCTACAGCAGAGTTAAGGCATTAACTTTACACACAAAGAAGAGCTCTACTTCTTAGTCTGGGAACTGAATACACTGCAGCTGTACACACTTTTCTTTCAAAGCACAGGTTCCTTGCAAGTTAAACTTTAACTTTGGTAAGGAATAATTCCAATAACAACTGGCTGCAATGATTTAACCAGTAATTGCCACATTAGGGAAATAATTACACAAAGTTTAATGTTTTGGGTTTTTTTAAAGATTGTAATGATTGGTCAAAGCTATTAAAACTTAGCACTGATTTCCTGTTTCATACAACAAATGCTGTTACATTGTTTTCCCCCACCCTAAATTCATCGGGATACTAGGTATTTTCTTTTGTCTGAATAAAAGGACTCTATAATTCAACAACTGCTGCTTAATACTATTCTTGTAAAGCTGCATTACCTGATTGCTCCCCATTTATGAGGGGGCAGCAAATATGCAAATATTCCCTAAAGAAGAATGATGTTACAGCTTATTGGCCCAAATGTCAGGAAAAGTTCCTCATGCTCTTCTTCACAGTAGCATTCTCTCAGAACTGCTCCATCTTTACCTTGGAGATAGGATTTAATAAATTACTGTGAAACATAAGGATGACAGAGAAGAATTACTCCATCATCTACATTTAGGCATCTGACTCTATGCAGAAATAAGTACCTGCTGTGAACTGGAAGAAGAGCGAGCTCTGAATGGGTCTCTGGAGGCTCAGTCGATCGTATAGAAACCTTGGCTCATAACTGAGCTACAGAAACTGAATGCCTAAAGCTATACTGTAAATCTCATCTCCCTGAAATACAGATTGTGCAGAAGTACATTGCAGAGCTAGTGGGAGAAACAGTACCAGCATTCACCACCACAGTATCTGCATGCTTTAAGGGCATGAATATGAGACATGAGAAGTCAATAAGGTTGAAAGAATGTGTGGTTTAAAGCCTCCAGATTCAAATTCCTGAGGAAAGCGGTTGATGGAAAAACTGCATGGCAGCACCAAGAGTCAGTTCTTTAAACAAGCCAAAAATGCAGTTCTCTGCCTTTAAAGCTAACCACCTAGAAGGGCTGAGGAGATGTTTTCTGCAAAGTCTCTACTGATTAATAGTCACCTTTTTGTTACCTTTACTTGAGCATGCAGCCTTCAGTGTTACTGTGGCTGTAACCTGCCAGCGGTGTTTGTACGCAAATGGTGGGACGTTCGCAAGCAACCAGGGACCTATAGGAAATCACAGCCAGTCCCTTTTGTTTCAATGATATATTGCTTTTAGTGTTAGAAGCAGAGCTGGTTGGGACTTTTCAATAATACTTTTTTGACAAAAGAAAAGCAAAACTGTCAAAGCCAAAACTTTTTGTTAAAGTGTATTTTTGATAACTGGTTTATCCTTGGTTTATCTCTGGGATCCCAAAGATCTCCTATCACTGAGAAATTATAAGCCTCTTTATTAAGCTAGAGGTGTCCTAAAGGGACACCTTTACTTGAGCTTCATGTATCACCTTGGATTTCTTACATTACAAGTGATTTTCCTATTAATGGGATATTTTGAAGTGAAGTTCATCAGACAAAAGCTTGAAGTGTACACATGTTAAAAGCTCTGAGTCTTTTCACACAAGACTGAATAATTCCTAAGAGGAATCTTCTACTTCAAGAGAACATATTTTGGATAAGATGCTAAAAACCGGTTTCTTAACCTCTTTCTCTTAAGGGTAGAAACACAGCACTAAAATCCTGGCCAGACTCCAGCGTACTTTTAATTCCCTACTGGTTACAAAAACAGATTCTACTCTTCTTACCCTGAACTACTGTAGAAAGTTGATAGCTGAGCCATTATATTGCAAGGTACAACTGATTGCATTTCAGCAGTAACTGTTGTTCCTCTGTGCCCTCAGCCTTCTACATTTTTGTCTTAGGATTTTAAACAATGTTATAAATGCCTTTTGGAAGGTGTCATGGAAGCCTAAGATTTTTCTGGATTTAATGATGCTTCAGTTGCTCACTCTTTGGTATTCTAGATGTGCTCAGTTTGACTGACAAGTATGCTAGTTTTCATAAGACCTACTATAATCAACTTTCAGATGTAATTTGAATCATCATGTGATGAGTTGATGAGAAACAGTAAATGAAAAATTGTATTTTATAAACTCATGGTCTTAAAACCAGCTACCAGAGATGAAGTTTGCCCAGTGGCACTTTATGCAGTAGGTTAAATTGCTGGGAGACTAAAGAGGAAATCAAGATTAATCTGCTTTCTTTGGTGAACCTTGGAGACTGTCCAAATTATGACAACTGCAGTTGCTGGGATGTAGAAATGCTGGGGCTTTGCTGTGGGCAAAAAATCCCCAACCAAAAAACCCACCCTCCAGCATAGTTTCTGTCTTGTAGACCTGTGGACGAAGCTGAATGGAAGTTGCCTATATTTCAATGGAGAATAACCAATAAGGGCAGACACGCACTCTCTCTTTAAGATGTGGCAAGTAACTTGCTAACAAGTAAAAAATTGACTGCAAAAAGCAGAGGAGAAAGATTGCCAACCTAAGTGTGTCTCCAACCTCTCTGGGTGGGGAAAACTGGAAGGTGTAACTTGCCCAGCATCACTGGAACCTCTGTTAGGACAGGGTCCAAAATCAAAGTCTCGCAAGTCTTGATCACGTTCTTACTCTGCTTATCAGCTCTGCCCTTTTGAATAAGACCAACTGAAAGCAATAGTTGAAGAACTTACAGCTGTTAAGAACTGCATGTGCTCTGCTCCTGCAAAGTTAGTGTGTGCATCTGCTTCCCTTAACAGAAATACCAAAATCAATCCTCTCCCTTCAAGAGCTTTTTATGATGGCTATTTAAAATGCTGCCATCTTTTGGTACCTAAGGCAGCAAACAGAGGTAAATGCTACCTCCTCTTCCCCCTGCGCCATACTGATAGTGGGTATAGCAACAGAATGGAGCTGTTTTCTATACAGATATAAATATTCAATACCTGCTTGTCCCTGCGGATTAGGGAGAAAATTGAACTTTAACCCTCTCAATTAGCAAACCCAGTTAGACTCCTTATTCCTTCAGTAATCATGGGGATGTGGACAATGCCAAATTCCTCTGCTGCTCACAGTGATGAAGTTGGGAACAGCAACGCCAGTGGAGGAAAAGGGTTGTCTTTGCACTTGGAAAAGTAAGGATCATCTTGCAAATAAGCTTCACTGTAGAATGTTGAACGTTATGCTCCGGGTAATTAACTATTTGAGCATTTAACTGTAAGGTAAGGATCCTGACAAAAAAGTCATTTATTAAGAATTGCGTACAATGATGTAGCAAAACCAAAAGCAGTTAAAGAAAACCAGAATTCCTTTACCCAGCATGATTAATAGGCACGATGATGTGTATGCAGCAATGCAGCAGGATTATTAATTAACCCACCTTTGTAAGTGGGACAACTAAGCAAACTAGGATTGCATTATAAACAAAGTAGAACTAATTGACTCAAAAATGTTTTTTTCATTTGTTACTCAAAGCTCACAGGGGTGTCTTCCTGCTCCTGCAGCATGGTATCATAGGATTACCTGGGGGTAATCATATCTGAGTTTCCTTGATGCTTCCTTCACTGCGATCACAGCTGGCTGAACCAACGCCTTTGTGGTTTGAGGGGAGGCTGTAGGACGACTGTGAAAGAGAAATTCCACAGCATTGGTTCAGGGTCTCTTCCCTGGGACTGTGCAGAGTGGGAGTGTACTGCAAATAAATTGGCTGGGCAAGAAATGAAGGTTGACTGGATGCAGTTCCCATATGAGGAGGTGAAGCCCTAACAATACAGGGCTGAAAGATCATCTGCTGACTGTATAGAAAGGGATGGCTCATGGGGGTGGTGCTGCTGCAGGGGACCCAGGGGCCTGACTCTGGAGTGGAGGGAAATAGGAGCCACACATGTGCCTGGGTGAAGGGTCCAGCTTCTTTCCCTGGACCGTGACCGAGGGGAACTGTATTCTGTCAGCATGGTGGATGTATAATATCACTACCCTTGTTTTGAATAGGGGGTCTGAGGCTACTAGTAGGAGGAGATGCCTGTTTTTTCTGTTTTCCTGCTTTAATTCCATTTTAAAACTTTTTCAAAGTGCCTCTGTACAAATAATCCTCTTGAGAAGAAGTTCACTAAAGTGTAAGATACCAGTCCCTAAGCGTATGTTGCATAAATGCTTCTGGGGATGAATTAGTGTGGAAATTCTTGTTTGAAAATACTTTTAAGCTTCATCTCAGTGAATTAAAGATGTTCTTTTTCTAAAATAAAAAAGAATGAATAGAAGAAGCATAAAATTGCTACAAATGTAACCTTGCAGCTCCAAAAAGTGCTTTTAAGCATCTTTTGTCTCTGTATAAAGGTCTCTAGCTTACTTAAAGCGTCAGTGCTGTGCTTAAGCTCTGGGAATATGAGACTAATAATTAAGGTTAAAAGCCTGGCAGTCTTGGTAGCACTGTGTAGATGTAAAAAGAAGCTGGGACTTGAATCTTGAGACGAAGTGATAGAAAACATTAACTCTACCCCCTTTCCATCTCTCTTGTCCAAGCTAAAGTGGGACAGTTTTCCTTCCAGCATCTGGCTACTCCTTTTCAGTCTGCCAGTTTGGTTGGAGAGCCTCCTCCTCTCCAAAGGGAAGCGAGTGGGGAGAGGCTGGAAGACAGTACCTAGAGCTGGGGGGCAGCACTCCTGACAGAGAAATTGCCCTGGGTCCTTGCCACCAGGATGGGTCCTCTACAGCTACTCCAATTCATCACTTGCAAAAAAAAAAAAAGGACTAGCATAGCAAATAAACCGCGCAGCTTCATTTCTCGGATGTTGTTAAGCCAAAACACTTGCAAAAACCCATCCTGTGGGACAAGCACCCATTCAAATAATGAGCTAAATTGCTTATGGGTATTATTTCTCATCTCAAGGGGCTTGGCCCACTTCAATCTGTTTCTACAGGCACAAGGTGGAAGTACCTGCAAATAGTATAATTTCATGGCAAAAAAATCAATGCTCTTTGACACTCAGGCTTTTTTTTCTTCCCAAAGAGCCTGTTATTTTAAAAACACCTGCGATATAGTAGATTGTTTGTACCTTTAAAAGGTCATCAGGAGGACTTGTTAGCAACATGTCCTGGTGTGAAAAAGGAGAGAAAGCAAGTAATAGATGGCTCTCTCTGGAGTACTGTTGGATATCTGAAGGAGCTTAACACTGTAAGATGTTAGGTTTGGGTTCAAATTTGTGACATTTGATCTCAAGCCAATGCAGAAATTAAGCTCAAGGGATCGAAGGCAAAATTTTGTAGGTACAGTGTAGGTCAAAAATTATTTTCACGTGCTGAATTATTCAGAAGCTGGCTTGACTGTTGTTAAGTTTCTCGTGCCCACTAGATGTCACCAACGTATGCTGTTCCAATTAACACAACTTCTATCGTTGCTTAAGAGGCTTGGGTTAGCTGGAAGATTTGTTAAAATTTGTGGTGGTGGAGGGGTTGGTGTTCATTGATAAACGGGCAGGTAGCAGATGAAACCATGGCAGGCAGAGGGGTATTGCGTGGAATAAAAGCAATAGGTTATTTCTTTGTGTAAGGAAGTGACCCTCCTCCTGTGATTAGACTCTGCCACGTGCTTTGCAAACTCCTCCATCTCTTCCCTAATTCTTCCCCAATTCTTCCTCAGGACATTTACCAATTAACGTAATGAAAAGTGTGATTTCCTGCACACTCCTGATCATCCAGAACTGGCTGAGGCAGCACATGTAGATCGTTACTGATTTTCACCTTTGCTATATACAGGATTGGGTAGTGATGTTAACTAGCTGCAGCAGCGAACGGGGAGCAAGCTTCAAAGTTTAAGCAGAGAAGTATGCAGTGCAGACTGGGTCTCCTAAAGAGTGAAGCTCTAGTCTTGGGCAAGTTCCTTGAGCCTTAGCTGCATCCTCCAGAGATTAAGAATGGCTTGAGGAGATGCTGTGAGGTTTAATTATCTCAATTTTCGAATTAGTTTCCCTTGGACTTAAAGAGAACCAGGATTATGCTTAAGGGTAGTAAAAGGCTTTTAAATATGGACAGGAATATTAAATCCTAAGTATTTTTATTTGAAGAACCAAAAAGAAAGAGGAAAATGGCAGAATTACCCTCTTTCACGTAAATTTCTTTTGGTGAAGACTTTCTCTTACTTTAGCGAAGGAGAAAGAGGTCATCTTGCCGAAGCCCCCATCCGGAACACAGGTTTACTTCAACTTCTTTTATATGACTTTGGGAGCAAGGCTCAAGGAGGAGACTTTAAATACAGTTTATAGGAGAAAAGAACTTAGCAAGGGTCTTTTTGAGGAAACCGAGTGCTCAAACCACTTACTTTTTCTCAGTGCCTTCATCTCCTGGCCTAACTAGTTCAGATCAGGTCTGTCTCCTAACCTTTGGCTCCTCTTGAAGCAAACATACCTTTTCTTTACTTCTTTTCCATTCTGCCAACAGAAAATTATCTAATGTTACTATTGTGTTGCAAAACTCATCCAGCTGTACAGGCTGCTTATCAGCACTTATTATGCCTTGCAGGTACGCTGTATGTCCTGGCTCCTCTCAAAGAGGCATTTTTTTTCTCTCTCTCGATTGCTCGTGCTTTTCACTCCTTTGAGGGTTTCTGCAAGGCTTTCAGATTTGCTTCATTTTGTGGAGATATTCAAGAAAATGGATTCTTAGTCCATATCCTTATTTCTAGAAGGAAGAAGATGCAAGTGCTGCTGTTAGACCACGGTCCTAGTACATCTTAGATTTTTTCCTATGCTGAAGTTTCACATGGGTTGACAGAGAAAACCGAGTACTGGCCAGTACAGTAGCTCACGTGATTATTCTTTTGTGTTTTGCATACCACTGTGACCTTCGTGTGTCCTTAGAGGCAGGCTGTGGTGCCTCTGGCAGCACTTTTCTCTTGCCCATAAATAGCGAGCCAGCAATTACAGAAAGCCATGGTAATTTGCATTGGTAATATAGGCTTGGTATATAATTCCACAGCCACCCAAGAGAATAAGCTTTAATGACTTCCTGCAACCATCTCATCTTTTATTATCACTTCTGTAAATACACTCTACGTTGTTTCTGTGATTAGTTAATTCTTACACATGGAAGTTGCATGCCTTGTGTCATTTTTTGTATGGTTCTCAAGAGCAGATTGATCAGGTGCTCTTAGGAGCACATCTGCCACCAGCAGCCGGCGTTGCAGTTTACACAGTGCTGATGAGCGATACAGTAACAGTTGAAAAAGGCCAGTTTTCTCAAAGTGTAATTCTTCTCTATGTATGCAGCACTGTCATTGCCAATTTTTGCCAGAACTGGTCTCCACTGCATATGCCTCTGTGCCTGTGTGCACTAACACTCTATTTCAGTAAGTATTCTGGGGGCATATGTCACTGACACCCAAAGTTCATCGTATTCCTGCACATTCACTGTGCCTTATGTTGCTTTTTGAGGTGTCTGTAGAAAACTCGCTCTGTCTTTTGGTGTAAAAGCATGTGAGGATGATAGCTTCATTTTAAGCCTTTTAAAGCAGAGAAGTCCCTTCTCGGGAGGATGTTCCAGCTCCTTTTCTCTGTACAAGAACATGGAGATGAGCATGGGCTGACAAGGCTGAACAAAAATGCTCCTGCAGAGTTCGCCATGCCTGCATGCCTCTACATTAGTTGTATCTTATTTTCAGTCTTTCTCCTAACAATATTATTTATATAACCTTCAGGTTGTCTCTCAAATTTCAGTACTGCTCCTTGAGCCCTGTCAAATGCTTTCTGCAGCCTTTCATTCTGATCTGTCCTTGTCCTCTCAGGACGCTGTCAATAGATACTTTGCCCTGTATTCCTTCAGGAATCTGCGATAGTTTAACTTTGGGTGTCAGTGACATATGCCCCCAGAATACTTACTGAAATAGAGTGTTAGTGCACACAGGCACAGAGGCATATGCAGTGGAGACCAGTTCTGGCAAAAATTGGCAATGACGATACTGCATACATAGAGAAGAATTACACTTTGAGAAAACTGGCCTTTTTCAACTGTTACTGTATGGCTCATCAGCACTGTGTAAACTGCAACGTTGGCTGCTTGGTCTACCTGTCCCATTAAAGATATCTGAGGATTAATTTTGTGTACTTTTTTTTACTACTGTACATTCTCTAAATCAAATCCAGAACTAAGCACTGTTTTTTTAAAAAATAAATAAATCTGTTATTAGCTCTTTGTTCCCAGATATAACAAATTTTTCTTTTGAGCTGCGATTTTTTTTTTGTTTTTTTTTTCAATTCAAAATCAAATATTTCCCGTAGTAGAGATTAGATCCTTCATATCATTCTCAGTCTTTCTGTTTTTTCCTCTAAATTCTATTTTTTTCAGAACCTGGGCTCATCTGGATGTAATTCGCTTCTTGTGAAAGAGTTAATCTGGATCTTTCAGCTCTTGCAGACAAGGTCCCCCCATAGAAGCCTGCCCTGCCACCTGTGCTGCCTCCTGTTATACAGCATCAGTGCATTTGCTGGGTGGTCCTCACTACGCATGGTTCCAAACGTGCAAAATTATAAATTTTCTTCCAATGTTTTCCAAATGCTGGAGATATTCATGCTTCCATGTCTTCTGCGCTTTTTTTCTTTCACAATTCCTAGCAACTGGCTTTGTGAGGAGTCTTCTGAAGTTGTCTGCTCTGTGGTAACTCTGTTTTTCAGTTTCATTTTTCACAGGCTCTTCTCATTGAGTGTTTTCATTCTCTGGAGCCAACAGCTTGACAACCTTTCCCATGGAAAAGCCTGTCCCTTTAGCCGTCTGGTCTCACCATGAATCTCTGATACATGATTAAGGAATCTGTCACATCTGACTTAATTTAGTCACAAATACATAGCTGTAAAACATTAAAAGGGCTTTTCTGTTACTGAACTTCCATCAGTTTCCTTTCTTTTGGAAGAGAGTATTTCCGAAACTTGTTTCTGCCGGTGTCACAGTGCCGCTATGTTTGTGTAAAAACAATTCTTGTATTGTTTAGTTAAAGCCAGTGGTGTACAAAATAGTTAGGAGTGCAGTGTGTGTGCACTAGAGGAAAATGGTTTAATAGGTTACAGAGCTGTACAATGGGGAGAATGGATTCAGCAGCATGTGACTAACTGCATAAGATGAAGACCATAAAAAGAAATACAGCTTGTCTACAGGGCTTCTTTGTAAGTTACAGCAATTTCTGTGTTGTAATAGAGAACCGGAGAGAAACATACTGTGAACCCGTAGCTATGAGCAGTCAGTGAGCAGTGTGAGGCTGGAGTGCCCTTAATGGGGACCCTTGGAGGGCTGCTGGCAGCTAACGTGAGAAGGTGTGGAAGGATCAGCTGTCTCCACAGATGTGACAGGAGAAAGAAATGACATGAAGGAGGAATACTCATTACCCAAAGGCTGACAAAGTGCTGAAATCTGAGAAATGCTGTTTGCTTGTCAAATGAACAAAAGCAACACTGTGCGTTTTTTATTAAGTTTGTTTTTAACAAGAACCTTTGTTCAGATGAAACTGGTACTCCTACTTGCTGCCTTGCAATAGTATTCATGATAGCTTCAAAAGCCTGTATCTTCTGTCAGGTGCACAGAATCTAAATAGTGGTGGTGCATTTTCACAACAGGGAATCATTAGATATTAATGGAATTAATTTGTTTAAGGACTACTAGGGCTGGCAACTGTCACCGTGATTGACATTTGATTGCCATCTCTTTGGGAAAATGCAGTTTATTCATCTCGGAGGAAGGGAGAAAATTATAGAATTTGATTTTCTTCAGGTGCAAATAAATAAAAAGATCAAATTAAACTCCACGGCTGACAGAAACATTATAGAGACCTGTAACACCTTCTTCTGCCTCCCTTTATCTCTGTGGCTGTCAGCGTGATGGGAAACATCTTATTTAAATGATCATGAGATTCGTATTCTCTTTCCAGTGATTCTGCAATATATTTATTGCTATCTTCTAAAATGTTCACCTTTTCCTGTAGAATGATTTCAGACGCTGTGCTTTTTGACTGACTACCTAAGGACTTAAAGAATCACCACTTTTTACTGACAGGCTTGAAAGGCAAAGATTCCCAAGCCAGGTTAGGCCAGCTGTCCTCAACAGGCCCCTGTTCTGTCCCCATGATAAAAGACCTTACACTAAAAAAACCGAGAAAGGTTCTTCCCAAGCCTCCTCTGCCAGAGGCCAGCTAGTGCTCTACAGGGGGAACATGAGTGCTGTTAAACGGAGTAGGCTGACCAGCTGATGCAAGCATTGTGCTTAATGTATTGATGGTTTTACTTTGTTAAAAGGGGAATCTTGCTGTCTAATGATATAACGTGTGCCTTCTGCCACCCAAAGCTGATTGAAATGAGGTCAAGAGGCAAAATTAGAATCTTCCCTGCTCCAGGTAAAACTCTGACCCTGAAAAGGGCGCTAAGAAGCAGCAAATATTTCACTGACTTTCATGGTGCATGACGAAGGCCGATGTAAGAAACCACCTATGGGTGTTTTCCTATTGTAAAAAAAAACAACTTTGGGCACATTTGTTTTCTAAACCACCTGGTAATATTATTTCAACGTGACGAAGCAGAAGAGTATTGAAGGACACCCCTTTATTTTAAGAAAAGTGATTTTAAGAACTCAATTAGCCAGAGGTGAGAGGTATTACTAGAAATACTGCAGTCAAGCTTGAGGAGGAGAGACTGACTCCTTCCGCTCCTTCAGCCCCTGGATAAAAGAAACCTCTGGGTTCATGTCACATTGAGTCTGCAGGAGCTTGTGCCAGTCACAGGAAAAGGCAGGCGGTGGCCTCGCTGCCAACACTGACCGCTGTGCTGAGCCCACCATTGATAGACCAATGGATGGGGACATTGAAAACGGGACTGGCAACAGGGTTGTCGTTTCAGGCAGTGACTGGGGAGGGGGGAGCTGAGCCGCTCCCAGGGCCGCCCCTGACTTGTCCCTGGCAGCTTGCAGAGAAGGGAGAATAGATTTGGGTGCTCGGATGTCCAGACGCCTGCCCCTGAGTGGGGAGCCCTGGACTCCAGCCTGCCCCCATTTCATCCCTAGCAAACCCACCTGTACTCTTGCATCACGAAACCTGACGCGGAGCCCCAGCAGGGCTGCAGCAGGCTGCCAGGGCCAGGGGCAGGCTCAGCCCTGCGCTGATGGAGGGCCGTCTCACCCACTTTGTGCCAAAGACAGCCCGTGGCTTGCAAAGCACTTGTCCCCGCTGCCACACAGCTAATAAAGGTGAGTTTTCCAAGACTCAGATTTCATCACTAGCTGGAGCTTGAAAGGTCTTGCTGAATACAGTAGGAACTAATACGAGCGTTAACTGTGGGGTAAATTTGTGGTCCCTGAAACAGGCTGGTGCTTTTCTCCTGTGCTTCCAGCTGAGCCAAACCGTGGGACAGCACCCCTGCATAACACTGTGCAATTCTTCCGCTGCTGGAAAGGTAATTTTTGTTTGTTTGTTTTACTATTGCCATTCAGTGTAAATACAAATGCTTTCACACAGATTTCTTTGCAGCACAAATTTTCTTTCTAGTCAGTGTGAAGTAATCTAGCAACAGCAGGGTCCAGCTGAGGGGAAGGTGCTGCAAAGTAGTAATTAATTAATCTAATTGAAATGAGGTTGGGCTTCACGGCCCATGGATCTGTTGGTGATAGGCAGGGCTGACACAGCTGATGATTATGTTGCTCAGGGTGTGCTGTGTTCAGCTTGAGAGTGAAGGTATGCATGCCAGTCTTGCTGGGCTGTGGCGCTCATCTCTAGTACTCTGTAAGTCCTTGTGTCTGTGCACATTGAGAGGTTTTCTGTGCTTCACTGAAGCTGGTGGGATTTACTGAGATGGAGTTCCAGTCTCCCATGCATCCCAGGGGAAGGTATGAGGGCAGTTGGGCAACTCCCCCAGTGTTCCCCTGCTGAGGTTTTTTGTGACTTTGTTTTTCTGCTGATTGTTTTAGGCTCCCAAAGCCTGAATTCAATCCTCTGGATATAAAAGTCCTCAAGAGGGTGTGTATGTTTGTGAGTATTTATACATGCACATGAAGCTGTGTGTCAGTATGTGTAAACACACGCCATGTCCACAGCTTTTTTTTAATCACCCAAAGTTCTGAAAGGTCTTCTGCTACAATAGTGCAATGGATGAAAAATACCGTATTTGCATGTGAAGTATCAAGTAATATCTTCTGAGCTGGGCATCTCATCAAAGGGTAAGGTAACTTACTGAATTTTTTCTCCTTTCCTAAGAGTAAGTTATTTCCTATGATAGAAACAGTTACTGTTTATGGTTTGGTGTTTTGCCTCTTTAGACATGCTATAAACTCAAACATTAAGAAGGTGACATTTCTAGAGAGAGAGGAAGGCAGGACAGGGGATGAAAGAGGAGTGAATAGCAATTGCTGGCTCGTTTGTGAGCGCAGAAGGAGATGGGGAGATGGAGCCAAAATGGTAGCGCTTGTATCTGCTTGAGTGGGCTTCAGGCTGGTGCCTGGATCCACGTGTGCTCTGTATTGAACTGCGGCTCGTTTGTGAGCGCAGAAGGAGATGGTGCACTTTAGCCAAAATGGTAGCGCTTGTATCTGCTTGAGTGGGCTTCAGGCTGGTGCCTGGATCCACGTGTGCTCTGTATTGAACTGCACTGGCTTCAGCTGATAGCTGCAGGGATCTAATGGCAGAGTCTGTTGTGTGAGCACAATAGAAAAACGTGTGTTAAAGCTCTTGTTTCTGTTCATTTCACCTTTCCTAGCTCAGGACTCTGTACCAGTGGCAGATGTACGAGTCTTGACAAAAACGTTGTTGTAGACTAAGCCTTTAAATCACATGTGCTTTCTGTGAGGTGGGACTGGCAACCATCCAGCCCTTTTTGGGGTCATGTCAACATGTTTGTATGTCGTGTAGGAGGATGAATCTCAGTGGGATTGCTTAGGCGTTATTGAAATGCAAATATTGAATTATAATTATGTTAACAAGCACAAAAATGCAATAGATGCTATTTTACTTGAAATTAGAGTTCAACAGAGCTCCTCTCCTCAGCATATGCATCACACAACTGCTATAGCAGTACCAGTCTTCCTGTGGAGAGAAGAGGGAAAATGAATATTCAAAAACCGTTTTAGTTAAGCTGATGCTACTGTGGATTCTGTTCTTTCTCTCTGGCTTATTCTTTGAAATGCAAATTTTTTAAAAAGCGGGGAGATCAAGAGATGACAATCAATCTTTTTCTTCAGGGTAGGAGGAACTTTAAAAAAATAATTTTTTTTTAAACCTCTGTTCTCTTTAAGAATTTTTTTAATGGAAACACTGATCATATTTGTGGGGGAAGGGTGTAGAGAAGTGTGCATGTATCTGGAAACAAATCAATTGAACTAGGATCAGAGTAAGGCTTACTAGCTACAGGAGAACATCTAGTCTTTCCTCTACCGCCTCCATGACTGCTCAAAGTTACTTTTCTTTTGAGAAACTCCAGCCAGCTGCTCAAATATGTCATGTTGTTGTCAGCCTAAATAAGTGCACTTACAATCTTGAGTTCAGCCTTTCCGCTATTCCTTCCCTCTGTGTTGCTGACCCTAGTAGGGGGACAAATGTCTAGTAAAAAGTAGCGGTTTCTGCTCAGTGCCGTCTTTCCCCGTTGGGCCTGTCAGCAGTGGAGGGGGAGCCCAAACCTGGGTGCAGGGAGCCCTGCCAGGGTGCGTGGCCAGGGCAGCTTCACGCAGTCGGGCTGTCTGGGCACTGCCATGTGCTCTGCCTGGCGTGGGGTCACGCTGCGAAGACAGCATGGGCAAGCGCTTGGGTGTTTGCTGGCAGAGTGACCATGCGTGGCCTCTCCTCCTCTGGTGCTGCGCTTGCCCTCTCTGCGCCGCTTGCCTGTGGATGGTGTGGATAGCTGGTGAGTACAGGCCAGCATTTCTCCAGTATTTTTTGTCAGCCTCCTAAATGCATGTTTTCTTCATTTTTAAACTAGATTTCGTGTATACCATCTCTTCTGCTCCTGGCTGCGCTGTGTTCATGCGGTTCACCTGGCCTTGCTCTTTGGTATCCCGTGGTGAATAACCTTGCTTCATCACAGGAGATGCTCAACTGTTAGCAACTTCTCTCAGCTTGTTGGTTTCAAAATGACTTGTGGTCACTTCTAGGAAGGCATTTAAGGAAAATGCATGCATGATGTTTTTGCTTCTTTCTCTGATGAATACAAATATTTATTGTTGCTAAAAAGGAAAGTGGTAGGTGTCTGAAATGGAAAGGGACATTTGCTGAACTCTTTGTTTGATTTGTCTTTCATAATCCTGGGATGCTTTACTAAGAAGAAATAAATAAGAAAACTTGGTCCTTTGTCTCTTTCTGTCTGATTAGTTTACACTTATCAATGAATGTTGTTTAAAACTGCCTGATATCTGTTCTTACCTATAAAAATACACTAAACAGGATGAAGTCTATTTTCTTGTCATCCCAGAGATGCCAGGAGATGTCCATAAGATTTATATAAAACATAATAATTGCACTTATTTGTACTGAGCTAATCAGTATTAGGACTAATCCATCAGCTTTCAGTAATGTATTCAACAAAGGGACTCCAATTTGTCACAATCTGTCTTCCTGAAGTACAAAAAATGTGCAAGAGTTTTCTTTTATAATATATAGAAAATAAGGTCCAAAATGGTGGTTAAAAGGGTCCGTTTTGTCATTGTCTGGCCTAGCATTGCCTAGAGTATTGCGATAGATTCATTAGTCACTAACAATGTCTGAGACCCTCTGTCTTGAAAATAGATTCTCCGTTTATGGGAAAAAAAATGGCCACATTGGATGTGTGTGTGTGGGAAGGCTGCATTTGTCAGAGTTGCTGCTGGTTCTAGGCATTGGGGAACAAGTTACCTTCCTACCCAAGGCCAGCCTGATGTAAAGCAAAATGTTCCTTAAAGTATTTCACAGCAGCTTCATAGTGTGATAACATTGGTACTGGCAAGCAAGTATATATGCTGCTGCATAGTCTACTGTCAGTGAAAAGGAGAGAGCAGGAGTGTGAGGAGAGATGTGTATCTTCAGGTATTATGTCCGGCACTACAGCGATGTTCTCTGAAGTGCTGTAGATCCAAGGGAACGTAATGAACGGTGTTAGCAACTTGGGAGAATAAGCTTCTTCAAACAAGACAGCCAAACTTCATTGCAGGGGAATACAAACCCAATGGGCCTTAAATCTTTTCCCCAAAAATGTATTAGTGAGGAGGAAGAAAGAACAGCTAGGGAATTAGATGGCTATTTTCTGGTGTGCATATAGGCCACAAGTCTTGTTTATCCAATGTGAGCTGAACCATACTGTTTTGCTACAACATAAAGCGGAGTCATAAAACTGGGGTTCCAGCGTGGCCACGTGACCTTGGTCAGGTTATATACTAGTTCCTCTAAAGCATGGCTTTACAGAAAGGAAAGGATTTGGGAAGGCAAATGGAGACTTTGCTCTTGTGAAGAAGTTTCTATTTCCAAAATGCCCCTTTCTACAGCACCCAGAAGAAACCCTAAAAGAGGTGGCTGGAGTGTCCATCCATCTGCTGCGTGTGCAGACCCAGTAAGTGGGGGCAACGTGCTGAGGTATTTAGCTGCAAGTACCATGTTGGCCTTAGCTGCAATCATCCATCCACTCAGCCACCGAAAGGACACTTCTGCTTCTGGATTTGGCAGAGCCTGTATCTGTCTCTTGCTCCCCCGAAGCAGGGGACTGAAGGCTTTGTCCCTGCCTGTCCTGTGGTTTCCCTCCTGCCGCTTCCACTGGCCAGAAGGATTTTCTGAAATACCACAAAAGCACCGTGGAGTTTCCTTCTTCTCTCTGTGTTTCTGCTGTGTTTCTGACTTCTCCACCTTTCTTCCCCTAACGGCAAGGTCCATTTAGACGTAAGCACAGCCTAGGTATTGCACCACAGAAATCAAACCAAGAGCATCTCCAATACTTGTAGGCAAAAGCCAACACAGAACTGGTAAACTGTTAATGATAGAAAGCAGAATTCTTGTTCTGTCATTAAAACTCTGATTAAGGATTTCAGTCCAAATCTCTTTGGGCAATTACACAGAGATTTGCTTCATTCAGCCCATTGCCCAGGACCTCCGGGCATGCACCAACAGCCAATTTGTACTCTGTGCCAATTAGCATGCTGAAGTTTATCCTGTTAGAGATGCAGCCTGCCACTGGAGGAACACGATGACTCTCCACATCTATTTAACAGTGACACAAGAGGAACCCAGGGTACTGGGTTCATCTGCTTCCGGGTTTATCTGCCATCCATCGCTTGTCTTAAACTTGTTTGAGAGATAATCTATATTTTATTGCCCACGGTGGGGGGCCTATAGTGAGCTAAGCTTCTTAAAGGTACATTAAAAAAAAAAAAAAGGAAAATAATAACAGGAACTGCTGTTGGGAAATAGGTGTGAAGACAACTATCTCCTCATAAAAGTGAAGAGGTGTAGGACTGAAGTTTAAGCTAGGAGTGTGTGGTTGCAGTCACTTTTCCATGGATTATACGTTCTCACAGCTATGGCTGCTGCGTTGCTGCTCTCCTGCTTGTTGCTGCCAGGAAGACTGCGTGTGCTAAATTTGGGTTTTGCAGCAGCGAGGGCCATCTCTTGGCCTCCAGAGCTGATTATTGTAAGCATCAAATTCATATATAGGTACAGGGAAATTTAAGAGGTGACAACTTTTAACTAATTTACTCATCTAGGTTACTGGAGATTTGAGGTCTTTGTTTTGCATATTCTTTTGTTACACTGGGAGAATGTGCCTTGCATCACAGCCAGTATCTTTCTATGAATGTTTGGTGTGTGTGGGTTCCCTTACAAAAGAAAACTATTGTTCTCTGCACGGTAACAACCTAGAAGAAAGTGACTTTCCTTAAAAATTCGTTTCTGCCTTGACGTGCGCAGAGCAAGAGGAAACATTTTTCCTCAGGGAGCTGAGAGTGTTAAGTCTCGAGCACAGCGGGGCTGTGTTCTGATGAGATTTAAATGCTGTTATAGTACAGTGCCACTGTGACTATACTAAAGTAGCTGCTACAAAGCTGTATTTAATGCCCAATTATGTAAGGTATAACTAAATGTTTCAAGCCATTACAAAGTTCCTGTAGGACTTCTAAACTCTCCAAAATATACAAGTGTTGTTAAAATCTTAAAGAACTAATATTCTGGGATTTGTGGGTTTTGTGGTGTGGTGGTTTTTTGGTCGGTGTTTAAGAGGAGTTAGTCTCCTGTGAATTTCTACTTGTATTACAGCAGAGAAGGAACCCAAAGTTTCTTGTCAGTACTTTGCAATGCCATTAGTTTCCCTTTAAGACCCCATTTAAAAGCCTATGGGCATTCTAGCAGCAGTTGTACAATGCTGGTAGTAAAAGTCACATAAGCCTTAGTTTGAGTATACAGTGAGCAGCATCTAGAAGCCACGCATTCTTTCTAGTTGGGCTGGTAAGCCTGCAGTTGTGTCCTGAACCGCTTTGCATTTGGTACTTATCATCCATTTGCCATGATTCTCTCCTTGGTGCAAGATGGAGGTGCTTCTTCTGAGCTCTTCAAGTTCAGCTAGGCAGAGAACCCAAGACTCACCCAGGGTTTGACCCAGAATTCAGGTTCAGCTCAGTGCTCACCCATGCTTTCAAGGTCTGTCTGGTGCTTTGGCCACAAAACCAGGACTCGAGGAAAAACTGCACTAGGAGGCTTATCACATAAATTTGTTGAATTTCCCTGGATATTTGGACATCACATTCTGATTCCTAAAATTCTGTATCAAAACCAAAATTATAGAAGTGCTCAAGTAGTCTTTTTAATAACATTGGAACAAAATTGTTCCCTCTTTTTGTGAAAGTTTCCAAGATATTTGCTTTTTGGTCTGTTTTTGGAATGAAACCACACTTTGAAGCCCAGGGGTTTCCTCAGGGAGAAGGAAGCTCCTTTTTCAGTCAGCTCTACAGAGAATGATCCTCTTAGAGCCTTAGAACCAACTCCCTCTTGTCACAGATGCAGACATAAAAGCAAAATTGGTGGAGATAAATTCATAATTTCATGGTGCTTTAATTCTTAAAGGAAATCTCTTCTGTCCTCTCCAGCCACCTCCCGAAACTTACTAAAATTAAAGCTCTTTGTACTAAGTCTTCAGTTTGCTGATCTTTGCTTTCTGTGCTGTGGCTGGAGCAGTAGGGCTGGGGGAGGTGAAGGCACACAATGTACTGAACAATTTTTAGGCTGCAGCTCTGGACTCTGCTCCCTTTTTGCTCTCTGGAAAGCTTTTTGCAGGTTTTAAAATGACAGGTCATGAGCCAAAAGCACAAACATACTTGGCGAACGTACAGAGGGTCGTGAAAACAGTGTTCTTGAAAAATGATTCATTGTACTTCTAAAACCCATCACATCCCAAGTAGTAGTGTACCATCATGACTTTCCCTTCTTAGCACCTATTAAAGAGAATCCCTTGGCTAATCCTTCAGCGATAATGAGCAGAATGATGGTAGTCATAGAAACTGCTGCTTACATATCTGTGTTTTGCACAAACTCCAGAGTATGGCTAATTACACAAGTGATGGAAACTTGTTTCCGCCCTGTATGAACCCCTGCCATTTTATTAGCTCTAAGCAAGTTTCCTGTTCAAAAATGGTATAACTACATCTGTTCTTTAGCTGGCTTGTTGATAGTGATGTTAAGAGGACTTTCTAAACACAGTGCTTGCCATCTATTAGTAAAGGGCCTCTTGAATAAATCTTATTCAGGGACAAAAAAGGAATTGATTGAGGTGGCCATTGTATCATAAATAGGCTTTGTTAAACAGGTCCTGAATTCAATGCATCATGTTTAAGACTGCTTTTTCCAGTGCAGGTTCAGATCTGTTGCTCTGAGAGCTGACCAGCAAGTTACGTGTCCTTGTAGCTTCAGGCTTGGAGAACGGACTGATTTTCATCACACCCGCTAAATTATGCGGATGTGAGAGGGTGCTACTTGGGGCAAACAAATGTGGTGATTGGGCATGTTCAATGAGCCTTTTGCCTACAAGGACTTCAGACTTTTTTGGCTCTTGCTAAGTTTGTCTAGTTTAAATTCTCTTGCATAGCCCAGTAGAGCTGACAGGCTACTAAGTGCAGTTTTATACCAACCTCCCCATGCCAGCTCAAGGGAGAGATCAACAAACCGGGAAGAGCCCAGCAGAGTCTGGCTAAAGTGGTCAGGGGACCGTAGCACGGGATGTACAGGGAGAGGCTGAGGGAAAGGAGTTCAGCCTGAAGAAGAGAGGTCAAGGAAGGGGCCTAATAGCCATCTTCCACTGCCTGACGGGGTATTGCAGAGGAGATGCAGCCAGGCTCTTCTCAAGGGTGCAGAGCAAAAGGACAAGACTGGAGGTAACCGGTTCTGTTGTGATGAAATTCCTAAGCATTGGAACAAGTGCTCAGAGGGCTCTCAGTCCTGGGAACTTTCAAAACTCAACTAAACCAAGCCTTGCACAACCTGGTCAAACTTTGACGCTATCCTTGCTTTGAATAGGAGGTTGAACTACAAGATCTCCAAAGGACCAGCATTTATTTTTCTGTGAAATGAGGCAAGGAACAAGGAAGTTACTTCAGGTCACACACGAAACTTGTGTCCAAGTCAGGAAAAGAGAACGTGCATCCCCTAATTTCAAACCATTGTTGCACGGGGTAACCTGTACTGCTTTTCTGGCACAACAATATTTCCCTGATGAGCCTTACTTCAGAGCATTCATGATCTAATTTAACAAACAGCTTTTTGTCCCCTCTTTTAAAAATAAATAATGAGAGAGGGGAAAAAAAAAAGAATATTTAAACTCTGCTTCAAGAGTATCTTAAAGAAGTGGTGCTTTTAAGTCCTGTGCTTTTCCCTATGGCTTTTGTGGAACTGTGCCCATGTTGAGTAGGAGCCACCCTATGTTCTACAAGGGTCTTCCATTCCTCCAAAGATGTTTTTCTTCAAAAATAGTAATGGCTAAGGTGCATCTGCATTCCTGGAAATCATATTTCAAAACAGAAATAGTAAGTATATTCAAATGCTAATATTTTCTGGCATTATCCATATCTTGGTTACCTTGAATGATGCCATTGAAGTTTTTATTAGCAGAAAGGAAATATTTTTCCTGTGGTTCATGAGGTGGCTGGTGTTATCTCAACTGTTGTTGCTGAATTTTAGTCTGAATGTGATCTTCTAGCTGTCAGCATAAATTGCAACAGTGTTGGGTATGTCTGTGAGGTTATTTTTTGCTGTATTAAAATATTTCATGAAATACAGACCCATGAATCTGGGTTAGTAATTATGAATACTTTAAAATTTATGAAGGCATCTGGTAATAAAGCTGCAACGTCTCTAAGTCTTGGGTGGGGGGGAAGAACCCAACAAAACCCCACCTGTATTGACTTTTATTAATAAACTTTTATTATCAGGTTCCTGCAGATGTTTCTCAAACTACATTTGCAGAATTCCCCCTTCACCTATAATACAAAATTTGTGTGTTTACCACTGCCCAACGCCTTCTGGCAGGCATAATAATTCTTACCCAACCATCTGTTCTGTGCTGATCAGCCTCAGGAAATAAAACACAGGTTTGCTTTCTCCACCTTGGTAGATCCTTTGGCTGCACTACAGTATACCCTAAAATAAAATAAAAATAAATCATAAATTCTACAGATTAAAAGAAACTAAAAGAAAAAATAAGTAACTTGCTTATTTGCTACGGCTCTGTGATCAGGCTGCAATCCTTACAGCATTTGCTTGTCTCTAGCAAAGGTCTCAGTCCTGGAAAGGGAGTGATACCACGTGTGGCTGCAAGCCTGTTGGCGAGGGAGGTGGTGGCAAATCTGGCTCTCGCCTCTTGTGCAAGACCAGGGACAGACCAGATCTCTCAGTCTCTCAACATGACCTCCCCACTCCAGCTCTGGGGATGCCACGTAAGGTCAGCACACTTGCTTTGCTGCAGGGCTTTGAGCTTCCTGCAGCATTTAGAAATCTAACAACTTAGTTTAGGCTCTCTGAAGGGATCCATTGCCTCTTGGGCCCCATCCTTCTGCAAGCACTTTTGCACCTGTTTACCTCTTCAGTTAAGAATACACATTCCTTAAAATCTTTGAACAATTGCAGCTTGCAAGAATGCTAAATTTCTCCCCCTGGCCACCATTCCAGCAACTGGAAGGCACTCTGAAATGCCTTCTTGCAGGAAGGGCATATTCTGCACAGAGCATAAGCTTTTGGGCTGAGACTTAGGGCAGCTAGCTTGGATAATATCACTGAGTACTGCAGGTTTAAAAGTTGTTCAAGTTCACTTTGTTCATTGATTTGTCTTGTTAGAAACTTTAGGGCAAAGTCTTTCCTTCTATGGATCTAAACACCATGAGGTGACCTGGAGCTTACTGACCTCATCGTTTTACTCTAGGGTAAATACTAGAAAAATGGCAGGTATAAGCTGTGAAGTTAAAAAAGCTAGAAACAGCTGCATGGTGTCTTAAACTAAGCTTTCTCTTGGTGTCAAGATGGAGGGCAAGGCTTGATTTTTAAATCCCCCACAGGTGGTTTCAATAAAATTGAATCCTGAAGGTGAAAGTGATTTCTTTTTTTAAATTATTTTTGTTTTATTTCTCAAAGGATGATGTGTTTGTGTTTCCAGTTATCCCAATATACTGGGAGGGGCTGAACTACATCCATGGCATCTATGAAATCTTAATGTTAAGTTGTTTTAATGATATGCATAATCACTTTGATGCTTAGACAAATCTGAATTAGGGGGAACAGATTTAAGCCCACTCTTTCATGGGGAATCAGCCTTCATTATGGAGCAAATGCCTTCAGGATCAACTCAGTCAAACCTAGACAAGTTATGTCGGGGCAGCCATACTGAAAAATAACTTTCTAATGGACCTTATCAGCCTCTGGGAAGTTCTCATTAAGCTACAGCCTATTCCTTCTGAGAGGGCAGGGAATAGGAGGTAAAACCACAGTGCTGCTCTGCTGAGCATGGGGACTCTCAGCTCAGTATGAGCACTGACTCTTGCCTTTTCTGGAGGGCTATGGGCTAAAAGAGCTGTTATGATTTGGGCTGGAGATGTCTGCAAGATAAACTTGTTTGCTTTGTTGATGACAGTATCCCATTCGCCACAGCCCAGCTCTGCTGGTGAAAATGCTCAGGCGGTCCCTCTCTAATCACTTCAGTTTGGGACAGCCAAGGAGCCGGCAGGTCTGAGCTGAGGCTGTGGAGAGGTATCCTTCTCTGGAGCTACCTATATCCATACCTTACTCCAAATGCTGACCACTGTGTATGTCCCTGCCTCTCCTCTACTGCTAGAGGTTACTGTCCTCTTTGATCTCCTGGACTGGCTGATAATGTGAACTTCCATCAGGTAAAATCAGCTGGGTTAGGCTAAACTTAGGCTCAGCTCCTCTAAGGTGTTTAATTGCCTTGGATGTTTACCTGCCTCATTAGGCATTTGCTATCCATCAACCAGCTACCCAGCTGCCACTTAATCTTCTGCTGCTGAGCACTGACAGAGCCACCTATGCTGTGGTTATCAGCAGTTTTAGCACTAGCACAAACAGGGCCTAGAGAGTTGTGGTGAATGGAGTTAAATCCAGTTGACGGCTGGTCACGAGCGGTGTTCCCCAGGGCTCAGTTTTGGGGCTGGTCTTGTTCAATATCTTTATCAATGACCTGGATGAGGGGATTGAGTGTACCCTCAGTAAGTTTGCAGACGACACCAAGTTGGGCGGGAGTGTCGATCTGCTCAAGGGTAGGAAGGCTCTGCAGAGGGACGTGGACAGGCTGGATCGATGGGCCCAGGCCAACTGTATGAGGTTCAACAAGGACAAGTGCCGGGTCCTGCACTTCGGCCACAACAACCCCATGCAGCGCTACAGGCTTGAGGAAGAGTGGCTGGAAAGCTGCCTGTCGGAAAAGGACCTGGGGGTGCTGATTCACAGCTGGCTGAACATGAGCCAGCAGTGTGCCCAGGTGGCCAAGAAGGCCAATGGCATCCTGGCCTGTGTCAGAAATAGTGTGGCCAGCAGGAGTAGGGAAGTGATCGTGCCCCTGTACTCGGCACTGGTGAAGCCGCACCTCGAATACTGTGTTCAGTTTTGGGCCCCTCACTACAAGAAGGACGTCGAGGTGCTGGAGCGTGTCCAGAGAAGGGCAACGAGGCTGGTGAGGGGTCTGGAGAACAAGTCTTGTGAGGAGCGGCTGAGGGAACTGGGGTTGTTCAGCCTGGAGAAAAGGAGGCTGAGGGGAGACCTCATCGCTCTCTACAACTACCTGAAAGGAGGTTGTAGCGAGGCGGGTGTCAGTCTCTTCTCCCAGGTAACAAGCGATAGGACAAGAGGAAATGGCCTCAAGTTGCGCCAGGGGAGGTTTAGATTCGACGTGAGGGAAAATGTCTTTAGTGAAAGAGTGGTGAAACATTGGAACAGGCTGCCCAGGGAAGTGGGTGAGTCCCCATCCCTGGAGGTATTTAAAAGACGTGTAGATGAGGCGCTTAGGGACATGGTTTAGTGGGCATGGTGGTGTTGGGTTGACGGTTGGACTCGATGATCTTAGAGGTCTTTTCCAACCTTAATGATTCTATGATTCTATCTCTGAAGACCTCAGCTGGGTTTTTAAAACCACACCGCCACCATCCCTCGCAAATTATCACACTGGTGTACCCAGAGAAAACAAAAACAAAAGATGGTCAGCCAGACCCCCAGCTTCTCTTGGGAGGATTATAGGAAGGGTTATGCCCAAACTAGCATGCTGACTAGGATAAGATGCTTCTACTGTCTCCCCCCATGCAAGTGGATGTCCTAATCCCATGTCCAGCAGGGACCTGCCTTTCCTCTGACTGCACAAAACAACTTCTGACTAGCACTCAAACACCTTTCTCTGATCATTAGAGGAATCAAAATTATGTTTACACTGTTGACTGTACACTGATGTCTCCAGTGAAGGAAAAAATCAAAATGATGTTGCTGCCTTATCTGTAAAGTCTACCTGGAAGCACAATGTGAGACCCACATCCATTGAAAGCCAAAATTTATTAGTGGTCCAGCTCCATTGATGAAGGACAAGAGAAGAATTCAGGTACAGAACTTAATTCTTTGAATCCTCATCCTCTCTTCTTAAATGTTTTGATAAGAAAGATAAGGATGTGGAAAGGAACAAAACAGAGCCAAAATTTTTAAAGTCTTAACTCTCTGGTAACTTGTCAGTTGTGCATCAACTAATAGACAAGTGAGGTAACTTTTGAGCTGCACTTCATTAGTTGTAGGAAATAACCTGAAACTTAGTAATTTATACCTTGCCTCTTTAAGATAACATTTCCCAATGTTGGAAAGAAGAGCGCATTTTTTTCCCCAGGCTTTTTATTATAAGCCTTTCATCATCCCATGTGTGACAACCTACCAAAGGAATAATCCCCAATTACAATACACAGGAGTGTTTTGTAACTAAACTCACTGGCTGGTAGGTTTTTTTGCTGGGGTTTTGTTTATTTTTAATCAGTTCCAGAGGTACAACACCAAACCCTGGTTTACTTACTTTCCTTATGGAAGAAAAGCAGGATATTGGACAATAGGAATCCACTTTAATAGTGGTCTTTTCCCTTCAGAAAGTTAATAGTGCATAGTATCTGGAATATAGTATTTAGCATCTGCTGTTAATATCAACCTGTCTGATAATGTAGTAGTACTCTTGCGCCTTCCTAGACAGTCGCAGAGTGTCCAGTGACATGTGTCAGACAGTCTGTACTGGGGATTAATCTAAACAATAGGCACAGCTTAGAGGAAATCAGGAAACCCAAATCATGAGCCTTGAGCTAACTTTTGCTGAGGATTGTCTCCCTGTGTAGCTAGGGAGTACTTATGATTGTGATAAGTTTGTAAAAAAAATTGGCTAGTTGTAAGTAGCACTTTCTATATTATTTAAAAAAAATTCCTTTTCTCACCACTCAACAATGAGGACAGACCTTTGCAGCAAGGAGTCAGAAGTGCACAAAGTCTGAGATGGTTCAAACATCTTAGTGTTCCCTTTGCAGCTTGGCCTGATGGCAAGATTTACACAGGACTGTAAGGTCTTTGCTATACTTAATGAGTTTTGGAAAAGCAGACTGTGTGTAAGAACAGCCTGGAAAGGTTAGGCAGCTGACATTTCAGGAGGCAGCAAATAACACAAGTTGATAATGTCAAGGAGCGGTGCAAACAGTCTTTTGAGGACTACAGGTGGGTCCCAGATAAATGCTGCAATAACTGGCAACTTCGATTTAAAAATTATGTTTTGGGTAGCAGTATTATTTCCTGTTTGCCTGTGAGACTCACCAGAAATGTCAGACAGGGATGGTGATATTTTACATATGACATTTTTCTTCCTCGCTCTTTTCCAGAGGTTGTAAAGATCTTCCTTAGTAGAACACCAGTACATAAAGCTGGCTTGAAAAGAGAGCCCTGATAAGGATCCAGTGCTATGAAAGTCTGACAGACACCCCTTTCTTAAGCTATACCATAGGATTCTGTGGTCGGCATGTAATTTTGGTCTTCAAAAGTAGTAGCTGAAAATTTGCAGCCTTTGATGTAACTGAGCTCAAATATTTGGGGATAATTCCGCCAGTGAGTAGTGAATTCCTGTCTGCCTACCCATTGCGTCCAAATGTATTTCCTAGAAGCTGCTAGAGACAAGGTGGGACAGGAGACTTATCCATCACTTCTGTTGTTTGACTGGAAGTTGTGCATTCATAAAAGGTGATCTCACCCTAGTGGGTCAGAGTTACGCCCCCTCAGAGCCAGATACGAGTACCTTCTGAATGCCCGTAGCAAGGAGGCGAGATTGCTGCACCTTCATGGGGCACCCATTGTGGGCTGTTTGGTTACAGACCTCCAAAGATCTGCAGCCACTGGGTTCTGATGGCAAATGTCCCTTGAGTTTCCATCAGAAAAGGCCCCCTTACTTTCAGATCCCAGGGATGCTGATTTCCTCAGAGCTGCAATTGATACTACCCTTTCTGACTAACATTTTGCTTTTGTCCTGTGGTAAAAGCTGCTATCAAGTTTTGAAGGTTATGACTCGGTAATTGGAGCCACCAGCTTTTGTAATTGACTTCAAGTGCAGTAGATGATAGAGATCACTTTTTATTATGTATGTCAGTACTTGTAATTGCGAAGCTTGATAGTTACTGTATTCAAATCGCTATGGCCATGTGCACTTCCATGACAAAGACAAACTGCTGTGCTTGCATTTGTAAAACACCTTGTCAGTTGAGCTCACTGCCTCACATGGATCGCATGCATATGTGACTTCCAGAAATGTGCATCTTTTTGTCTTAAAGACACTATATAAATTTCTTTTTAGTATACTTACAAGCAACATTCTGTCTGATAGGTACATACCTATGTAGCTACCATATAAATACTGTTGTGTTGCTGAGATGTCAACAGTATTCACGAATTAGTGTCTTCTGGCACTCTGAGAGAGAGCATTCTGGATTAATGAAAAAGATGGGCTTTTAGTATAAACTTCTAAAAGGAAGAGTTAAATTTCTGCTAGTGCCACATCATTGCCAGAAGGTTAGTTTTGATATTAGATTGCTGCAATTATTGTGTTTATCAGGCATTACAGACAAATGTGACCTTTTGAGTAGCAATTAAAAATACAGTGGAAAGACACAAAGCTCTCCAAGCATTGTTTTAACCAGATTAATTCCTTTCCTCCTCAAAAGGCTCTTACAAAGAACAGAAATCATTTATGTATGGCATTTGGCTTCCATGGTATTGGCTATAGATAGTGCAGGGGAAGAAGGACAAGCAGCAGAACCCGAGATACAGGACCAGGCATCATGTAACAGGCAGCATCGCCTCATGATAGCACATAGCAAGAAGTGGGGAAAATGCATTCTTCTCATGACACTTGCAGATCCTGTATTGGTGCAGGATCTTTATGCATTTCATATGTTTGTAAGCTCCTTTGGAAAGCATTTCCTTGATTCTTGGTGGAGTGATGTGTGAAACCCTAACAAGATACCTTCACAGCAAGCAGGCAGGCTAAGCAGGAAGCTCCAGATCAGCTCCTCAAGAAGGAGTTCCTTGGCTTGTACAAACGGACCCATAAGTCATTAAAGAACATGCCAAAAGGTCCTTTTTCCAGACTTGTCCTTCTTTTTCCTTTGTTGGTATTTGGTCAGTCCCTTCCACCTAGGCATAAGATGGTATAAACTCAGATCCTGCAATCAGAGCTTCATTCAAAGCCTTACAGCATTGGCTCTTTGAGAGTTGTTAATATTCCTGTGACACAAACCTACAACATTTGAACCAATATTGGTGTGTTTATGCATTTTGTGGGATAACTTCTTGTTTTAACCCATCTGTGCAAGTGTCTGTTTAGGTGTATACAAAAGAAAACAGCTAAAGCAAATGTGAAGCGGCTTTCTTCGTAGGTGGTGTGCGTTGCGCGGACTGTGCCTCAAGCTCTGCTGGCTTGCATAGTTTGTCACCTGAAGCCGATCTGGCCCCTTGGCCAACCTTTGGTGTTAGAGCTCCAGTCTAGTGAGCTTCTGACAACTTTTTTTTCCCATTTTTGCCCACTGGTGGATATCTTGTGATTCACTGTATGTTCTGGGGGAGGTCCTCAGCCCAGATACTCTGCCCCATCTGGGCCAAGCAACTGAGGAACTTTCTCTACTTTCATGGAGTCTCCTCCTGTTCTGTGGCCTTCCTTTAGCTGAGGGGTTAGGTTAGGCAACAGGAGTTTTTAATTGTAGAACTGCATTGTTGGATGACCACTTAAATCATGGATACTGGCCTAGTTTAGCCTTACTGGTGTTTTTGAAAACTCCTTTTGTCCTGGCATTACAAGGCAAGATATTTCAAGGTATATAGTGTAGGGTATATAACTGTTAGTTTCCATTTGCTGAAGTTCAAGAACTTTTTCCCAATGAAAGAAGAGTCTGCCATGGAAGAATTATGTTACTGCTTTTGAAGGAAAAAACCCTTCTTGCTCCTGCACATACAACCAGATATTTTGCTGCTCTTGAAAACAACCTTTTTTGCTTATTATAGGCACTGATGGCAAGCCATGGTGGTGACTCAGCTAGCACATCGGTTGAAATATGGAATAGTAATAAGTTAAACAGATTGTCAAACAAAATAATCCCATTTCTGTGACAGAGCAAAGGGGATTTTTGTTTTCTTGTTTGTTTTTGCTATCCTAAGTGCCTAGGATACTCAGAAATCATGTCTTTGCATCATCTTTATCTGCTCTGGGATTGAAGACAGGTTGTTGGCTAGCCTCTAAATATGATGCTCTGCAGTTCCTCAGCAAAGCCCACTGCAGTAGCTTCTCTTGAAGTTCAGCTTGTTTGTTTGGCCTTTCTGGATCCAGGGCTCTCTGAGGCCCTTGGTGCTGTGCCACTATTTGCAGGAGACTTGCAGTGCTCTGATGGCTGAAGCTGCGTAGCAGCCAGAGACAGGAGAATTTTGACCCAGAGAGGTGGTGAGCAAGGTGGTAACCATGTACAGTCTGGACCGGTATGTGTATGTTATGGACTGATATGGTTAAAGCTGTTTGGCTTGTTGTTACTAAACAGTACTGAGCCTGTGTGGAGAAACTGGTCCCGTTACCCTTGATATCTCTATTTTTATCAGCAGCTGCCTGATTATGTTGCATCCCAGCACAAACTTTAATACTCCTCTGGAAGCACAGGACTGTGCTTGGAAAGATAAGAATCTCTCTTAACATTTCCAGTCCTTGCTTTCTGCACAGTCAGCACCTAAATATAGAAGAGCCTCCATTACCCCGGTCCAGACACAGCCGGCTGCACTCTGCTGCCCTGAGTTTGGCAGGGCACGCAGCTAAACATCTGGGAGTTAGATTTCTCCTTTATGGACCACTGTGTCCATGGTGGTATGTTTTGTTGTCTTGTCTTAGTTAGACTGTGGGCCTAGTGCTGCACACATCCTGGCTGGCTTGAAGCTTGTGTCCATCTTGGGAAGTGCCTGACATAGCAATGAGATTGCTCTTCAGCAGTGAGACAGGAGGGTGCGGGGAAACTGCATGTGTCTCGTCAGGCAGGAGTATCGGAGACAGCAGGTAGCAGAGCTGGAGTGGTACATGGCAACTCGTGCAGGACTTTGTCTCCTGTGGCCAGCGCTGGGAGAGGCTGGGTGACATGGTGCAATGCTGACTTCTGTGTAGTGGAACACTTGAGTTGCACCAAGCTATCAGAAATGGCATGCATTTAATGTACGCTTGCTTGTGGCACCTCAGCTATTGCCCAGCAAGATGTTCTGAACTTGTGCTCCGGCATGCTCCCTCCCACACTATTCTGAGACCTTCTCCGTTTCCTGGTGGTGGTGGAGACAACTGGCCTCCCTTTCTCCCAGGAGGAGGTAACCTCATGCGGAGGTTCCTTACTGATGTGGCCATCTCCTGCTCCCAGGTCTTCCTTATCTAGTTGTGGTGGTTGGTGTCTGAGCTTTCCATTTAATGTCCCCTTCAGTCCTCCTCATTGTAAGTCTCTGATCTGCAGATTGATACCTTTATTCCTACAGGGTGTGGGGGATGTGATGTTTGTTTCTTTTCTTTTCTTTTTTTTTGGTGGAAGTAATGTTTCAAGGATCAGGTTGATTCCGCAGCTTATGACTCAGTTGAGGAGGCAGGAATCTAGATGTGCTTGTCGCTACCTTTTTACCCAGATAACAAATATACTTCCCCCCCCCCCCCCCCCCCCTTTTTTAGCTGTGAAACTGTTTTCAATCTTAATAACTGAATAGTTCTCCATGAATGACATGATGATAACGTTGTACTTGCTGCCTCCTCCTGAAATAGTGTAGTTGAATCAGAACTTAAAGTTTGCGGGAACACAACCAGATGACATTTCAGTGCTTTGCCACATGGTATAATTTCACCATTAGAAATGACACAAATGGACTTGACCATCTTCTAGCAGAAGACAACTGCACAGGCAGGACACCCTACATGACGACTCTTTTATATTTACTGCAACCAGTTTGCATTAGCCATCTAGATTTGATTAAAAAGTTCATCAGTTCTGGAACTATTTGTGCTTCTGAGTCCTCCTTGATCATTGTGCAGGACATCTTCAAGCCCCCCCCCCCGTTCAAAGAGAGCTGTTGCTTGGTGGTAGTTTTGTTCTGGAAAATTACAATGTTTATTGCAGATGTTTCTGAAATGATGCCAAAATCCCCTGTGGCCTGGGAACTGTCGGCTGCGCAGAGGACACGAGTGGTGTGGGAGCTGGCTGCCCTGGCACAGGGTGGGTCAGGGATGGGGAGCTGGCTGGGCTGCCCTGCTTTGCATGGGAAGGTTTGGCAGGATGAACGCAAGGGCCAGAGACCATTTTGGTTCCACTGGATCAGCAGTTTCCAAAAGAAAACTATTTCCTTCTAGTCAGCTTTAGTGACTATTACTTCTGCTCTATCGAGTAATGTTTTGAATCAGGGTGAGGGAATACTAGATGTGCTCAAACATCTCTTTTTACTTAATAAAATTTGATGGTAGGATTTTTTCTTTAATGTGGGGAAATGAAAAAATAGTTATCTCTTACAGTTTGCCTTTATACAAAGTTCATTACCTCCTCCCCCCAACATGACGTTTTGGAGTCTTCTATGACAAAATAATTGCAAGAGGTAATAAATAAATAAATTTTAAAAGTTCTAAAGTAAATGCAGGAGGCAGAATTTTAAGCAGTCCATTGCTGGATTTGGCATGTGTAACTTGGGACATTTGACATCCAACTTTTCAGAGCAGCTCTTGCTAGTTTCCCCTGATGATGGCCAGCAACTCCAATCCACCCTTACCTGCCTTGCAGAAGAGGCACCTGACACAAACATGAAATGAAGTGTTTTGGTTCAGTCAATCACTTTGCTATTTCAGCATCAAGCTGAAAAAACAACCTATTAATTCCACAGTCCTGGGATTTGGTAACCTGCCAGATCCATTGTGCAATTTAAGCCTGTTCTGCATTGTAATCACTTAGAGTCCAGGGGTAAGATGTAACCTCAACTGACAAATGACACTGCTCTTTTTCATGCTCAGAGAAGTCACGTCTGCCTCCAAAGTCAAGGGTGTTGAAATGCTCCTGGTAGTGGACAGTGTCAGCAGCTGATGCAAGGTTGTATCGGGAACTCTTTGGAGAAGAGCATCACAAGACGCTTGTTAAGCAGTGATTTCTGGCCACTGACAGATGCCTCTGTCCCCTGACCTTCAGCTCACAAATAACTGTGCCTCTTGGCTTTAATCATCTGGGTCAGATTTGGGATGGCAGCGGGATTAGAATAAAGGTCAGTGCTCATTTCTCCGTAGCGTAGTTGACAGCACAAAACTGGACTCTCTGTCCACGCAGGCTTCATAGTAAACCCACTGTTATTTACTCTTAATGTGAGGTGTCTGGGGAGGTCAGTGAGGGGAAAAGCCAGCTCTCTTTCCAACCCTGATCTCACTCTGTACATCAAGAAAAATAGGATGCTTGTAGGGGGATGAACTGAGACAGCCTGCTATCCATCTGTAATGCCCTCACTATATGGTACCAGTATATACGGCAGGGAGTCACTCAGTCCTGCTGACCTACTCTGTTCTCATTTGGCTCAGTATCCTTCCCAGCAGCTCCCTTCCTCTTTCCAATCCAGCTTTCTCTCTTTGGAAACTCCTCTTAATTGAATCCTTTCAGAACCTTCTCCAGCTCATTTGGGGCTCAACAATATCCTGAAACTTTTATTGGTTTGATATGAAAATATGACTGAGCCTGTTCTCTCTCAGAGCTTGCTCATTAGCTGTTCTATTCCTGCTGCCTCTGCTCTGAAGCTTGGAACAGACCTAGGTTTGGCAATTCCCTTTTTCATTCCCAAGCACGTGAGAAATATCACCTTTGGGTCCTTCTCTGCCTGTCATTCCTTGTGCATAAGATGCTGTATCATTAGTATGTCGCTGTGGAAGATGACGTGCGTTGGAAACCCGAGTCTGATTCTCTGATCATAGAAAATCAGACTCTGTGATCATGCAAAGTTCTTGAGTGTCAAGGAGCTTGTGTTTTATGCAAAGAAACAAGCAAGCTCCAATGAAGATTTCGGCTAAACTGCTTCAGTCAATTAACGAGCATTGGTTTAAGCACATTTGGATCACCATTGGGATCTATTTTATTGTGTGGCATCCTCCCAGAAGTTGTTCCTTCCTATTTCAACGCTTACATTTTAGATACAGAACATATTCTATATAGTTTGTGATATCGGTCTTCAAGTACTGAAACACTTGAGTCTTTGGGTGGAAGCATTTCTGGGGCTGATGGCCTTGGAGGAAAGGGATAGATTGAGTGTGAAAGGCTGAAAAGGGACAGAGAGGCTGAAATCAGGAGGTATGCATACCCCTTCGGGACAGGGTGTTGGAGCCATAGGCAAGGATAGGGTTGAAGCCAACCCAGTCAACATCGCCCTCAACTCTTGAGTAATGAGTGGGCCCAGGTGAAACTTTGTGCAGGGGGAAACTGAGAAGGGAATACTCTCTTGGAGAAGCAGAAAATTGTCTCTCAAACAGCATTTGGATAGGACGTACAACATGCAGAGAATAGAAATGGCTGGCCTACATGCCTCTCTCCTGACTTCTCCTAACCTCTTGCCTTATGGGCGTCAGGAAGAGGAAAAGACAGTCTTGTCCAGCTCTTTGCTGAGCACATAACCCTTCTTTTCCCATATCTTACCCAACTGCTTGGTGTCTGCCAGGTGGTGAGAGGAAGGGTGGGTCTTTACTGTTTTTGGTGCAATGGTCATGTTTTGAGGAGAAAAATTGTTTAAATCATGCTCTGGAGCTGAATACATCCCATCCAGCTAAGGTTCCTGGCACATTGCTGATGTCTGAGTGAATAAATCATTGTGAGATACCAGCCCTGATATTAATCTCAAAATAAGGGTTTCTTCTTTTCAATGGAGAAAACTCACCGATTTTCAGAGAGGAGGGAGAGATGTCACGTTTAGAGGGTATCCAGTTGCTAAGAGGGTAGAGGAAGTGAAGACAGGTTTGAGGAGTGAGACTGCAAAAAATCGTACAAGATTCCTTGTGCTGTATGAAACGCTGATGGACTGTTCTGTGTTATGTTCACCATAACTTCTTCATCAGATTAAATAGTTTTGAATATTTTAACATGGGTCCATAAATACCTCAATTAATAGAGAAATCAAAAGAGAACGTGAATGTGTATTTAACGTGAAGAAGCTAAAATAACTGACTATTAAGCCTGGATAGATGGTGCCGTGAATTTCAGTGAAACAAATATCTTTCCTGGTGAGCTACTGTATGTCTCTGTAGTGGTTGTCACTCTGGGTTGCTAAGGAACTTTGGTTATCTGCATTTCTGCCTTTAACATTTGCTTTTATCCTCACACTTCATATGGAGCATTTTCCCTTTGTATTGATGCTGACCTTTTTCTTCCCCCTCATTAGCAGAAGCAACAACTGTGCTACATTTATCAACTGTAAGTCTGTTGCTTCAATGTTTGGGAATTGAAATACAGAAAATCTGTAGTCCTGCTGACACTTAATGATAAGGTCATTATGCACACTAATACAGTGGAGAAAAGTGGTTTCAAAGGGAAGGGAGCTCTGCTTTTGTTATTAGTAGTTGTAGTGTGGGCACTTAGAAGAAATAACGTTCCGAGGACAGATAAAATAACGTAATAAAAATTACTGAAATCACAATAATCAGTCTCCAAAAGAGATGTCAAGAGGCCTGCTGCCCTCCTTTGAGATGCCATTAGCTTTACCTGTATAATCCCTGACAGATGTCCATCATTTTTATAGCAATAGTGGTGTGTTTTAAGAAGAAATTCAACTAAATGCCTTTCTTTCCCAGGTGGACATGGAGTATAATTTATTGATCACTGTCTTTCTTGATAAAATCCCTTTTTATGTTTGGAGACTGTTGTTCCGTTCCGCTCTTGCTGTTCCTCTGGACATTAAAAAAATCCAGCTCTTTCATCCTTTCCTTACAAATCATATTTCCGAACCTTTGATCATTTCTGTTGCTCTATACCAGACTCTTCTATTTCTCCCCCCTTTTGATTAAGTGTGTTTTCCCCAGGACCGGACACGTTATTGTCTGTGGCCACCCAGTGCTGAGTAGAGGAATAATCCCCTCCCTTGTCTTGTAAAATTATTTTTTTTCATCTCATGTAACTAAAATGAATCTACCTTTTTCTTCCAACAACATCATTTTTGTTGATGCCTTTTCATTTGGTGTGTATGTGTGTATATATATATTTTTTTTTTTTTTTATATGCCTGGTATAGCTCCCACTCCCATTCACTGTAACACTGCAGCCCAGAGGAGCTCTCCCCTCCCACTTGAGCACAGTTCATCCTCTTTCCTTCCCCCTCCGATGTGGTATTCTGCACTTCTCAAAATCAGTTCCAGCTTGTTGACTTGAGATTGAGCTTGATAAATAGGAGAAGCACTCTGAATTTTAATCCTGCCCTTAAGCAGGATTAGGCTTTGGTCTGCACTCTTTAGAAGCTTGTTTGCTAGTCCATCACTCAAGTGAGTAGCATATAGTAGTTTTAACAGATCTGCACTCGGCCTTTCTCCTGTCAGTTAAGGTGACTAATGCATAATTTTACAGGACCTTCTCATTTTGCATTTATTTACTATAACTTGATGGGAAGAGCAAGCATCATAACCATTGCGGTGGGACCTTTCCTGTCCTCGAGGGTTCTCCAAGACTCTTCACAGACCATGTTAGTTGTCTTCACAGTAACTCCTGGGTGAATGCCATTCAGCACCTCAGATAATCAGAGGAGGGAACGCAGGCCAGATGGAGAAAGGAGATGTTAAACAATGCATAGGTATCTGGCCACTATTCTGCTTTCTTGTGAAGACCAAAGCGGAGAGGATATGATAAATTCAGCCTTTTCTGGGCATAATTTCTCCCTTTCACAAACTTACAATGTCACTGAATTTTATTTCAGCTCTCTTTTGCTCCTTAATAGTGTCAGCTCCTCGTGACTTACTCTTAATGATTTGTCCCCACATGCCTGTGTGAATATTTTAGAGCTGTCGTTAATATGTCCTGTATTTTATATTTTCTGCTTAATTCTGTTTAACTTTTAAAATCTCATTTAAAGAGTTCCTTATGCAGCTAGATGAAGTGTGTGGTTATACTTGCCTCTTTATCAGTTAAGTTGTTCTATCAGCTTTCCTGAGGGTCGATAAATAAGAGCAGAACAACCGACCTCGATGCTTGGTTTCTGTGAAGTTTGCCAGTTTGGCACTTACTTTCACTTAAGCAGCTTTTCCAATCCGGTTCGCCACAGATCTTTCCTATTAGTCACAGTCAAATCCAGAACAGTTGCCATTCAGGGAACTTGCTGACGCTCGCAGCTGACAGCTTCTGATTTTTGGAAAGGACTCATCAGTCTCCAAACTGTCAAACAACCTTCTCTCTCTACTTCCTCCTTCCACTCACTAGCCACAGCAGTAGCCCTTTACAGAAAACCTCACCACAGGAAGGGGTGCCAAAATCTCTCCTGCTTTAGCAAAAAACAGTGATGTTGCACTCCCTAAATTCTGTTTTGTTTATACTAATTCAGAAAAGAAAAAGTGGTAAAAACTGAAAGAAGGAATATTTGGGACTGAAGCTGGCTGAAGAAAAGAACTTGTTCTTACACACCCCAAGGCAAAGAAATTACTAATTCTTGCAAGGTGCTTCTTTCTTGACCAGTTGCAGACAACTGCCCTTTGGAATGGACAGATATAGCAGCGCGAGAAAATGCCAGGTTCATTCAGCAGTAAGGTGTATGTCTTCTGTCTCTCATCAATCACACAAGGATGCTTGAAAGCCCTCAGAAGAGATTTCGGATCGTCTGTGCTTCACCAGGTTGGAGCTGGACACAGTGCCTGGAGGTCCTGTGGCAAAGCTGAGAGCTGAACCTGTTGCTGATCTTATGACTTTCTTGGTCCCAACTCTGCCTTAAGAAGCCTGGGAGCTTTGGCATAGTATTTTTGCTCCTGAATCATTCACAAATCTAATGTTCCCGTGCCACGACCCAGACACCTGAAGCACTGGAACCTGCAGGATCCATAGCCTTTGAGGAGCATTGAAGCACCAGCTGTACGAGCAGAGGTCAAAGTCACTTTTTAAAGCTACTGCTTTGCCATGAAAAACAGATCAAGCCACTCGAGCTGTCAAAATGTATTTTGGAAATATGTCATCAGTGCTAACCTGCCTCCTCCTGGAATTAGTTCTTCTACTTCCTGTAGAGTATTTTCAGAAAACATGTTCCTGTGGCTTGCAACGTTTGGTACTATTTAAGGGGCTCCTGGGAAACCTCTTTCCTCAGAGACGGCAAGGAGAACCTGAAAGGATATATCAAAGTGGGACATTAGCATCTATTTCAAGGAATGTGGCTGGAACACAGCTCAGATATATAGCATTTTAATCCTTTTAAACTGCTATGTCTTTCTTGCTCAGCAGAAATCACGATTCATTGCGTGTCTTCAAGATGAAACCATGCTTTCTGAGTTGAATGGGGGAGAGATGGATTTACGGATTGAAATCCAAATCCCATTGAAATCTGTGGGAATTTTCATTGACTTCAAAAGGGGCACGGTTTGATATGCAGCTGAAAGTAGAGATCCTCCTAAACATTTGCAAGTAATGTGCTCTGAATATGCCTGTATCCATCTGAGATGCACAGCAGCAGTCAGATGCCCACTGAGAATTTCTGGAGCACGAGACAACCTGGGTTGGAGGGAAATGAGGCAACGAGGTGGAGGGAAAGAGCCATGGTTCTGCTGCAGGTTCCATCTGATCCTGGGCACAGGACGAGTTTTTCTATAACTCTGGGCTTAGGGGAGAGGAGGAGCCTCTCCTTGGCATGATTTCTTGATCCAGGTCAGTCTAAGTGGGATTTGGCTCTGTCACTTCAGTGTCAATCTTCATACCCTCTTCTCCCAGCTGTTTGGTTACTGCCACAGAGTTGGTCAGGGTTGCGGCTGCTGTGCAACTTTGCTACCTCTGGCACCTGTGTTGTAGCTGTACCATCGGTCTTTGCTGACTCTGGGTTACAGCTGTCTGCCTGGTCCCCTCATCAGGAAGACCCTCTCTGTAACTTGCTACCAGCCATAGGTTAACTGAATTTTTTAAAAAAGGGCATTTTCAAGATATCTTTCATTGAAGTTGTTTTCATGGTTAGAGTGTTTCCTTCAATGACTTAAGAGCTCTTTTCTGAACAAGACAAGTAGTTCCTACAGATTTTAACCCTACAGTGTGCTTTTCCCACCCCTCCCCCCCCTTGTACTTTACACTTAAAACTAGCTTCTCCAAATACATTTGGAGAAGGCTACAGATACATCTACAATAAAGAAATAAACATCCAGACTTGCTTTCTTGCCTCAGAAAGTGGAAGTTTCTGGGAAGTTGGGTAAACCAGTGAGAAACTGAAATCACAGCAGGATGGAAACATTTAGTTAAATTCCAGGAGCTGCTGTATCTAACGGAAGCTGAATGCTAAGTGAATCATCGTGACTCAGTAAATAGGATAATGGTCTCCCCCTCTGGGATTTCTATTCCTGCCTGAGCAAATAGAAGCCTTGCTAAGCCTGCAGACAAGTGAAACCCAGCCTGCTCATTCCTGCCCTGCAGGAGGGCTGTACCCAAACCTTTTCACCTGCTGCCATGTACAGTAAGTCTAACCTGATCTAATACCGTCCCAGTTTGATCTGGATGGGTCAAACCTATACTGCACATCTACCCCACGTACAGCATTCTTTGTCTCTCATGTAGAAGGAGTCCGAAATCCCTCCTCCTCTAATGGCAGGAACACCATGTGTTACATGCATGATGGTAGGAATTCCTAGCACAGACAAGTTTAGTTACTCCTGGTGAAAATTGCAGAAAACAGCAACCCGCTTCTGTACAACTTTGAGTTGTATTTTCTTAAAGCATGTAGGATCACAGATTCAGAAGAGAGGGAAGAGAGAGGATTTGGTGAGACAGAAGGAATAGCTTAAGAGACTGAGACAGAGAGAGCACTCGTGCAATGGGGAGAGACCAAAAAGCCATTTCAGACAGCCAAAGCTGCAGAAAAAGCTCACAACATGCAGAGCGCTGCAGACAAGAGAGCATGGGTTTGTTCACCTAGAGCAGTGGCGGTAAGTCTGCACAGACAGATAGTGCTGCTCCAGCTCTCTTGAGTTGCCTCAGAAGGATGAGACTACTCCAGAAACAACCCGATTTGTGTAGTGCTGTGTCTCGTGTGCACTCCTGCTCTGCTTGTTGTAGGAAGATGCATCTCCATTTGCCCTACGAAAGGAAGGCTATGTTAGTCCTTTACACCTAAGCGTCCCCTGTCCCTTGCTTTCCCTGGGGAGTCAGATATGTAGATAAAGCAGCACCTGTGGTGGGTGAGGAAGCCTACCATCAAGTGGTCTTGAAACCCACCTCAAGTGTGGTTTTTTGTTGTTGTTGTTGCCAAATAGCAATCAGAAAACGAAACAAAGTCTTGCTTGCTGGTCTCTGCCCTCTGGATGTCACTGTTGTGCTCATTTAGATTCCTCTTCTTCACAGGCCTGGCTCATCTTGCCCTAAGTATGTGATTAAAAAAGCTTGTAAGAAGTTAGTTCCCCTTCTTCATTGGCCTCTCAGGGCCTCTTGGCTGGAAAATAGGAGAAAGTATCTGTCCAGACCATATTGTGCAAGTCATTTTAAAGGTCAATTGTCCTCCGAGGATCGGCTAAAACATACCAAAGGCAAGCACAGCACCATCTGCTCCAGTCAGAACATCCTTGGGTTGTCAGAGCCAGAGTCGTCTTGCGAATGTTTCCCCAAGGCTTCCTGCTCTGGGTTCTCTCTGCATAACTCCTCGCCCCTCCCAGGCAAAGAGGTGATATTATGAGAGAGAACAGTGGTTGCGCTGTCTCTGTGTGGCTTTACTTTTTTTTTTTGTCCCCTCCTCAGAAGTGTCTGAGTTGCACAGGGGCAGGATTGTGTCCAGTCCAGATTTTCGGTGCTGCAGCTGTGGGCAGTAGAAATCTCACCTTGATGCAAGTCTCCAAAGAGTGGGTAGGAAAAGAGGTCAAAATCCTGCTCCTCTGAGAGAGTTAAGCTCACCACAGCAGAGCCCTTCACATTTTGCTTTTGTGCTGAAGAAACCAAGCCACAAGGACAGGTATGATATTGCAGATGGGGAGCCCAATTAAAGATCAGACGAAGTGGAAGACAGTGCTGGTTGACACTCCTACGGGGGGCAGTGGTGAAAAACAAAGGGAGATTTACTGTCTAGAAAACTGTGAGCAGTAGGGAAGCAGAAGATACATTTCAAATCTATGATTCGAAGGCAAGACCTGTCAGGGAAGGTGCCTCATTTGATTTCTTTTCTCTTTTTCTCTTCATAATGCACTTAAACAACTGGAATACTTTCCTTGACCAGACTTTCGGCACTGAAGGAGGAGGCTGTGCTTGGAGGAGCCTTTAGTTTGATTACTTCTTTTTTACTTGTGATTTTCTATTTTATCCACAGCCTGTAGTAGTTTCTTTAACATTTTTCTTACTGATCTGAATTGTAAGACCTCTTTCCCTCTCTCCCTGCTGAGCATTATGGGACTTACGCTCACAGGAAGAGGCGTGCAGCCCTGCCTCTGGTCTTCATCGTGTACCAATGGGCAAGCCATTTTGGGGTGGAGTGGGGAAGCAGGATAGCAAAAAGATTTGGGAAAATAGAAGATTCTCCCAGGATGTGCATGTTCTCACCACTTTTTTGTTGTTGCTTTTAACTGTATGAAGTGCAGTGATGTGAAAGGAACCTGCGATCAGGTGCTCTTAAAGTTCACTTTATAGAAAAGCTGGCTCTTTGCCTAGGCAGTTGCTTTGGGTGGCAGCCTGCAAGGGATGTCAGCCTGCATCTTGGAGCCTGAGGGGGGAGGTGCCAAAGAGCTGTCCCAAGCTCCATAGGCTCCTGCCAAGGCAGATGTGCACGGTCTGGTGGCTCTACAGGGGCTGTAAGGGACAGTTGTCATGATGCCATAAATAGCAGGAACCAGTAATGTTTTTTCCAGGGTTCCCCTTTGGCCTTGTCCTGGCTCTGGGTCTCCTTTCACTGTAGGATCAAGCCATGGTTTTGGTTCTGGTGGTAGGAGCAGCCTGGGAGACAGGTGGGGGCAGCTGCTTATGGGAACTGGATAAAGGTTGCCTTGCAGGGAGAAGAAATGAGGATGCTCAGCCAACCTCAGACCCAGAGGTCATTCTAGAGCTGCTGCCTGCCCACGGGCACAGTCTCGGCAGTGGCAGTGTGGAAGTAGTGTCGTGTCCCCGAGTAGACCCTGCTGGTCTCTCCTGGTGTAGTCTTTCCAGCCGACTCTCAAAATATGCTACTGGAATTCAAGGTACCATACAAATATGGAAAAAACGTAGTTGGGAAAGTATGACAGATAATAAACCAAGGCTACATAAGGACCATTATAATTTAGAGTAGACACCTATAAATAAATCCGTTGTGTTCTTACATTGTCCCATGTGCAGAGACAATTACCATTGTAAGTAATCTGTGTGAGGTAGTATTTGTTTGTTCTCTCTTGATTATTTAACATACCTGCAATTATCTTGGAATTACAGTATTTCTGCTGCTTGTATGAAGTAACATTTCCATTGCTCTCTAGTGTATCCTTGTGTTGCCTTTTTGCTGTACTGGACTTTAAACTTCTGTATTCTTCAGAGCTTATGTCTCCAGTTTCTCCTGCTCTGCCTCATTGTCCTCGACCTGTTGCCTCATTTTTCTAAATATATTTGAAACATTTTCATTTTCCATTCTCCAAATCTTTGCTGTTATGCTCAAAGGAGGTATCAGCCAATTAGCTCTTCTCACCAGCTAACTTAGGCAATCAGTGAATGTATGAGATCATCTTTGAGCCATGTTTGTTCCAGTGAGGTCCCTTTACATTGAGACCAACAGGTCTTTTCTTTTTTTTTTTTTTTTTTTTTAATTTTTTTTTTTTTAATTGGCATCCTCCTCTTCTCCTGGTTCTGCTCTCTTGCTTGACTGAAGGTCAGTATGACCTGTACTTATTCTTTTGTCCCTTCAGGGGGATATGCAAACAGATTATTTAAAGCCTCAAAATAAGACAGGCAACAGAACAAGAACATATTGCAAATAAAGGCCATAGAGGTAATTCTCCCCATTTGCAAATACATATTCATTGTGTACAGGGGGTGGAATCTTACAGTTTCACTGACTGTGGTTGCACACAGAAATAATGATGGATTACATATAATGATTCTGCGATGATTTTTCAGTTTGTATCCAAATGGGTTCTCATTAAAAGTTTTCTGAGCCATGGAACTTGGCTTTTCTTTGTCCAGCTTCTAACATAGGTAGTTTCTAAATGGATTACAAATCCTTTAAAGGTCAGGGAAATTATCTTTTTTCAAATAGCTAGCTGGTGCTGCTACAATTATTAATTAAACTGTATCATATTCTGGTCATTAGCCGTAATGATCAATGATTTCCTCAGAGACAGTTGTTCTATTAAAAATACATCAGTAATAAATGACCTTCTCTGAGGTTCCTGCTGTAGGATATACCTAGCATCTCTGAGAAGTACCATTTTAATAACAAATATGAGTTGTTACAGTTCAAGCTTGAGACCAGGATCTTATTTTCATGTGAATACCAGGGCTGGTGATGTGCTGCTGAGTTTGAGAGCGTACCTTGAGCTCTGTGCTCTGCTCCAGGACCACCACCCCTTCAAAAGCAAATCCTCCCATGACAAGGACCAATTGCCATTTTCCATCCCTGTGAAAGTCCTTCCTGGAGTCCAAGTATTATCCAAGCACGAAATGCAGATCCTACAGTCAGGTAGCCAATGTGCAAGACAGGCGAGGAAAACAATCCTTCCTGTGCCCAAAAAGGCTGTGCTCCTTATCTGCCTCTCCAACAACAATAATGTGATACTGGGGCTTTGACTAGCATGAAATGCCACTGTCTGCAGCATCGTTCAGCACTTTCCTTCCCTCCTCTCTGAGTAATAACTTATTCTTGACAAACTCTGCCCACCAAGGAAAAAGAAGGAAGCTATGTGGCTGGATGGTACATAGGTTTTAAAAGTGTTGACAACTTTGTCATTCTTCAGTTTCACTCTGATAGGTGGCAGATTGTACAAATATTTCCAAACTCTTATTAGCTTAAAAAAAGAAGGTTTGGGAGATTTTTTTGCTGGAAATGTTCTCAAATATTTGGTGGTTCCATAAAACGCCTCAATAGGGAGGGGAGTGAAAATGTTGGGATGAGTGAACCTCCAATGCATTTATTTTCAAAATAACTCTTCTACTGAGCAGTGTAAGAAGTATCTTCATCCTCTCACTCCTGGGACTTCAATACAATGGAAAATTGACTTCTTTAAAGTATTTCTTTCCTGAGAGAAATACCAAACAAAAAATTATAAATATTTTGATCTGCTGGTACGTATACAGAGAGCAGGACAGTGAAGAGGATAATTGTACTTTGAGATATTTAATGGTTTTTTAATCCTGATTTAGCAGCAGGAGATGTGGTTCTCTATGATTAATCAGCTCTCAGAAGTAAAAATTAGTGAATAGCACACAGAAAACACAGAAAGACAGCGGTCAAGGATGGTGCTTTGCTAAGCTCAGCTTTATGCATATAGCAAAGCAGGGAGAGATGCTTCATGGTTGTCCTGTGATTGAAGCGCTTCCTTCAGCAGGAAAATGCCTACATGATGACGTTACTGGCTTAAGAGTGTGGGGGAGATCTTGTACATAACTTTCACAACATTGCAATCATTACATTTTATTGTTTTCCCTTGGTGCACTAAATACTTTATACCAATCCATACCTATAGAAAACACTTTGAACCTGTATTTTTTTCCTAGCGATCTGTAGTGAGACTGTGCCATACACTTCAGAAGAGTGACTTTTCTAGAGGCATGACTGGCAGAAAGATGCTGTCTTGATCCATTTGTCCTGTACCCATTTAATTCCTGTTCTAGTTATTTGGAAAAGTGAAGCATATTCTATAAGACTCCCAATCTAATTTTCTAACGAATAGTTGATTGGTCCCAGCTGGGTGAATATGGAAAAGAAATGCAGATTTTTTTTTGGCAGAACATTCACCTCTTGCATTACAATGCTCATGGTGTGTGGGAAAAGAGAGGATTGTGCATTAAAATCCTGAGTTATGTTATTTACTGGGAAAAAAAGGCAAGAGTTTTAACTAAAATAATGATATTTGGGGAGCAAGGGACAAGAGCTCTTAGATAGTAGGCTTCTTATTCATATATTCACCCACTAAAAAGCAATCAGCAATAAAAAGCTGTTTCTTAAAAAGGCACTCCTGTACAGTTGTTGCAACATAAAATTTTGGTCATTCATTCCAACAGTTATTGAAGAAGCAATTGGTTACGGTTAAACCTGAATAAAGCAAATCTTCACAGATGAGAGTTTATTTATTTATTGCTAACTCTTTCATAATTAATGGAGTTTCATTTAGTTGAACCAGTGACTCAGTCACCCAGGAGAGTCAGAGCCATTGTTCCCACTGTGTTCTCAGCATCTGGAAAGCACAAAGCAGAGAGGAGAAAACTCATGCTGGCTAATGCTGAGGCCAGTTCACCACTGTAGATGAGAATGCTTAAATAAATGAAAATTTGTGAGCAGGCAGCCTCTGTGAGGAGGAAGGAAAATCTATTTAAAATCTGAAATGGAAAAACCCAGTGGCAATCAATCAGAATAGGTAATCAGAAGCAGAGACTTTGTGACCAGGTCCAAATGAGGAAAAAGGAGGTGTAATTCCCTCATACAATTAAACCTCAGGACATACTTGTTCAGAAACAAGTGCCACTGCGCTAGGTTTTGTAAAATGTCATACCTTTCTCTGGAAATGAGGTAATGATTCATCTATCACAGGGAGAGGAGAAGGATATTACATGTAATCCACTGCTTGGCAATTAATGTGGAGCAGCTGATACTTTTGTAAAGACTAATCTGGACATTCATCCTAAATGTTCCAAGCTATGAATATTAATCACAGAATAATTTAATCTGAAGGGGACACCTGGAGGTCATCTGGTCCAACCACCTGCTCAAAGCAGGGCTTTGTCATTAGAGCAGGTTGCTCAGGGTCTTGTCCAGTCAAATTCTGATTATCTCCAAGGATGGAGATCCCACTGTCCCTACAATGATTCAGTTTAGTGAACACAAAGCTCAGGAGGGTGAGGGGGAAAAACAAACAGACAAACAAAAAGGAGTAAGATAATTGTATGCACTAAGATAAGGACAGGACCAAATTATGGTCGACAATGCTGAAGAGAGAGAGAGAGGGGATAGAAAGCTCTTTCTCTATCCCGTAACAGCACAGCAGTCAGAACGTGTCTTGGACCAGTAAGAGGTACATGACGTGCATGGAAATGATTGTCAAACACTTAGAAGATAGCTGGAAAGAAGAGAGGAACAGATTTTTCTGTGGGTTCACTATGGATGTAGCAGACAAGCATGAGAGGAGTATGTTGATCATTGGGGAAAAGCTTTCTAATAGTAAAGACCGTGAAACTGGAGTTCTGTCTCAGTGCGGGCTCTCCATCGCTGGAAATTTCAATTATAATGACAATCTGTCTATCACCTTACTGCAAGGTCAGATTAGCTGTGCCTAAGACATTCCTGACAAAGTGATTTCCCCTTTCAGCTCCATTTTCCCTCAGTCTGTGATGGAAGAACAAGAACATTTGAATCTTTTACAAGGCCTTCTTGAGAGCCATGACTCAAGGATTAGGAAGCAGCAGGCCAGTCCAGCACTATAGATGTAAACGCATAAGCTGAGTACTTGTAAACCAAGCCCTATGGGCCTGATCTACATTTGTCAAATTGACTATTTTAAGAGTGGAGAAAGTTCCATTTACATATTTAGCAGTGGTTGACGTGCCAAAAAAGAAAGTTTTGAAACGAAGTTCCCCTGAAGAAGGGTCTACTCAATGATAAAACATAATTTTTGAGGGTTAGAAAGCTCTGATCGTTGCCCTATCCTTGCTTTGAAAAACTTTGTGTCTTTGATCTTACTTATAAAGCTACTAGTCTTCAGTGAATGATGAAACCTCCCGGCTCCGCATAGTAGTGACTGAGTGGAAGGACTGGTAAAGCAATATGGAACATCATTATTCAAATCACTGCACCAAATCCTGCCTTTCTAGCGACTTAAAGTCATTTTTTTGGTCTCTGTGAATACAGGCAATGATGTTATCTGCACTCCTAGTGAACCAGCACACAGATCGCAAAATAACACTGGCAGTAATTAGTGCCTTTGGCAGTCCCAAGAGAGAGACCAGCGACTGAATGGGCACGTAGACTGAATTGCATGCTGCAGTTTCCATACGGATGCATCTGATGCAGCTGCGGTCTCTTGTTACCAGAGGATCCAACAGTATTCTGCAGAAACGGGATTAAGAGAGTTCATAATTGTACCGTGGGTTCCCTTGAGATATACCCAAATGCTCAGGTGCCCAACAACTCTTTTTCTTAAACTAACATAGTGATTAAAACAAATCTACTGCAATCATAATATTATGCAAGTGTCAGCAATGACTCTGGAGAAAAGGAGAAATGCAAATTGTAGTCCAAAGTCTTAATCCTGTAATTAATGAAGCATGTTCTTGAAAACCGTGACGTTCACCACAGGTACAAAAGTTCACTTGAGTACGTTCACTGGCTGAAAAAGGATTAAAAAGCACTTTGATATATGTGAAAGTGAATATGTGTGAAAACCAAATTTGTACCCTGCGCTCAAGAAAAAGAAGGCATTTTAGTAGAGAGAAATCCACAGCAAAACCTGCGCATTGTTCAGCAATGTTTCTGTCCTACATCTTCACTTATAAATCAAAAGTCATCCATGGGTCCAAGTATTCACATAGCAGCATAACTCAGACTTTTTTACGTTACCATATTTCTAGGAAATAATATGTGACTTTGAGAGATCACTATTTTGAGCTGCAGTTACAAAAAAACCGAACATGACCAAGCGTTTACTTTTTAATTAGCAAAGCGATGTAAGTTGTGCATTCTATTTCACCGGACTTCAAATGTGCTTAAGTGATGTTTGTGAAGATTAGAAGGGTGTTGATGAGTATACGAATGAATGAAATATGTTAGTCTTGAAATAAAACTTACGTATTTGGAGGTAGGATTGTCCTCACGATTTTTTGTATTGGTTAGTTTTGCACTAAACCCCATGTCGTGGTGATGTGTAGAACAGGGAGAAGGTATTGTGAAGGTAGGTCAGAACTGTATGAACTGTTTGCTTGACAGGGGTTTTTTTTGATTGAAGTGCTTACAGTGAAGATGTACCAGAATATCACTAAATTTTAGGAAATTCATTGCAACTAGCCAGGCTGGGTACTTACTGCAGGATCATGCTTCTGCCTCTACCATACTTTTGGTCCCAGGAATATAATCTCTGGAAAGTGCTATAAATATACAGGACGTACTGTATTTCTTATATTTGAAAAATAAGAGGCAGGGAACTGCTAGTTGTAACCGCATTTATAATATTTTTAGTTAGTAACAAGAGAGGGTGTTTTATTATGGAAGTGGACTTTGCAGTGGCACCCTGCAAGAGAGACCCCACTAAACTTGTTTCTGTTAGTTTGCCTGGTCTTTGCCGCTTCTCTTTACTGCTCAGGACAAAAACTTTCCCATCAGTAGAGGGTTCCTTATTTTGTTAGGTTTGACAAACTTCACTCATTTCTGGAAAGAGGAGATTGGGAGAGATAAGAGAGGGGTAAATAAGTTTCTTTTGGGAGAAATCTTGAATGAAAACATTCTTTATAATAAACTGCATGTTGGAATTAAAATCACAGCCTCGCATTGTTGCCCCATCAGTAAATAAAACACAAAGGGGATTTGTGTTCCTGCCGAGTCTCCCATCTCAAAGCGAAAGGATGGATGGAACAAAGTCTTCCTGCTCTTCCATTTTTGCCTAACCTTGGCTCCTGGAAATCCTTTACTGTTGTTGTGCTGTGGTGTGGTGGCAGCTCAGAGTTTGCACCACACTCTACAAGCAGAAAGACAGAAAAAGTGATTCCTCTCTCAAAGAGCAGAAACATAAAGGCAGACAGAAGACAGCAGATGGATGCAGCCAGATGAGGGGCTAAAATGAAACAGATAGGCAGTATTGGCTGCTGTGACAGCCAGCAATTCCCACCAGACCTGCATCTTAATTGCTGTTAAATTTCTTAGTTGTTGCTGTTAAACTGGGAAAATAGCAAAGGAAGGATTTAAAGGTGGCAATCAATTGGTTTTGCCTATGTTTTGAATTTGTTCCCTCCAAGCATAGGGGGCACGCAAGAGGCTATAGAATGTGGCTCCTTCAAAACGTTGCAAGGGGATGATGACGTTATGGGTTGACCTGGGGTGGAAATCAGCATTTTTTGGGGCGCTGTTTATCAATAAGTCTGCATGTAACTGAGCTAGAAATGGTGCTTTTAGCACCTTTTTAGCACCTTTTAGCTTTCTCTTGCAATCTCCTGGTTCATGCTACCCAGTACCTCTGCTCCTGTACCTAGGAATAGTTTTGGATCCAGCTATAGGATACTTCGTCAGCTCTAAGCAGCACGTTCGGCCAGCTGTTTTTTAAAAGTAAATCATGGTGTTATGTATGTTTGGAGACTACTATAGTTTTCTTCTGAGAGTTAGAGAAGCTTGTTTTAAGTGATTAACCTCAAAGTCTTTCTTCGTAAATTCATGTGGATCTGCAAATTCTTTTCCACTGTCATTTCTAGAGAATGTGGGAGGGTTGTACCACGCAGTTCTTCAACCATTTCTGTGACTTTACTGCTAACTTTACTGCTAACAGTTTCCTAAGGGGATTTGATTGGTTTGTTTATTTTGAATGAATCCTATTTTTCTAGCATCCCTTATACCTCCAGCAACCTTCAGAATTTCTTATCTACCTTTGTGGTTTTCCCTCTGCTGGTGACAGTAATCTTATTATAATCTATTCCAGCCTGTAGAGAATTCTAATGAAATCTCTTCAATGTGCCTCAGCACGCTTGTTAGACAGGCAGGGTGACTCACACGCTGAAGTTTTTAAGCAGTGTTTGAGGAAGGAGAGAACTGGATAATTCGGAGAATTGGCAAGGTTATAATGACAACTGCGTCAGTTTTGAATCTGTGGAGAAGGAATCTAACTGCTGTGGGTTGCTGACTATTTTGCTGGGCAATGTGAGATACGATCCCTGCCTTTACTGAGTACCTTTCATCCAAGAATTTCAAAATGTTGCACAGGTATTCAGCCACAGGGAACAGAAGGAAACATGCAGAGCTAAGAGGAAAACATAGAGAGAAGACCTCTATAATAGGCTGAAATCAAGGACCGTGATGTAGTATTGTTGAAAACTACTGTGTCAAGCCTGCAACAAATTTGCTTGTGTTTCTTGATCTTGCACTGCTGACTAATTAGGCTTAATGTGTTCAATGTGCTCTGAATGAGGTATTAAATGCACTGAAGAATATGTTTCAGCACTTAAAACCAATGGAAATAATCCTGTTAAGGTGATTTGGTCAAGTCCCTGGGTGGCATGCATAATGCTGGCAGAAAGTCCAGTATGCTGAATTACGTTTCCTGCATACACAGTGTGCTGGTTTTGGCTGGGGCAGAGTTAATTTTCTTAACAGTAGCTGGTATGGGGCTGTGTTTTGGATTTGTGCTGGAAACAGTGTTGGTAATACAGGGACGTTTTCGTTACTGCTGAGCAGTGCTTACACACAGTCAAGGCCTTTTCTGCTCCTCACCCCACCCCACCAGCGAGCAGGCTGGGGGTGCACAAGAAGCTGGGAGGGGACACAGCCGGGACAGCTGACCCCAGCTGACCAAAGGCATATCCCACACCATATGACGTCATGCTCAGCATATGAAGCTGGGGGAAGAAGAAGGAAGGGGGGGACGTTTGGAGTGATGGCGTTTTGTCTTCCCAAGTAACTGTTACCCGTGATGGAGCCCTGCTTTCCTGGAGATGGCTGAACACCTGCCGGCCGATGGGAAGTAGTGAATGAATTCCTTGTTTTGCTTTGCTTGCGTGTGTGGCTTTTGCTTTGCCTATTAAACTGTCTTTATCTCAACCCACGAGTTTTCTCGCTTTTACCCTTCCGATTCTCTCCCCCATCCCACCAGGGGGAAGTGAGTGAGCGGCTGCGTGGGGCTTAGTTGGTGGCTGGGGTTAAACCACGAGAATAGGCATGGCAGTATTTTTTTGTAAACCTAATGTGTAAAAAAATCAGCAAGGCATCACCTAGAAAAAGATCCTACTTACTTACTCATAGTATTACTATTTTTTCGTAATTGAAATCCCATCTACTGAACTATATTAATAAATTGAATCAAGCTTAGCAACATTCCTAAGGGGAAAAACATTTAGATAATATTCACCAGACACTTAGTTAAGTGTCTCCATTTTATTGGCTTATATCCACATGTCTTCTAACGTTCAGAGTATTAGTAATTTCTTTTGCTGTTTAAATTTTATTAGTTCATGCTATTTAAAATTTCTATAATCAAATAAAATACCTGTAGCTCAAAACTCTCAGGCTACAGAAAACGCTTATTACTTTCTCAAGGCTCTTTGATGCTGAATGAGGAGCATTTGTCCTAACCAATTAAGCGCTTAGGAATTTAAACATAGTGATTATATTTTCTGAGAGAGAAATAAAATCAGATCTATCTATCTTCTCTTATTTAACATAAATCTATATTTACAGATCTGTAGAGATCTTCTATACAGAAGGTCCTTCTAAGCAGAAGAAACCACAGTCCCCACTCCCTGACCCAGTGAGGACAGCGCAGTATACAAAGCAGAAAGGAGATTTTCAATAGACATGACACCAAGCAGATTCTTACTAAGCTAATGAAAGTTGCTCCATGAAATGCTGGAGAGAAATGAGCCTATTTATCTTCAATAATGTACCTAGCTTAACCTTCTTTTTCCATTTCCTGGTCCCATTACTGCTTCGATGATGCTTATTCCATCCCAACACCTTTCTGGTCATCTTCTGGTCTCAATCACGCTCCTTTTGCTGGCATATGAGTAACTTTAAAATCACTGTTGGGATTGTACTCTCAAATCACCCAATGACCTGGGATTCTCAGCATACTCTAATTTTATATTATTTCGGAAATAACAAGGTTGCATAAATCAAGGTATGGACAATAGAAGACGATTTTTTTTTGCCATGCTAGTGTCAATGAGAGGCAGCCTTTCTTTTTTCTAAAGGGAAGAATCAACTTGGATGAGCCTGAAAGCAAGTACAGTCTCAGTGTCTCAGGATGCTTGTAATGGCTAATCCACACTCAGAGAACTTTTTAAAGTATAAATAAAGTGTAGGCATTTCTTCCTCCAGCACTCCATTTCCTCTGCTTAAATCTGTGTGGCATAGGCTTTACATTTAAAAAGCCTCTTAATCCTGTTGCCCACTGGGACTCTGTTAATAACTTCAGGAGTCACTGGGGCACATCTTGCCCCAAGTTACCATCACATATTGTTAAACCAGAGAGTTCTTCAAGCCAGCTCTTCTGTCCTCACACCGTGTCCTATTTCATCGCAGGGTGAGCAAGCTGCCGAATCAATGTCACTAGTAGAGACTTCTGGCACCTTTTTCATTTTCTCTTCATTTACTTTTGTTTCTGCCTGCCAAGGGTCATCTCTAGTTTTAGTCATTACTTATCTATAAAAATGTCTCACCTTTTTCCTAATCTAATTTCACACTTGCGAAATGAAGACTGCATCATCACCATAAAAGAGTGGAACAGACATAGCCGGAGGTATCAAGATCAGTCTTAGGGGACTGATTTCAAGCTTGCGTAGGTCTAGAACTATTGTAAATTGCTTCAGTGCTGCAAAACATTTTTTCCCCTAAAATACACATTGGGCTGATGAAAGATACCAGTCTGACAATCCTAGAGCTTATGGATGCATGAAATCCTCCACTTCAGTCTTTTGCCAGTGACACATGGGCAAGAGTGGATCCACTTTCAGATCCAAATCTTAGTAATTTCTAGACTGAACTCCGTAATACTTTCACCTCTAGATAGAGAGTTTGAGGTCTCACCCTTAAACTACAAACTATTCGGAGTATGGGGCAGCTATTCCCAGTTTAAGAAAATACTAAAAGCTGCCATGTACGAATAATTCAGGCTGAACCAAACATTTGGCATTGAAAATATTAACAGGAAGCTAGATGGCAGGAACCAGGCAATCCTTCCTGATGTCACCACTTGCCTCTGCAGTAAATGGCAGTATAAGATAGAGTTACAATATAGAGAGTTAACTGTAGAATCACATTTTCAGTGCAGAGAAGGGGCTCCAAAATGTTGTTGGTAGCTCAGTGAGAGACCTTGGCTTGCTTGCAACTAGTTGTGCTGTACGTTCAACCATCCTCACAGATAAGTATATTTTGCTCCTTAAATCTGGATTGTGATGTGGCTAAGATTTATTATCCTGTACAAAGCAGGGACTTTGTAGAACCTGGCAGTATTTTTCGTTTCAGTTGACTTACCAGAGGACATAATGTTCTCTCAAGAAAGGTTCTCACTGCTGGTGACCAGCATTTGAAATTCAGTAACTTACTTTGCTGTATTTTTTCAGTGTTTTTTTACAATGGTTTAATCTCATTATAAAGTCAGTGGTAAAATTCCCTGGTCAGCATTAAGCACCAAACCCTGCAGTTCGGATCACAGAAGTGATGTTCCTCGCTTTCGCAAGAAAAAGGAGAATTTTGATAGTCCTCACAGCTTTTTCTCTTCTGTTCTGTTCATGCTATCATAAAACTTTTCCTCAGAAGTGTTCCACCATTATACTATGTATTGTGACAGTTGTGCTTTTGGAAATGTTTTCAGTCGTCTTTGCAACCATTCTTCCGAGCAGACTGCAGATAAATTGTTCCCCTTAGCTTTTGTTACACCTTTTCTTGTACCTCTTCAAGAAATTAGAAATGTTTTCTTGCTGCTGTTCATTTGCAGATCTCCTTGGTTCCTGTCTTGTTTATTTAACAAAACCTTTCTTGTTCTTTGCCCTATTTTTAGTTTAGTTAAGTTAGTCCTATTTTTATCTGTCCTTTATAAAACAGGGATCAGCCTCTTTATTTTTACAATTATTCTGAGACTTAAGTTGTCTGGTTATATTTAAAAATGAAATAGCTGTTCTTTTGACCACTGAGATTTTACTTCCGCTGCTGTCATCATCTGTCATTTTTATTACATTCTTTTAGATTGTGGGAGGCTTCCTTTCAGCATCTGAATCTGGTTTTGAACTGTCTTTTCCCTTCAGAGTGATGCACTCTTTGAAGCTAATAGCACCGCACAGGAGTGTCTGAGGTTTAATGTAGCACAACCGTGTTTCCTTCCTTTCCTTCTTCATTAATGTTTCAAATGTGGTAATTTTAATTAACCCTATGCCAAGATTCTGAGGGGAGGAGGAAGAGAAGTACTTTCTACACTGATCTGTTCCTTGAAATCTTTTAACTGCAACATACCTCAGCCTTGAATAGCAAAGGTGGCATCATCGTGGATCAGAGTTTTAGTGACTGATCATGCAAAGTTCCTTAATGGAAAAAGGGTAACATTTCTACATCATATTTTTCCCTTAAGTGGTATCTCTGGCACTGTCTGCATCATGAATACTCCAATTCAGATGCATAGCATGTTTTCCCACCTGTTGTATTAGAAGTAACATTACAGCCATGCAAACGTACCAGCTGGTTAGTGTGAATTTCTTGGCCATATTGTTTAGATCATCTACTGTAATTTTTTTTTTTTAAATGAGTCCCTTGTGGGCAATGGTAACTGCAGCAATTTCATAGCCTTTCAAGCCTACAGTTCATAACAAAGTTAGGTGTAGAATTATACATTATTTTACGTTGACTGGTAAATGTTCTAAATTCTGTCTGATGTTTTTTGAAACAAGAAGGGGCATGAATAACACATTTTCTCTAGCTCTGTGAAATACCTAAATAGTTTTTATCTTTCAGTGGATTTCATTATTTCTATATAAAAAATAGAAGCAAAACAGGTTTTGAGGTCTTAGTTGCTGTAGGCTCTACTGTACAGAACATGTCGGATCTACTTTTGGTTTAATCTCAAGGCAAAAATGGGGAAATATTATAAAGTGATACAAATGGTAGAAAAGATTAGATTATAATACATAGCATTAACTGAGAAAATGTCTTTGAATATCACTGGTAATCATCCTCCATTAAATGCTGTTTCTCAAACTGTACGGTATATTTTCTGAGGTATTTCTACCAACTCAAGTGTACATGGATAACATTTTGTGTTATTTCTTCCTCCATACTTGTGCTATTTAATCATTTACCCAACACGCAAGCATTATCGATCATTTCAATCATTTAGCCCTAGAGATGAAGGCTAAGAGGAACAGGCATCCTCCCAAATATCAAATCGTTACTGCCTTCAACGAGACTGTTTTGTGCCATTGAGTAAGATGGTGTTGCTCAAGACAGTTGTCTCCTAGTGTCTCTTACAACTGTACCATCAAGGTGCTGCTCAACTGTGCTACAATTCTGCCTGAAGCTGAAAGATGAGAGGAAAAAGTTTTAGGAGCATAAGGGTGACAGGTTTTGGGAACACTTGGAAATAAGAAGAGTTGATGACAGTCATCTGAGGGCCTTAATTTATTTAGTTCACAAAGAAAAGTAAAAGCTCAGCAATTTTAGTTCCCTTGAAACTAGTCTGCAATGGAGGAAATAAGTAAGAAAAGTATAAATGTATGTGTTTTATACCCACACTTTCAAACTCCTGTTTGGTTTTCAGCTCCGTAAGCATACAGCTATCTATCTGACCCCTCTGATGAATGCTGTAAGGTTTGTTTTCTACTCAGCTGGAAGATGAAGCTCTGAAATGCAACCCTGTGCAAAGTGAGCCAGGGTGGCAGCGAGAGCACGTTGTAGGACCTCAGTTTGGGCAAGGGCAAGGTGTTAGAGACAAGGGGGGTTGCACTATTGCACATTTCCAGAGCATGCCCAGAAAGCCAGGCTGTGCCAGGCTGCGTGGCAGTGTGAGGCTGTTTTCGGTCATCAGTGTCCAGCCTGGGATTGATTTGTTTGCCAGGGCTGGGAAAGGGTGGAAGCGACAATGTCAGACCTTCTGGTTGGGCTTGCAGAAGGAAGTGCAAGAAAAAATGGAGGAGCAGCTGCTCCTACTGTGTCACCTACTCTTGTCAAGGGACAAATCTACTGACCTGGTCTCAGGCAGACTCACTGTTCTTCACTTCGGCGAGGATCTGATTAAAGAAAGCTAAGTGTCTTGGCTCATAAAGGTTTGATCTTAAATGCACTGAACCTCATGGTACCAAATGGCACCATTTCCTTCACTGACCAACTCGGTAGGTGTAGGGAGGCATGAACCAGCCTCTGCGACATCTGCCTGAGTGACACCGCTCTGAGGCAACACCGGCTTGCTTTCTTCAAGCTAGTCCTTTCAACGCTCCAAGTTTTCCCAAGGAAAGGGGTTTCAGACCCTCCCCTACAGTCAGACAAGACCCATTTCTTCCATAGACCTTAAATCTCCCCCTTGACTGGCTGTGAAGGAGCCGAGAGAGCCTTCTGCTGAGATTTCACCGTCAGCACTGGCCTCCACAGAGAGTGGCGACACACGTCCTCTTTTTGGAGGAGGAGAGTGGAGGGAGAGACCGGTTCATAATGCCTGCTGTTCCCTTACCCCAGGCTTGCTCTCTGGCAAGCTGGTAAGTGGGAGGTAGTGGTGTATGTGCTACATACTCCTGCAGCTGCTCCTCCAGCAGCTGTTCACGAGAGATGAGATGTGGTGCGGTCATCCATCCCCCTGATTTCAGCACCAACAAAGAGCCAGGGCTGCTTCTCATCACAGACAAAGGTTTGGTGAGAGAGTCTGTTTTGTGACTCCTGCTACACTCCCCTCAGCAGGAACCCCTTTGCCTCTCACAAAAAAGGACTTTTTCCTGGGTGAGGCAGCAGCTCCAGGCCTCCGGTTCCTGCTGAGTTTGCTGTGCAAGTGACTCTTCAGTGCTGCTCCTCTGGAGTTCAAAATCATACTCAGAGCTGTATAAGAAAATGCCTTTTTATAAGAAAAAGCCTTTTTTCTTTGTTTAAGATCCAGTCCGTGTTGAAAACATTCAACTAATTTCTTATTTCTTAGGCAATTTATTTAACTGCAACAAAAAGATTTAAAATTAGATGACTCACTACAGGACTTAGAGCTATATCCAGAGCTCATTCAGCCTTCACTCTTGAACGTCCTTCAGTGCAAGGTGCATCAATCATTTTAATCCTGGAGCTGCCTGTGCTCCTCTGAATTTATTTTTCTGTTCATCTCTGCTTTTCAAAATTATTTAGATGGGAATAAAGATGAAAACTGAGTGGATAGCAAGAGTCACCTACGGTAGTCCAGGGCTTCTCTTTGATGCAAGAAGCTTTCTCCCTACAAGATCTTTTCTGGAAAAAGATCTGTTGGTTGTGACCTTGATGTCTGACCTGTACTAGAGGAATGAACTTCTTTCTATATCATCTTCTCTGCATCATTTGGGTCTTTTTTTGTATACTGTGTACTATACCACACACCTTGGATTCCCTCTTGGAAGGGAGACCTTTTTGAGATCTTCAGAAGTTTCATTTCAGTTTGAGAATACACAAGAATTTGCATTTTAAACTGAAAATATAAAGTATTTATAGACCTTCAAATGAAATCTCAGGAGAACTCCCTCCTTTGATGCTGAGATTCAAAAAGAGGTCACCGCCGTGTGGTCCCACAAGCATATCAGTTCATAAAAGCTGATTTCTAAAGGGCTTGAGTTCCCAAGTGTGTGTATGTGGATTCTAAAAACAGGATTTCAGACTAGCAGATGCAAAGAGGCAAGCAGGGATTATCACAGCTTCAAGACATGAGAAAGAGGGTGCAGGGGAAGGTAAAGAAGGATAGGGATGCTTTCAACTAAAATGAATGCAAATAACACGTGCTGATTTTCTAGAGGGAGTTGAAAACATAGTGCCAGGTGCTGCCAGGAACCCAAGAGGGGGTGGGATGGAACCAGCCTGCTCTCCTCATCACTGTGTCCCTGGTCCACACCTGCATCCAGACAGGAGAGAGCAGTTAAGGGATGCTACTGTGGGATAGCACGGGGCTGGGGAGAGGGACAGGTGTGTAACAAGAATTGTGGTATTGCTAAGTCTGTCCTTTGAGCCTCCTAGGTGCCACCGTAGGAACATATCAGTGATTCAGACTCCTACAGCCACCACTAAACTTTTTGTGTGCTGAGAAACCTGATCAAAGGCTTCAGAAATGTTGCCACCAGGGATAGGACACAAGACACAGCATGTCTGCTCTCCCATTTTGGAGCAAGAAAGACAAGAAATTAATTCCAAAAGTAGAACTGAAGTTAGTATCTCTCCAGTCAGAATTTATTCTTCTGACCTTATTTGTCCTAGATCTCCATTCCCCAACAGGTATATGGAAATAAGGTGAAAAATATGCCATCAGTGTGCCCATTTAATTTTTTCCATTAAAGCACAGTTTCATTAGAAATGTATTGGCTCATTGAGCTGCCCAGCCTTTGTTCAAAACCTCTCAGGCTCATGATGATTCATGACAGGGATGTTTACATTTGCACTTCAAAGGCATGAAGGAGAAGCAGATCCAGTGTACAGAGCAACCTTCAACCCACGCTGTGGCGCTAGGACATCGCTTTGCTGACTTGCAACAGTTCACAAATACAGGTGGGCAAATGCCAGACAACTAAGATTTTTTTTTTTATGGGCTAATGGCTAGGAAGGGACAGCTGAAGGCACATAAATGAAAAGAAAAGGGAAAGGCAAAGAGGACAAGTGATCAAGAGAGCTCTAGGTTGTTCTTCCACCCATTTGTTTTCCCACCACCTGTGCCACATGTGGCTCAGTGGAGATGACCTGTGTTTGCATCCTGATGATGCGGGGCCAATTAGACACACACTTCTGCAATTGGAAATGTATCACCAAAAAAAGTCTTGGTCAAGCACGAACATAAGTTTAAAATGGCAGTGTCCCACTGCCTGCTTCTAATGTAGTGAGGTTTAAACAGACCTGCGCTCTCACTGCTCATTCTTTGCAGATGCCCTCGTGCAGGAAAACTCTTTTGATTTCGGCTCCCAGCAGGTTCCCAGCCAGGGCATGTGCAGGCTTGTACGGCAGAGAGGCTCCAAAGGTCACCAGCTGTCTTTAATAAATGAACACATTAATTCAGTAAATCCCCATCAAAGCTCCACAGGAGATGTCTCTTGACTTTACATTATTTGATTGTATTTAATATTCTGTTAATTTGCCAGATGCTTTCTTCAGAGTTTTAGCAGTGCTTCTGCTGCAGTAAAAATCAACACTGCTCCTGGATTTGATTGTCTGTTTCAGCGCTGTCCTGTGGAAAACTATCTCAAATCATTTAACAGTTTAATTTGCTGAAGACCTTCAAATGAATTCATTTAACAAGCACTCACTGGCACTGAATATATGTATTAAAAAGCTTTCAAATAAAAATGCCTGAGATAAGGCCAGGCAAATTGATGCACTAAGACCTAGTGCATAAGCAATAAGGGACAATATTTAGGGTTTGGAAGTTGGAAAGATGGGTGAGATCTCAGTAGAGAAGAACAGGAAGGTCAGGGAAAGAGAGAGAAGGAGGTTAAGCTGGGAAGCTGTAGCTTTCTCTCCCCTGATCTTGGACTGGTGTCATTTAGGTCCCAGCTGAGTTATGTGGCTCCAGACCACATGATTTCTTTCTTACTTGCTCAGGGCCTTAGCCAAGGGCTGGTTTGACCAATATGTAATTCACAGCGCCACCTGGATATCCTGCAACCTTTTAATCTTATCTCCCTTTAGTTTTTCATATCCGTTTTGACATCCGCTACCCTTGTACAATTGCAACTGCACTGAAGCAGGAGGTCTTTGGACTACTGTGGAAATCCACAAAATCCATCAAAAAATCTTATTCAAACATAAACAGAACCAACTTATGTTCAGTGAGATCTGACACTGGACTTCAATAATACCGCAATAGAGTCTGCATCCCCAACTTCTGTCCTTCACTTCCTCTTTCTTTACTGCCCTTCATCTATCCCTCAAGTACCTTTTCTCTTTGATTGATTTCTCAGTCTTTTTATTTCTGTTCCTCCCTTTTCCACATGTAAGAACTCTTCCTTTTGCTGTTTCTCTTATGCCTTACACTGTCTTTCTCTTTCCTTTTCCCCCTACCCTTTCTCTACCTTTTATCATTTTTGCTGACACCTTTTTCTTTCCTTCCCTCCCTCCCTCCTTCCCTCACCACTCCTGGGGCTCAGCTGTGGCCATTGGTGACTCTACAGCAGATCCACAAGTGGCTTACAGCCTTGCAGGGAGGGGACCTGTCCCTGTGCTCCCCCCAGGTCAGCATGAGGGCAGAAAATCCTCATGTTCCCATCTGTTGTGGTTTAACCCGGCAGGCAGCTAAACACCACACAGCCGTTCGCTCA
>NW_008795520.1:4082028-4104404 GCF_000699145.1 Aptenodytes forsteri
TTGCCCTGACCCAGGTGCAGGACCTTGCACTTGGCCTTGTTGAACCTCATGAGGTTCATATGGGTCCACTTCTCGAGCTTGTCCAGGTCCCTCTGGATGGCATCCCGTCCCTCTGGCGTGTCAACCGCACCACTCAGCTTGGTGTCATCTGCAAACTTGCTGAGGGTGCAATTAACTCTATCTCAGCTGAAACCAGGACACTGTCTCTCCCTATTGCTTCTCCTTGGGGAAGCTGAGCAGATGCTGGGCTAGGTGCCCCTGGGGCCATCTTCCAGACTAAGCAACACCCATATTGAAGAAACAGTCATTGCTTTGTCCTTGGATGTAGGGCACAGCATATAGGCCACAGTAGGAACCTGCTGAATGTGAAGCTGCAACTAGGGCACGTGGGCAACCAGAGCTCGCGCTGATACTTAAGACCTCTAGTGAATTGATTTCAGTGCTAAAGGGTGCTGCGGGATGTTGCACCTGTTCACGGGTACTGTTGTGTCTTTGGGGAGAGGATCTGTACTGGGAGGGCTAATTTAAAACTTTTCTTCTCCTGCAGTCAAGATCAAATATCTTATAACAGGGAACATTTCTTGCCTAAGGGGCTTGACTGTGTCCTGCTAATAACACTATTCCCTGAATAGATTTTAACATATTTTTTTTCTTGTTCATTTAAAATTGATATTTGAAAGTTTCCTTTAAATGTGTTTAGACATCTCCCTGGATGATCAATTATCTCAACTCTTGTAACATTCTCATGCGTAAGCATTCCTTATGATGGCAATAAATAAAATTCAGTAATAAACTTTAAAAAATTTATTAAGGTCCCACAGCCACAGATCACCATTGTCAGTTCATATAATGCTTCCCTAGTTACTTAAAAGCTATATTACATGTCATTACATTTATAATCCCACTTAATATTAGTCCACTTAACAACCTCTCAAACATTTGGAACTGAATTTACAGTCTTTCATCAGTGCCTCTCTGAGGTTTATTGTAACATTTCCTCTCTAAATGTTTTTGTGGTCTGAGAAAGGATTATTCTCATTGAAGTGTCATAAGCTTCTCTCAGCAACTCACTTATTTCTCCCCTCTTTATGTCTCTCTCTTTTTTTCCTCTCAGCTCAGACCCTCCTCATTTCTTCTGTAGTCCACTCCAAGCTAACCCCTCTCTATGCAGATGACAGCCTTAGGTCCTGGTTCTAAATCTTCAATGCAAATAGCCCTAGATCCCGCACGCTGCTTGCAGCAGCAGGAGACAATAACTTCTGGGAATGCCGTTGCCTTGGTAGTATTAGCTGCTGTTATCTTGTAAAATAAACTTTACATCCCTGCTTTCCACTGACTATTCCTGAAAATACACAGCAGTCTGAATCTGTGCCATCAAGTCCCTCCTCTTTTATGAGACCATTTCCCCCTATTTATTCTCAACACCTCTCCCTGACTAATGACCCCATGTTCAGATGGGTCAGGCATGTTGACAGACCAGGGCACGAGTTTCCAGACTGAAATATATGACCAGTTCTCATCTAGCGTTGCTGGTTAAGGAAAGTTCAGGTAGGCTTTGCTACCAGAAAAGACTCTGGAGCATACAAACCACAGTGAACCGGAGCTACTGGTTTGTGCTGTCACCCTTGGATTTAGATCAGAGGGCTTCTGAATTTGCCAGGTGAGGCGTGACATGGGTTTTACCCTTTTGTCATGCTTTCTGCAGCCAGCTTATGCAGGAAACATCTGACAAAGTTCCTCCTGTCTGAACAGTTTCCTGGGCAAGTACATAACTTCTCACGTTTATGATGATTTTTCTCTCTGTAATGCAGTATATCAGTATTATATTGTAACAGTAGCAATCCATTAACATCATGCTTTTGCAAGGACTTTTGTAGAAAATCCCAATGAACCTTGCGTTTGCCAAGAGCCTGAACGCAGATGGAGGATCTGCTTGCCGGGGGCCAAGAAAGATGGATCGAGGTAACTGCTGATCCTGTCTGTGTTCTTCCACTCATCCTGCCCCCAGCTTTCCCCCCCGTGACACCGCACTGGGCTGCAGGGGTACAGGCTTCCCACCTTTCACAGACCTCGCTGCTGGGTCAGCCCCACGGCCGGGTAGGGCTCAGCCTCTCCTGGGTTGCTGCCGTCCGAGATCTGGCTTTTCTTATCATGTAGCTGAGCTTGTTATGAAATAAGGCTTTACTGACAAAACGCTCCAGCTTTCGTGGAAACGCAGGAGCACATTGTACGTGATGTACGGATTGGAAAACAACTCCTGCCTGGCAGGCTGGCAGAGAACGTGAGCACTGCTGTGTGATCGATACCGGCCCGAGCTTTCTGCAGCTCTGCTCGGCAAGGGCCAGCCAGAAAGCCTCAAAAATCACCAGGATAAAGCCTTTTCCACTAATGCTATTAAGATCAAAACGTGGCTTTCTTTTCCTATAGCTGTGTAGAGTTTTAATTAGGGCTTTGTGGCCAGGGGGATTTTTCCTCCCTCACTTGATGCCGTAAGCTCCAAGATAGTTTTTTCATACTCCTTGACAAAATGAAATGATGCCTCGACAAGACAAAACAAAAGGGAAAGAACATCTTTTTCTGCAGAAGAAAACCAACCTAATGATTAATCTCTGCCACCAGCACGGTTGCTCAGGTGCAGACACAGACAGCCACCTCCAGGCGCTGGTACGTGGCCATCCAGCAGACGGCTACCACACTTTAAGCTGGTGTTGCCCCTCCACGCCCCCAGCTGTAGGCAACTGCCCTTCTGCTGGAGGTTGCTGCCTGCTACAGGGGTATAGGCAAAGGGGAACTAAATGCATTTGCCTCTCACTTGTTTCCATACAAAATCTGTCTGTTTAGCTAAAAATGACAATAAAGGAGTGCTTGTTTAAGACTTCAAGGAGGTTTGGGGATATGCCTTACTCTCCCAGCCCTGCTGCCTAGGCAATACTCTCCGGCAGAGAGGCCAAACATGCAGCTGAGGCTGGGATCATGCCAAACCCTCCGCAGCCTGCTCCAGAGAGCGGTCCTGTGGCCTCGCCTGCTGTGTTTGCTCCTGTGGAGATGCTTCTGTTCCCATCTGTCTTGGGCCAGCTCCATGAACAACAAGCTGGGCTGGAGCTTCTCCCGGGAAGGAAATGGCAGAAGGTGGGCAGAGTCAGCACAGTCTGGCTCTCCAATCTCCTTTTTTTTGGGGGGGGTGGAGGGTAATGTGGATTGCCACACAGAAAGTTGCATCACCTGCAACCTATCTGTTGACAGAATTACACTGGGTAGGAAGGTAAACCTTTTCTGTATAGATAAGCTGTAGCATTAGCAATTTTGCAATTTCCTGAAAGCCCCTTGCACGCTTTCCTCACATAGATTTAAATTAGGTGGATGATATAATTATGATCTCTTTGTTTTGCCTTTGTGGATGCTACAGAAGGGATTATTTTCTTTTTTGCACTTCTTTTTTTGGCCTTGGTATTATTATGCTGAGGCTTCGAACAGCTGAGTTGCCTGGAAATTCATATTTCCCCAGAAGAACCATTTGGCTTGTCTGCTGATGGCAGACAGTGTGAGTTGGCACACTTACAAAAGAGAAAGCTTATTTTACCAGCAGCAACTGTGTCTTTCATTCAACCTGGAACAGCAGACAGGAAACCAAGGGACTGTTCAAGAAGCAATTCCAGGCAAATTATGATCTGAAATCAGCTTTGAAAGAACTGTGATGGAAAGCAACTATGTTATTTCTTTGAGTTTTTCTGTTGCCATTTCCCCCCCCCCTTTTTTTTTTAAAAAAAAGAGAATACTAGAATGAAACCAACCTTCTTTCAGGAGGAAAGTATATTGATTCAGTTTTATGTCTTTCAGCTTTTTCTCCTCTCTGATTTGTGAGCTCCTAAAAGGGCACTTCCCGTCACTTCGGTGAGGTGATGTGTCCCATATTTGAAGTCTGCCCGTTTTGGTTCCTCAGTGATTTCCATGGCTTAGAAGAATTTGGTTTTTCTTAAAATATTATATCTGAAATAGGCTTTTGTTTTGTCTAGAGAGATTCTTTCATTCCTTTAATGAAAGAAATTTTATTTTAGTGTGAGATCATCTTCTTGATTCTCTCACAACTTTATTTCTACTGAATGGAGGACTGCGCCCTGTGGGTACACTTCTCGGGAGAGAAAAAGTCACAGGCAGCAGAAGGTACAAAGCAGTAACACTGATTAAACAGTCCCTGTTTCCTCCCAGTTGGTAATATTTGTGAAGAAAGCAAATGTGTTACATGTGCTGAATGCTGTGCCTTTGTGTGTGTATATGTGCCTTTTCCAGTTCATAATATGCCAAAATTTGGAGGAGCAGAAAACTGTACAAGAGTTTGAAAACTAAGGACTGAGACAGTAACTGCAGTGCACCCAGTGTCTAGGTGGTATTATTCTCCACCAAGAGATCAATTCTATAGTTTGCCTTTATGGTCTTTTATTATAATAAAAGTCCTGAGGAGGCTGAGCAGGGATGTGCTTTTCCACGTGACCATGCTGGCTGAGGCCGCAGAGCCCATCCTGCTCGTGGCAGGAGGATGCTGTTGTGGTGACCCTCCTGTCACGGTGGACGCTTGAATGCATGTCCTAGTGCAGTGACTTTGCTGTGCAGAAGTAGGCCAGGCCCCAGATGGACTGTCCCAGGGCCGTGGATTGGGCACCCTGGTACCCAGCTCAGGGTAGCTGCGCTGCTGGGGGCATGATGGACTCATCCAGTTGCTCCTCAGCATGTCAGGGAGCTCAGCATCTCTCATAGCTCTTCTATTACTGTTTTGCTCGTGATACCGATGCCTGAAATTATCCTATGGCAGCATAGTGAACACCATAATTAAAATATAAAAGAAACTATATTGAGTGAGCCCAAAGGTCCACCCAGCATCCTGCCTCCAGCTGTGGTCAGCAACAGGTCCTTACGAAAGAGCATAAAAAGCAGGGCAAATGCAAAGTGGTACCTGACCAGCTACTGATTTTTTAGGGGCTTCCTGAGCCAGAGGTTGCATCCAGACAGTCACGTTCCCTCACCACTGGTGGATATCATGGTTACGTGAATTTGTCTGATCCCTTTTTTAATTAATTCGTACATTTGGCCTCTGCAACTTCCATGAGCGGTTAGTTTCACAGTTTAATTAGATGTTATGAGAAAAGGTATGTATTTCTCTTTGTTTTAAACCTGCTGCCTGATAACTGGGGTGCCTTCTAATTCTCATAGTGGGTGGAAGATTGAGTAATTGTTCCCTGTTTACTTCAGTTATCATTATAAACCTCTATTATTTCCCCTCTCAGCTGTCTCTTCTTTTCAGCTGAAGAGTCCAAGTCTAATTAGTCTGTCCTCATTTCAGCAAGGCTGAAATCCGGCTCAAAATAATTGCCAAGTGTGATCCTAGCACATTTGTCCAAATCATACCTACAAACCTTTGGAGGTTATTGTGCTGCTTCTAAAACCAATGGACATCTTTATAAGACCTGCTATGAATGCAAAGGGCATGTACAGGGTACTCAGAGCAGAAGGATAAAACAATATGCAACACTTTTTCACATAATGTCACTTTTGATCAGCTATAATGTGAAACTGAATGTTCCGGTAAAGATCGGGTGCTTTTGTGTATCCAGGAAACTCACATCTGGCACAGAAATGCCTGAGAAGATGCCAGATAAAATATGCTTCAATTCTGATTTCTGCAGAGGGGAAAAACTGGGAGAGACAGACCTTTAATTGGCAAAGTTCAACAAAGGGAGTTCTGGGGTGGTCTGCTGTTTTCTGACATGGTTAAATCCAGCTCCCAAGAAATGGGTTGGGTCATTGTACATCAAGAGCTAAGATGCTTTGAAAGGCATTTACAAGTACCTGAATATAATTTAAAGCTGTCAAGATTATATAAAATCATATTAGTAAATGAACCACGGATAGCAGAATGAATGGTTTAGATATGCTTCATTTGAACTAGACGAATATCAAAATCAAACCTGGTTTTGGCTAAATCACAAGGAAGAGTGTTCTGTCCTTTCATTATATTCTTCTCCACGTTACAGTATGTGTTCTTTGCAAACTAATCTTTTAATGTTCGCATCCATTACAGTATGTAAAAAAGAGGCAGGCATAGCTTACTGTATATATTTATACGCACTTTAAAATCAATTTATGGTTTCATAAGCAAATTAAGAATGAGGTTGTGCTGAGTACAAATGGGCTCTGCAGTCATGAAGCTCCAAATCTGCTGAAATATTCTCTATAGATTTCAAGTAAAGTGGACTTTTTTTAGATTTCACATGTAACCATGGCACTGCAAGGTACTATATATTCAAAATAATCTTAGCAGCCACAACTCCGCTTTGATCAATATTATGTACAAAATTCTGTGCAAAACCTGATCCATGTCTGAACTTCTGTTCAGAAGCCACTTTTCCATCTGACAGTAGTTGTCTCCCACCTCCCATACACACAAACTGTGTTTTCACTTCCCGGGTGGCTGTCAGGGAGCCAAGAGTTTGGGTTGCTCCGGGCACTCGCAGGGCAGCAGCTCTTTGGCCTCCTGTGCTCCTGGTCCACCTCAGTGTAAGCTGTTCCCTTCCAGTTTGTAGAAATTTTGGAAATACTAGGGGACTGTTTGGAACTAGAGGAAAACCAGATCTTGAAACATCTAAATCTTCTGTGAAATAAAACTGTCTGGTTTTACTCAGCTCGAATTACGAGGCAGATTTCAACTGAGCATTTTATGATGTGCAGAAATTTAATAACTTTTATAAACCAGAGATTTAAGTTCTGTGACGAGTCCCAAAGTTTCAGAAGACTTTTAGGCTTAGAATATGAGTGTTGTCCGGGCTGCGTAAGGGGGATGGAGGGAAGTTCCTGGATGGACATGTGGTATCTTAAAAAGAAAGAAAATACAAGTTGAACACTCAGCTATGTAAAGAAAAGTAACAGGCAAAGATAGCCAAAATAAGCAAAAATCGAAGGTGTGCCATTTATAAACCCTGACAACTAATGAACGTTCAGATCTTGCAGCTTTACATGTGGAAAAATAGGATGTGAAAATGCAGACATGCACCCGAAGAGTGATGCTCTGCTGGCTTTGTCCTTGCTCCTCGTGGGCCTCCCGTGCACAGGCAGAAACCGGGCAGCGAGGAGTGGAGTGGCCCGTGAGTGAGTGCCCTGACTTTGTTCCCGGAGGTGCTTAGTCCTGGCCGCCTGCAGCAGGTAGGCATCTTTCAGGCGGTTTCTCCACTCTGAAGACAAAACTTGGTGGACTTAACCTTGGCGCTTCTGGTTTAAAAAGAAAACAAAACAAAAAAACAGGTCATGCTGCCTTGTCTTATTTCCCCTTCATTGTCTTGCACAAATCAAGTGCAACTTCATCCAACTGAGTGTGAATTACCTCCTAGCTAGTCAGCAGTGCTTGGAAGAATCTTGCTACAGCCAGCATCTTTTAAACTGCTTAGTATTTTCCACATTATGAAGGTTATTTGTCCAGTGATTGCCACCTGCCTCCTCCTTATCCTTCTTCTAAACTAACAAAAAACATAGCTATTAATACATTCAAGGAACCTGGTATAGTCCTTCCTAGATCTTTAAGAGATATCATGCTACTTGTTCATGGAAAATTGATTCTCAAACTCCTGAAACCAACAGAAAACTCCCTGGTGCAGCAAAACCAATCATCCAAATGTTCATCCAGCAACAAACTAAAAATTAATTCAGACTTTGGGATAGAGCCCCACATCACCGCTTTTCTAAAAGCAATGTAATGTCCTCATTTATCTTAAAGTAATTGTAGTAACCTTCCTGTTCCGGAATTGGCATATATTTCAAGGCACACATTTGAGGAAATCTAAATCCTGATGCATTATTGGTGCTGGGTTTTTCGGTCGCCTTTAGGATTCAGAAGGCTGGCACAGGGAGCACCAGTTCTCCATGAGGCTAATCTCTTGAGTAACCTACAGCTGAACACAAAAGCTACCTCTTGTAGGTAGCTGAAAACAAAAATCCTGAGGTTTCTGAAGTGTGGGGCTACTGATGAATGACACATGAAGGCAGATAGAAATGCGTTGGTCTTGAGCTTTCATCTGCTTGTTCCTCATGAGTGCAAAATGGATTTGCAGTGCAGCTCAGGACAAATGAGTTTTACAAACACTGGGCATGGGTGTAAGCGATTACCTGAGATGGGTGTTAGCAGGAAACAGATACTGACGTGGCAGCAATTTCTTAGCTACTCCTTTCCTTTCTGCTCACCTGGGTATCAAGGAACAAATTGGGATACATCAGTGACTCACCCCAAGCCCCATGGAAATGTCTTCCATCTTGTATGTGCGATGCTGTATTATGGAGCTGGTGACCTGCCCCCTCAATCTCTGTTTTGTTTTGTTTTCACATTTGGAGCATTACAGGCGTGTTGCACAGTAAAACTACCGAGTAAAGCAATAAGGGAGGAGAGAATCAAAGCCAACACAAAGAATTAGGAAATGCATCTGTCAGGGAGTATAGCCTTAATCTCCATCAGGTTGTGCTTGCATTGACGTTTGTCAGCGCAAAGTGTATGTTCTTACATGCATCTCTGTGATTCCTGGTTGTTTTTATTTATGTGTCTGTACAAAGACATTGTTTTCCCTGCAGCAGTGTGCCCTGGGTAGGTCTGATCCTCCGTCAAGGAGCAGAATTAGAGACAGTGGGGCTGTGTCAATATAGCAGCAGACGTGCTGGGGTGGCAGGATTGTTATTAGCAACTGCTCGTAATGCAGCAGGGCAGCTCTCAGAAACACCTGCCGAGTGCCAGGCCCTGAGGAAGCTGCTTCTAACATAACCTGAAGCGAGCAACAAGGTTTATTTTGGTCAGTCTGTGGCTCTTGTGATGATTCTGTAATTTTGGAAATCAGATATCCTCTTTATTAGAAAAGCCCTATAGCTGTTCACCAAGTATGCACAAACGTGTAGAAATGGTGACGTGGAACACAAAGTACTGGAATATATAGCTTTTATATAGTGACCGTTTTGTGCATTAATGATCACGACTTCCGTGCACTGAGAGGCAGGTTTTCCTTGCTGTGCTTAGTGCAGATCTAGCACAAGGAGAAAAATAACATCTATTGATTCACTGATCTGGTAAGTAATAGATTTTTCAGGCAATATCCCCAAAGAGAAAAAGAAGAAAAGAATGTCATTTATTGCATGCTGGAGATGTAACGCGAAGACAGTAGATCCAGCAGACATTATTCTGCGTCTCTGTTTCTCATTTCTAACAGCTACACGCGTATTAGTAGTTTAAAATTCGAGCTTTAATGAATTGCATTTGCAGTATCTCACCTCTAACTCAATTACCCACTAATTAGACCTTCCATTAAAATATGATCAAAATCTCAGGAACTCATATAAATTTAAAAAAAAGTAAAGCAGATTTCACTTTCTATTTACATTATTTAAAACAGGTGTCACAGGATAACTCAGTCACTGGATGGAGTCAGTTGTATCTTAATATGAAATGCTGCTGTGATTTATCCACAGATGTGACAGGGGAAACTGGGAAATCAGCCTCACGTCCATTTTAAAGGCTCTGTGTAGACTCCCCCGATCTGGTCCATGTCACAGTCACTGTACACCAGTGCTCCTCCACAGAGCTCGCGACCCTGCTGCCACAGCAAAGGCTTTTCTGGCTTGTGCAGATCACACTAACGAGCGGGTCAGTCCTCTTACCCATCGCTTAAGTGAACTGAAGCATCACTTCCACTGCGGCTGAACTGATGCTTCCCTTCCTCAGGGTATGCTGGGAGGCTAATGATCCTACGTGAGTAGGTGGGACTCCTCTACAGGCAGAGAGCATCTATACACAGCCCTAAACCAGGCAGGGCAGAAGCTTTGAGGACTGCAGCCTTTCTGCTGCCAGTGTTTGCAGCGGTGGTCACTGCACACCACATTGCAGGGAGGCACTGTGCAACTGCTCAGCCTTTCCTCCCCTGCCTTCCCACCCCAGTTCACCTCTCCTTCCATCCAGCTCAGCAAAGACCCATCTTCAGAGGAGGTCACTGGGGCCGGTCCACTTAAGTAAATGAAAGCAGAATTGAATCCCCGGTTTTTCAAGGGACTTCCCTATGAAAATGGCTTTGTTTATATAAAGCTGCTGCTTATGCTCAAAATGTATAAGCTGAAGAAGAGCATTTCTCTGCAGCAAGCTCTGGCTACGAATTTTCTTTCTTCCTTTGCAGATCCCCCCGGATCTACCCCATTTCCTCCTGCTCATTGTGCAATTAAGAAGTGAAATGGGAATGTGATCGTTCAAGCCAATACTGAGGCCTCTGTGGACGGGCACTTCATTTCTCTCATATCTGTTGTAATGGCAAGTCCCCACATCTATTCCCCCGGTGCACTGCTGTACTGTGCTGCTGACAAAGTCATTGCCCTTCTCAGGGGATCGCTACGTGGCGTGCAGTTGTCGAAGGCCTGAAAAGACAAAAAGCTGTTACTTTTGAAACAAGAAAAAAAAGAAACGGGAAAGCAATTTTTGGAAGCTGCAGCCGTTTTCTCAAGGACAGCTGTAAATGGCACTTACTGCATACAAATAGGAGCCAGCAACGGTGACAAGAAAGCAACAAACAAACAAGTCAACAACAATGCCAAGAAAAAAGTATTCTGCTGCCAAGAAAATACTTTATTCCTCATTAGCATAATTATTGCTTAGAGTTTCAACTCCAAATGCCACAAAAAACTAAAAAGTTATGTTATGCTTAAATATTTTGTCATTTTTTGGCAAGAAGGCAGGCTTAGGGAGAGCAGAGTATGAATGCCGTCGCTGCCTTGTTCTATAAAGTTATCTCCCTCATTTAAGGAATTACCCTCTTGCATTGATAGGCTGATGGAAGCTCCAAGCCTGATAGAAACCACCACGACCCCCCTGAAGTAGAGGGAGTTGTGCCAAGTTGCAGCAGCCAAAGCTTTTAGATTTTTAAGATGCTGAAGACGGAACCAAGGATTTTCACCAAAGAGAATTTCATACTAAACTTCTCACTCCCAGGGAAAGGTTGGGAGAGGTGCAGAGCTAAGATCTGGTTAAGGAAAATTCCTTAGACTGTTTTTCATGGATATTGCTTCATCTACTTCTTTCCGCTAACCTTACAGTGCGTATACACACAACCTAGGGACCCAGATGGACTGTGAGCAGAAGTTTTGTGTCAGCTCGGAAGGAAGCGAAAGAGTGAGCAGTTGGGACTCCCTCAAGCCAGAGAAAAGAGAGAGGACGGCGTTTCCCAGTCTTCCCAGTCCTCCCCAAGGCGCTGCTTTTAGGTGTGTATAAAATTGTCACATATCCCTCCAAATGTAACCTCAGATTTAGGCAGTGAAAAATCTACATGAAGACAGTAATTTTTACCTAGCCTGATCCGTTCCCTTTAACTAGGTAAATAGGTACTGGTGTTTTGAGAAGCAATGACATTCTTGAGTCTTTTACTGAACAGCATATTTCTGCCTAAATACTGCACCTTCTGCTCTTAAGGATGGTCCACGTCGTTTCCAACATAAATTTAAGGGAGCTTTGTTGGTAGCTTCCCTGGGATTAAAGTCCTGAAGTTGAGCAAGTCACGTGTAACGGATCCACCATCTGAGAAGGCCCATCAATTAAAAACAAGGTATGCTGGAGGAAAGTGCTCTGGCAGCAACTCACCGTCTGAAGGACCTTTCGGAGTCAAGTCCACCCTTGTTTTATTGCAGGGGGCTGCTGGGGCATTACCTTTGAAAATTAATTCTTAGGCATGACAGATGGTTTCAGCTTAAAGAGCTATGGACTACTGTAGGCACCGAATTGCTGCAATGCTGCCATGGCTTTTGTCGAGCCTGTTGATAGCTGGCGGCTATAATTAGCAGAGCCCTTTATGCAACTGGCTTTATCGTGTCCCTGAGAGAAATGAATGCCGCAGCATTGTTTTACCTTCCTTCCCTTACCTAGACTTCTGCAAATTGAAGTGCAAACGCAGCCACGAACGGCAGGTTTTGAACCATATTTTATAGAGCTTCGCTAATGTATTACAATGTTTCAGCTGTAGTACAAGATGGTGGGGAATAAAGATGTATGCTCATATAATTGCCTGGGGAGACTTCAGGATTGGAAATCTTTTAACAGGTTAGACAGATGTTTATCAGGTATGACACGGTATCATAGTGTGATACTCTGTCTAGAAGCTTTGGTTGGTCTAGAAGCCCTCCGGAAGCCCCTATTTTCCTTATTTTGCAATGATTCTGTCCATGTGGGATGATCTTGTTACCTACCAATAGTTTGGTAAACTGGAGGACCAATAAAGCTTAATTGGGCTCCTGTGTGGATTCCCTTACACCTAATAAAGTGGATGGTGCTCACAATTCTTTCAGAAAAAGCACGTACAGAAAATTCTCCCTCCACATAGTTTTCTGTTGTCGTAAATCTTATAGGACCAGAATACCTTTGAGACCTCCAAAGATTTGATTGAAATTGGCTGTTTAGTACAATAGTTATTAGACAAGGGCTGATACACCTACGTGCAAGCAGGCACAGAGAGTGATTGTGTGTGCCTTGTTACACCATGAAATCAGGTTGAAATGCAAAGCTGATGCAGCAACCTTATCTGGCAATTTAACAAATGACCACTTTGCAGGGGAAACAGGAAGATGTACATAAGGTTTTAACGATACCGATTATAAAGTGGATTTTTTAGTGCATTGAAGCCATGATTTTGTGATAATCAGGCAACGCAAAGCTATCAGAAGCTCTTAACATTTTCTCATTCATTTTGTGTCACTGGATTAGGGTAAAGGAACCTGAGTGTACCAGTGTACCTGATTCCTTTACAGTAGGCATCACTGGTAAAACAACTAAGGATTGTAATATACACTAAGGGGTTATTAAGTGGGATTAAAATAAGGCATGAATTAGTAGCATGAATTTTATGTGGAATTTTATTTTCATACACTTCAACGCCACCTACACCTGAAGGCAGGATGAGGACTGCAGGTGATAAACTCATGCATGAGTTCAGTGCTGATGATTTCTACTTATAGACGGTAGAAGTCTTGGGGTTGTATTTGACCTTCTGTGTAACAATGCAAGAGTGTGTCCACTCTAACATCTCCTGTCAGAAAAGCACGGAAGAATGTACCGAGGGATGTTAGTCACCTGTGTTTTTTCCTAAATCTCTCTCTCTCAGTAGTGAAAAGTAAATGGGGGAAGCTGAGAGGGGAAGCTTTCTGAATCTCAAACGCTGTTGTTATCATTAAAAAGTGGGTCTGATCCCTAAAAACATGGAAGAAGGATCACATCAGGGAAGGCATCCTCGTTAGGGCAGACAGTGATGCATTTCACGTCCCGTAGGGGAAGAAACTATGCCTCTTTCCCACAGCTTCTGCTGACACAAGAAGGAAAGCCAGTAAAGTCGCAGGAATCACACCGAGACCAGGTCAGAGGAGCTAAGGGGACACTGTGTGGATCTATCTAAAGAAGTACAAGGTATTAAACCAAAACGGACCAAGAGATTCCAGTTTGTCTTTCTGCTGTGGTCCTTGCTTTTCCCAACCGGTGCACTGCCTGTGTTCTCAGTGTGCATATATACAGTTTCATGCAAATTTATTCCCAGGGTTTCTGAACGAGAAAGGTGTAGATGACCAGCCAGTGTTCAGGGCAGAATTAGATGGAAATATTTTGCTCAGCTATCTTTCATTTGCCTGCAGTAAGTCTTCGCTTCTGACTAAATGCCAAAATGCTGCCTGTAAAATAACAAGTGGGATGTACATGGGAGTTCAAGACTGCAAACAGGCTAAGGAAAAAATCTGCCACTGATGGCTGCCACAGATTTTTCCGGAGAGGCTAAAGCTGTTAAAACTGCGACTCAGGCTTCTCCTGCCTTCCTCTGCACACATGCACGCATTAAGAAGAATCAACCAGGGGAAGCCACTGGGATTCGATGTTCCTAGCCCAATTCCAGCTGATTTAATGGGTAGGGTGGAGGCCAGTGGGAGCAGGCCCTGGAAGCAGACGTTAATAAAGATTATTTGCCCATTCAGTGGCTTGGGGTCTTCTGTTGTCCCATCTTATCCACTGATGGCTTTTGCTGGTCTCTGAGATGGAAGGTGATGAGGCTGTATGCCTGTTTCCAGGCTGAACTGGGAGCTGGAGATCTCTACCCTTACCCCAGTTCAAAATGGTGAGGGAAACGTGCTGCCCACCCCTCTGCCCTTTTCTGGGATGTTTCTGTGGAGCTGGAGGGGTGGTCACAGCATGCTGCTAGAAACAGCAGCACACAGCCAGCTCTGTCCCAGCTGGGCTGCTTAGGAGGGACAGGGCAGCGAAGAAAATACTTTCTTCTGTTTTTTTGGTATGTTTGTTTTTAATTAGCAGTCTATAGGAAAAAAATGTATGCAGAATAGTTTTTCCCTTGCTTGCTTAAACTCCCTGGTGCCACCTGTTGATAGCGCATGGTGTACTAATGCTGGATACAAGCCCACGGTAGCCGGGATAGGTAGCGTTTTAATATTTCATACATGGTCTGCTTATCAGAGCTGTTTTCTCTCTTTTCACAGCAGTACACCAGGGCTTTCCTTATGCGCCGACAGGAATGCTCCCTCCAGACTACCCTGTGTGTACAGTCACTCCACGCTGCTTTCAGGGCCCAGGCAGCAGATGCAAATGACCAAGGATGCATAAATCTTCAGCAGTGAGGGAAGAAGGCAAGGCTGGTACACAACGGAAGGATGAACCACTGGTCTCTGGACATCTTATTGTTTTGTCCTCCCACTGGCTATTTTAGCAGATTGATCCTATTCCATGAACTTTTTGAGGTATACCAACTCTACGGTTCTCTGCTGGTTCCTGTTAACAAAACAGATTCTTGCCAGGGATCATTTATGATTAAAGGATTAAGGCACAAGGATGAAATCGAGAGGGAATCACTTTTGATTTCCTAGTCTTTAGATGCACGAAAGATGTTTTCTTAGCTCTGGAGTCAGGAAAACCGTATCTGTGCTGATACGTGTTATGTTTGCTTCATCCAGCCGCTGAAGAAAAGAGGCTTCACTCCCTTTGAAGTTTAGCCTTCTGAGCTTAGTGCTGGTACAAGCAGCTAAAGTGGCAGCTTTGCCCTTTGAAGATGCCTCATTTCTGTCTCAGAGTTTCCTTCATTTTTTCCCTTGGAAGCTGATGGAGCTAAGGGAATACAGAGCCGGCGTGAACTCAATATCAGTAAGGCTCTAACATCCTGGTAATAAGAACACTGTAATAACCTGAGTGGATCAGTAGCATCAGCTATGGCAGGTTTCATCACATCCATCTCTGATGGAAAACACTTTATTTCCCCTGGTCTCTCCACGGAGTGTTGCGGTGTGAAACAAAGGGGGATTTTCACATTGCCTGCATTGAGGCACTAGTTCAGATGCCCAGGTGAATGGGTTGGCTCCCCTCAGAGACTCCTGGATCTTCATTTATACTATTGTCTTCTGGATGTGACTCCCTCACCATGGCTACAGAGGGATGAGTCTTGTAACTTGGCACTGCCATTAGGTACATAAAGCCAGATGTTGCAAACACCCTACAGCGCCCCGTCAAATCCATTCAGACTCCACAACTCCTCTTGCTCCTTTGAAATATGTATTACTGGAGCTATTACATCATATCTTTTACATTTTTCAATTACTCTTTCTATGTTCTTAATCAGCAATTAATTTTACAGCATCATTCTGACTTCCTGATTATTGAAACTTCTTTATTTAATAACTATAGACAGATGTAAAAAAAAAAGTCAGTCTCTCCCAGCCATTTTGAATCATCATTAATTTCATCCATTTCTCATTTTTAATTTCCATGTTAGGTCTCTAGCTCCATTCCCACTACAATATATTAGGAAGAAAACCCCAAACCAACCTTCTGGTTTCTCCTAGCCCTTTTGGCTAACGGTAACTTATTCTGGGGTTTTAATTGAATTTTTAGTTAAAGCTCCTATAACCCTGTTGCCTCTGAGCCTTTCATCATGCACAGTATTTTTTAGCATGCAATGCAGTGCAAGCTAGTCGGCAGGGACAGCCTCTCACAGAGGCTGTAGGGACAGAGCGGAGCACGTAATGCTGTCTGCTTTAAGAACCTGGGCAGGGAATAAGGAGATGTTAGTTAATTTCTTAGCTGTCTCACACATTTGGGTTTAATTTAGTCACCTCGTTGCTGTCTCCATTCTCTGCCTGTAAAATAGCCTCTCTCTCTTATCAGCTAGTTGCGTGATTTACCAAAATCCTTGTGCCTTGGTTTAATCACCCTGTCATTAATCAGCAGGTTCTTTGGCACGTGCCCTCACACAGTCACCAAACAGCCCTCCCCTGCCCCAGCCCTAGCACTTCTGGCATTTGCAGGGTGCCAGGAGGGCTTCCTTCTCTCACATGTGTGCCACAAACCCACATCAGCTGCCTGCCCGTACCCGAAACCCTTATCTACTGCACAGAGCCTGAGAACAGATGGAGCGATATGGCTGCCTGTCCGTACCTAAACCTTCCCCTTCCTCTACGCGTGTCTGCACGTCCTTCGTGTGACCCAGGACAAGGGGACGTGCTCTCACCTGCAAACGGAGAGAAAACCCGTCCTGTCCCTGCTGAGCGTTGCAGTTGTACCACCTTAAGCAGAGCAGTCATACGCCATTAACGCCTAGCTAGTTTAAAGGACGCCTATTATAGGTGGGTTCAGTGATTCACTATTACTTCACTGTATATGACTCATCTCTCTGACCCTGTGCAAACATAAAGTCCATATTTGTGTTAATAGGAGTTGTGTTTAAATAGTTGTAAGTGAACGCTCTTGACACTGTGGTCATTGAAAATGGCATTGTTTCATTTCCAAGAGCTCAGAGATTTTATCTTTCATATCCTAGCCAAATTCTAACTTGAGTATTTACTTTTTGCACCTCAGAATGGTTTCTGTCATTTTTACCGGCAACTACAATTTCACTTCCTACCCTAAACCCTATTGGGTTGCTCATATACTGTATATAGTGCCACATAGAATAGAGCTTTTAGTGTATTTGTATATTCGGAAAACATTTTGAGAAGAAAAGCCAGTGTGTAATGTTCAAATATAAGAATATTTCTTATTAGTAATTTATATATTCCTCCAACTGTTCTGAGAGGTGTTTATAAAATGCTCTGAGTTTCTCTGATGAAATGTGAGCTGTAAGAACAGTCACTGCTTTTAATCACAAATGAACTTGAGGTGTCATAATTACTCTGGCTCCAGATTCAACAGATTTCACAATGTGTAAGAAAAACATAACCAGCTATACGACTGCAGGGTAATTAGTTCGGTAAAAGCAAGATGGACTTCTTGTAAAACAAGCTAATATACTTCATTTATTTCAGCTTCTTCAGGAAAATCTATTCAGGAAGAAATTAATTACCTAATTTTCTCACTGGCAGTCAGGAGCTTCTGACAACCACTGAGCCAGGAGCTGACTCAAGCACAGTATTCGGGGCACTAGTATCAGACGAGCCTTTCCCATAGTGAACCCCCTGGCCAGGCTCTGAGGAACAACTGGTCACAAGTTGGAGCCCGCAGGTTCCCCCTGCTCGATGGGGACAATCCCAACGATGAGAAATGGAGCAGCTGCACAGAATAATTCTAGGAATAATTCATAAATAACTTTCAAAAAATTATTAACATTTCAAAGTTAGTTTCCAGAGTAAACCTACCCACTCTGATATGGCACCCAGCAAGGTTTATTCCTGTGAATCTACCTCTCAGAAGATGTTTGTCCAACAAAAGTGTCAGGAATTAGACAAGTCCCCAAAACCAACTTTTCAGTAGCCGCTGTTATCCCCTGGAGCCATTCATATTCACAGGCAGTCCCATGAATAGAGGGATATTTTTCTCCAAGCAAGAAATAACCACAGGCTAATGTTATATAAATAACTGTAATATCAGTTCTTTCTCTTTCCCTTACATGCATACAGGATCAGATAGAAAGCGTTTCAGAGCCCAAACAGACTTTCTTCCAGGCAGCAGAATACCAGGATACAAAATGTAAGTGAGGCTTATCCATTCATCACAGCTAGTTTTTCTCAGATTGTGTAGACAGCAGGCGTTCTATCATACCTTATACAATCATGCTTTGTAAGAACTTACTCAAGCTACCACCAAGCTCCCTAGGTTCCTCACTGAGAATCAGTAGTGAAGTACAACCCTTAAACTTTCCTTACCAAGCAAAAAGAAAAAAAGTGGGTGCTCTGGGAAAGGATGAGGAATATATAATTATAGGCAAGCTGCCCTCTTACCAGAAACTAAGCTTAGCTCGATGCTGAACCATGAATAAGGCTCAGTGACTATAAAGCAACAGATGTTCATAGTGTTTTGGCTCATCAGACTTGGTGCTGCATAGCAGAAACACATGAGTTGAGCTGCTTTCACAGGGGGCCTTAACATCTCCTAACAGTGCACTTGCAGGTCTTACTAGCTCAGGCACAAAGCCCTCTAAAAATCATTACATTGCTTCTACACCCAAGCTTAACACCGACATACGTGCTGTTAAATCAGCAGGAATCACAAATCAATCCTTGTGGTGTTGTCCAAGATGGCAAATCCAGATGGCACACAAAGAGCTTTCGTTCTGGTTGTAAAGAATATTTCTGCCTTCTGAGCTGCTGGGACAGAGAGATGACAGCAGTATTTGCAGGTAAAATTTTTGGCCTCCGTAGCTTTGGGAGGTAATTGAGACAGCCAGGTTTAGCGATATTTCTTAGAACTTCACCAAGCCACTTTTAGAAGCTTTTAATGTGTAATTATTTGTAGATCCCGGTTAGTGATTCATTAATGTCATTAACTTCTTTATCAATCCTTGAGTTTCACAATATTCACACTTACTGATACGTGCATACTCAATTTTTTCAGCTGTCTCCCTTCTACTTTTTCTTGATAGTAAAGACTTTGCTTTCTAAGTGTTTTTCCTTTTTTTCTTTCATTACTTTTTTCTTTGAAAGAGCATTTTTAAAGAACTGTTCGAGACAACAATATTTATTAGAAAATGATAACCCCTGCAGGCTTTTGAAGCACCCTGTGGAGTTTAAAGGAGAATTGCATCTTCTGTAGAATGTTACAGGAAGTCTCAAGAGTATCGCCAAAAAGCATTCATAGCAGTTCAGAGGTTTCAATAGTGATTTTCAGTAGAACCTTTTGAATGTGTCTATAATTCTCTCGTAACTTTAATGAGGCCTCTTGGGACAATCTTAGCTCACTCTATTTGTTGATAGATTTGTTGTGCTCCATTTCCTTGGAAGTTTACGGTCTGAAGGCTAGATTGTTACATGTCCAAGACCCTTCCCTTTACATTATTTGGGCAATATTAAGGGGCCTTAGCATGAGCATACAGGCAAAAAAGGAAATTAGGTCCTATCTATTTGTGTTTGAGAAGACACAAATAATGTGTCTGAGAAGACACACAGATGAGACTTTCAAAGTCAAGGGACGGAACCACTTCTTTGGTTTCAGTGGGCGTTGAGCCAGGCTGTTTCCGGAAGGAGAAGTTTCTTTTCAATTTTTCCACCTTTGAGTAATCTCTGTAAACCTCTCTTGGCCGCTTCCTGTCCTTTGCATTTTCTTTGTTCATCTATTTTTAAATAACCAGACAGACACACTATTATAGTTCAATTTGTTCTTCAATATTCATTTTTTAGGCTGGTGTATGATTTGCTCCCATGGCTGTTTGCAGTGACAGATTTTTGGAGCCAGGAGTTCTTGATAAAAGAAATTGTGTTGTTTCATCCAGCCACATTGTCTGGAAGCCAGGAGGGCCAGGCAGGCCGGGCCACCTGAGCTGCTCACGCTGGAAATGATGGCTCTACTTACATGACAATTTAGTGAAAGTCCACTGTGTATGTCCTAATTAGATCTGAAATACCTGAACTCACCATTGTTTGGTACAAAATGTGCTAAAATGGGAGATGCTGCCTTACCTACCTAATGTAAAAAATGACAGTGTTCTTTTTTTCTTTTTATGCTAGAGTTTGAAGTTGATGGTTTAATTAGGTTCAAGTTTCAACTACAGTCAGAATTCATTTGGGCTGACGTGTGATTTTTACAGTTCATTCCTGGCTAGCAAGGGGAACTATTTCTTCTGAAAATCAGAGGTCCTGAAGGGAAAATATTTTCACTGCACTGTATTTCAGTTGGTTTAAACACAAATCCAGCAGTGGCTGAACACCTGAGAACAAGCAGCACATGGCAGAGGGGTGTGTGTGCAGCTCTGCTCTTCCCAGGGATGGAGGCACCCACACCTAAAATGCAGGTGGGATAAGCCATCTACATTGGTCTTTTTTACTCTGATCAATGCTGGCTAATGATCTGACCATGTGCATCTCTACTCCCCATTCCCTCCACTCCCTGTCACTGCTCAGAGACGGATTTGGGGGCCATATCTGAGGTGGTCAAATGTTGGAAGTGGACTGGAAGATGAGGGGGAAAGGATCACGGAGGCTTCCCAGCGCTGTGGCTGCTACTACAGAAGTGAACATCACCAGGACACATGGCAGAGAGCCGAGGAGGCCAGGGGACACGACAGCTCCCTCGTGTCCCTCCCCTCTCCCCAGCTATCCACCCTGTTCACACACTACGTGCTGTAGGTGTGCCCAGAAGGCATTAAAGCACAGCAATGTCTTGATAACTAGAAGAAATATCAATATGATGTCAACAGTTTCTTTAGGAGTCACTTTTTACTCTTCAGCTTCTTTTTCAAAAAACAAGCCTCGATTTGGAAACAGCTATCACAAGTGGACAAGTGAAAAACCTAACCTTATAAGTGATGGCATTATTGTGGTATTACAGACAATGAAAAAACCCAACATCTGGTCAGTTAGCATCTTTTCTGTGAAAGCACAGCCATATAAATATCTTTCATACTAATAACCTTTTTTCTTTATTTATATAGTAAGACCACAGAACGAAAGAAAATATTATAATTGCTGAAATTCCACTACTGTTTATATGGAGTAAATAGCACTTCATATATACAAGCATCACTTGTAAAATACGAAATAAAGACATTTATAGTAAAATTCTGTACTATCCTTAGCTACAGATGCATCATTTTCCTCCCAAACTTACAGCACGCAACAATATAGAGAAAAGCAAATGATAACAAATTATGCTACAGGAATGAGAGGAAACTAGTCAACACCTGCATCAACTATTAGATTATCTTTTATACCTAATATAAAGACATACCCTCCTGAAAGCATGCCATGGGGTCATAATTTTCATAAGAAGGCGGCTATACTCTGAAACTATGTACTTCATAAGGACTACAGTCTGTAGAAATGCTAAAATGCACTGAAAGGAGTGACATTTAAACCTAATTATAGACAGATTTTCAAACTCAGCAGACAATATAATTTCCTCTATAGTTTAGGGAAGCTATATTTAAAATAGTTTTCTTGATTATTCTACTTTCATAACCAAAGCCATTTCAATATAAAATGATGAGGTAAAAATTCACTTTTCTGCTTTAACATCAAGCAGAAGAAATATGTCTTAGGGAGTTCATTTTGAGGGCTGGAGGGGAGAGCTTTTCCTGCTGCAAAGCATTGTGACATTTGTCAACAACTTAAGATATAAAAGAAGTACCTTGGGAGCAAAGTCACAAAAGTATATTGCACAATTGTACATAAAATGCTGTGATATATATTTTTCATAAATATTTAATGCTTTAGGATGGTTACATCCAGCTTTTCTTTCAATCTGAACTTCCCAGAAGATAGGCGGGATTTATACAATCCTGTGGTAATAGTACATTTTGTTCTCCCAAAATAACGTCTGTCTATCTATCACACAACATGAATGGGAACGTCTAAGCAGACAGAAGCCTGTGGCTAAAAATTTCAGAGCGCCTACTTTCAAGTTCCTGAATTGATGTTTAGGAAACTAACCACAAGCTGCTTGGCTTCCCTAAGGTGCCATGCTGTTACAGGTCCTTCTGCGTAACGCTACTTTGGGTCTGTTGTCCCCTTTGCCTGGGGAAATAGTCACACATGGGCCACATGTTGCCGTACGGGCGGAGGCAGCATGCCAGCAGCTGGGGTGTCCCGGCGTATGTCACACGTTGCCACCACGCCACAATAAATCGCTAAGGCCAGCTCTCCCAGAAGCGTTATGCTGGAAGGCAAGAGCTGCACACCAAAAGGATGTTTCATCTGTTGATACTTAGAATCATAGAATCATAGAATCATTGAGGTTGGAAAAGACCTCTAAGATCATCGAGTCCAACCGTCAACCCAACACCACCATGCCCACTAAACCATGTCCCTAAGCACCTCATCTACACGTCCTTTAAACACCTCCAGGGATGGGGACTCAACCACTTCCCTGGGCAGCCTGGTCCAATGTTTCACCACTCTTTCAGTAAAGAAATTTTTCCTCA
>NW_008795520.1:4105066-4106783 GCF_000699145.1 Aptenodytes forsteri
GCACTCGATCCCCTCATCCAGATCATCAATAAAGATATTAAACAAGACCGGCCCCAGTACTGAGCCCTGGGGAACACCACTGTGACCGGCCGCCAACTGGATGTAACTCCATTCACCACAACTTTCTGGGCCCGGCTGTCCCGCCCGTTTTTAACCCGGCGCAGGCTACACCTCTCTAAGCCGTTAAGCTGAAAAGAACTGTTTATTTCTTAGTGGGGGATAATGGTGGGAGACCGGAGGCTCAGGCGCCACATTGCGTCATTAGCAGGGGAAGGTGTCACGTAGAAAGGGCCAGTGGTGACTGGCAATAGAGCAGCTGGGACACGGATGAGTTTTGGACATGCCTGCATGCATACAAACATCTAGAAAAGCCTGCAGGAAGCACTAAAGGGTAAAGAGCGTGGCCCAGAAAAGGAGCAAGGTAAGACCCCACCAGGGGACAAAACTTGCTGGCAGAGGCCAGCTTGGAAATTTGACACACCTGATTCCATCATTGTTTTCTCCTCCAAGCAGGACTAGGGCCCCAAATACCAGCTGGTGACTCCTGTCACTGGGGATGAGAGGTTTAGGAGGCAGGCAAGTGCTTCATGAGATTGCAAAAAAAGTACCACTATGAACTTCCTAATGATTTCAGTAGGGCTTTGCTGGCGCTCTTGACTACGTTATTAAATGCCTGTTCGCATCTCTTGGTGATTGGGGTTCAAAGTGATCCTCTGTTTCTGTGACTCCATTTTCCAGATATAAAATGAGGAAAAGAGAACTTCCTCACTCAAAGGCTGTTGGGAGATTAAAAGCACGGAAACTTTCTCTCTTTTTAGTGCTAAAAATCATTAAGTTGCTCAGTAATTATGGCACAATAATACCATATAATAACTTAGATAAGTTTGGTGGCTGAATAGATTTGATAATAGCATGAGGATATCATTATGCAACAACATACTGAGGAGAAGGTTCTTTGCAACCCTGGACCTAATTGCTGTGGTTTTGGGTAGTAGGAGTAACCATCACCATTTTCATCATCAATGTAATCCCTTCCAACCTCAGCCATTCTGTGATTCTTGTCGTTATTATTAGCTGACAAGCAGTACTTCTCTTCTAGGTGCCTTAAAAAGTTTAAGGCAACTCCACAAGATTCTTTCACTGGTTTTGCATAGGGGAGACTTGTCTTTACTGGTATTCTGACAGGAGAAAATTCAGCCTCTAGCTGCTGGATGTATATTCTTCTTACCTTCTCATGCTTGTTTCCTGTGCGCAGCTGGAGCGAGAATCCTTTGAAGACTGAGGGGGCTGTTCAGGACTAACCTAAATGCTTAATATCAGTGAAGTTTAATGTTTAATATATATCACCATGCATCATTCTTACAAATTTCTTGCTGAAACTTTCTTTTATTACAGTCTGATTCTTCTCTGTTTTGGCTCCTTGGAACATACTGTGCCTCATGTTTCATTAGTTGTAATCAAAACTCCAATTAACTAAAGAAGAGTATATAGCCCATGAGCAACTTCTATAAACAATGCTTTCCCTTTCAATTCAATAATAGATTTTGGATGTACTGAATTTCATCAGTAGATTCACTTTTACTCACCAACATTGGTTTGCACCGTCACAGGTAAATTGTACTCTACTGATACAGCTTTTTCAAAAAGAAACATTTCTTGTGGTGTGGTAGCCGCACAGCATATGAAAGCCTTTGTATTTTATTGTCAAGCTAGACAC
>NW_008795520.1:4106809-4116996 GCF_000699145.1 Aptenodytes forsteri
AGAAGACATATTACAATGTGAAAACAATTTATTTGTCCCTGTTGACTAGTAATATTAAAAGTTCTTCTATTACCCAGTAATATTAGGGGGTTTTCCTTCCTCTCTCCTTCTCTGTGCACTGCCTAGAAAAATATTTCCCTTTACTTAGTAATAAGAGTAATTGTCCTTGTGGAAATGTATCTGATTACTATTAATTATAACTTTAATATTAATCATTAATATTTTGATATTTTTTTTAAATGTTGATGAGAGATCTGATGTTGACTTCAAGAGAAAACAGAGGTCCACCTAAAGCATGAAGCCTGTCAGGAAGATTGTTCCTAACACTAAGTTGTACGTATACTGTCCCAGAATTAATTTCACGTCAAATCCATTTCACTGGAAAACACATGCTAATGGTCAATTCTGCAGCCTGGTTTAAGATTTAATCGTTAGTTATTTGCACAGAGGTAATGTTAGGACTTCATTAACAACAGGACAGCTTGAAAAATATACATAGTGTTAATTTTATTTCATTTTCCTGTTTATGAAAATGTAGTCCTAAATTCGCTTTGTGGGGTGTGTAGGAGAAGAGGGCTTTAGCTAGGCATGAGAATGGGCACAGGTACCATTAGTTTAAACAAAGAAGTGGGGGAGGTAGATAAAATCATAATGCAGTGTAAAATCGGAATACATAGTCGGCAATGTTTAAAAGGGTTGCAAACGTTAGTTCCCAACCCCATCTTCTCAAAGTACTTTGTAGCTCTGTCTTAAAATCAGGTGTGAGAGATCAGAAGAGAAAAGGTGGCATTAGTGAGAAATGGGTTTTTTTGCCCTGGAAACTGGTTTTTTCAGTCTTTTCTTCTCTATTCCTGGCAAGGTTAAAGACTTGTTTGAAGGATAGCAGGCTGGATTCTGGGAAAGAGATTTCAAGAGGAAGGAGGGAATGATCTTCTTCTAGCATATGTTGTAATTGTTTCCCATATATATCTCATGAGCCAGACTGAATAGGATCAGGTCACCGATACTTGTTTTGCTAGAACAGTAAGAAAAAACAGATTTTGGGGGGGTGGGAGTGGTGGTTTTTAATCACTTTATGCATTTCTGAAAGTACAGGGGGGAAAAAAACTGTCAGATTTTTAACTGAGGTTTTTCTGCATAGACTTACGTTTTAAGCCATTTCTTTAACAGACTGTAGGCCAGACAGTTTTTATATTTCTTTCTCAGCAAACACGCCCTCATGAACACCTCGTAAATGTTACAAGAGCGTATGTACAGTGCACTCCGAGAGAAGTGGACAAAAAGATGACACTATTGTATTATATCAAAAATTAATCAACCCAATAGCATTAAATCCCCTCATATTAAAGTCTTCTCCAGAACTTTTTCTCTTGTCCTGTGACGTTCTTTCTATCCAAGTGTATCTTTTCAGGGGCAAGTGTAGAATTTGGCCTTGCTGAAATTGTAATTTTCTTAAACCTTAAAATATCTCACATGACTCAAGATTTGCAAAGGTATCTTGGGCTGAGTGACAAAATCATCCTTTTGTACTTCTGATAGGTTTGTTAGGTTGATTGAGAGTCAGTGGGTGAAAATAGGACTCAAATTCAGTTTTGATTGATGAGTCAGATGACACAGTTGAGGAAAAGTAGGACACTGCAGCTTGTGTTCCCTCTAAGTGGATAAAAATAAAGGACTAAATTTTCAAAAGATTGAGGTCACTGAAGCAGGCTTTGGTATTCATTACAGCAGGTGCATGTGGCAATAGTACCCATGGGCTGTTCCAGACGTTGGTTCAGCGAGGCAATGAACTGCACTTATTAAAATTTAACTCTGCTGAGGCAGAAGGGTTGCCTGGAAAATGAACCTGTCCAAATAGCATGGCTACGTGGGAGTATCACAGATTAGATGGTTTTGCTCGTATTTCCTCATCTGTGAATAGTAACTCCTGCTTACTTCATTGTAGTAATGTGGGCCTTCAGTGATGAGGAATAAACGCCATGGCCGAGGGTTTCTGATACGGTGTGTTGTTTTCTGCTGCACTCCCAGTGCGGAGGTATTAGACCTCAGAGCTATCAGGACTGACCGCTGGAAGAGATGGATTTGCTCTGCAGGAATGACAAGGGAAGGGTGCCTGCTTCAACGCTCACCCCCACCATGTGCTGGCTGTAAAGCGTGTGCCTAGGGAAGAGGGTTGCCTGGGTTCTCCATCCTGCTAGGACAGTTGCAGGAAAGTATTGGAGCTTGTACCAGCCTACAGATAAACATTAAGCTCCTTCAGGTTGTAGGATCCATCCAGCACAGGAAATATCCAAGGTCGGACACAAGGGTTGTTTTTAGGTATAGCTGAAGATCTGGATTAGAGCATGTTTTACGTATTAGAGACTGGCAACGATCTGTAAGATGGGTCTCTCTTTAGAATTTAAATTCTCTGCGAGTCTAGAGCCCTGAAAAGACAAGTTGCTGTACATCCTAGCTATCAGCTATGGCTGCAGCAGGAAAGAGAGATCCTTTCCCAGAGCTGCAACCCTACTCCTTCCAGGGTCCCTTACTTCTTGGGCTGCATCTAGGCAGCATCTGAAAGTCACCCTAAGAACCTGCCTTGTGGCTCCTGTATGATCCACACACAGGCAGCCACATCCAGCCCCAGACTTCATACTTCAGCGAAGTAACTTGGCCTGGAGGCGATGTGTAATTACCACAGGGTCTCATATGAGCCAGGATGGTTGCAGGCGTCCAGAAGTTCACTGTTACAAATGACAACAGCTTCAAAAACATCTCCAGCCACCTAGCCCAACTGCCCAACGCAGAGTCAAAGAGCACTCAGTGTCAGGACGAGGCTTCATCACGCCGACTCAAATGCATGAAGAAGTCCAAGTGCGCACACTGTTCAGTCTGAACTAATTACCCAGGTCAGGGAGGCCTCGGAGAGCAGTGCTGTGCTGTGTACACACGCTGGGGCCCAGGAAAACAGAGTCAAATGGAGCTGAAGCTGAAAGCTATTTTAGCAAGTTAATGTGACCTTTCCATGAATGGGCGAGAAGGTGCGTCACTTGTCAGTGAAAACGTCACCACTGCTGGGTCCAGGTTTACTTCTACACATCCCGCTGTAACCCAAGTCCAACTCAGCCTGTTGCATAAAATTGATTATACGAGCACACAAACTCTAAGGCAATGCAGACTGAATTAAAACAGGCAAAAGGACCTACCAGTACTCCCCAACGGCAGCACTAAGCTAAGAGACTGGGACTGGGCCTTAATTAACCAAAAACAGAAATCGTGGAAATGTGGCCTAACTACCGAAAAAAGTAATTACAGGCAGACCATTTAGTGCGTAACCCTTTCTGGGGCTGTGTGTTTTGAAAGTGACCCAGAGAAAGCTGGTGGGCTTTGCTGGCACCATCATTTCCTGGGTGCCCAAGAATCAGCACGACGTCTCTGAGACAAAACCAAGATCGGTCCTGGAGGCAGTAAGATAAGGAGGGAGGCTTGGACACCCACAGCTGTTCGAGTCCACCTCAGCTACTGCATTCTTTTATTTCCCTCCATAACCATCTTTAACACCAGGCTGCCAAGAAGGGGGGAAAAGTACTAAAAATTCTACAGAGCAGAAGGAAGAGAAATAAAGTATTTTGTGAACCCTTATTTTCAGTACAAAGTATTAAGTATCTTAACTGGTTTTCCTCTTTTCAGCATCTTGAACAAGAGGTCAAAAAGACTGATTCTGCTGGCTGACTGCCACAGGACTTAGGAGGCCAAGGTCACTTTATTTAAAACACTGAATTTTATTTAATGTAATGCTCTAATAAGGTCATGTTGACATCCTGGATTCTCCGAGCTATTACATTCCTTCAGCGTTAACACAATCCTACAAATCACGGGTAATTACCTTTCTACCAAGATATGGCACAACTTAGAATATAACAGTGAAAAGTTTGAGGAAACACACTATATATAAAATTATATACAGACATATATGTATATATATGAATGCATGTATTTATGCACATATATGAAGTCTGCATCCCCATTGGACCTATACCTCTTAGAGTGACCAAGTTCCTTTTTGGATAATGCCATTGGGTAAACCTGACGGCAAGTATACAAGAAATTACTTTTTCCACGACATAAAATGCTTATCTTATTAAAACCGTTATCTATCCGTTATTCCATTTGGACGAGATCATTGGCTAAATATGAATACTTATCGCAACTCTAAGGAAAATTACATTTATGCTGAGCAAGGCATGACTCACTCGAGAAAGAAATTGTGCCTGACCATGCATATAAACTTTCTTGATTCTAAATACTACTACTCCATGACGTAAATCTTCCCCTAAATATAGCCCCCAAACCAGGCACATTCATTCTTTTGCTATCACAGATCAGTGGTCTTAACCTTTGTGGACAGTGTTGCACCATTAAGTTAACGGCATAAAATGATTTTTTTTGAGGAAGCCAATAAATCTCAAGCCTTCTCCCCTCCCTCTCAAGTAGAATGCAGCCAGGCAAGATATTGGAAATGGCACGGACACAGACTTCGCTGACTCTTTTTCTTCCACAGCAATATTTCTACTGTCACCAGCTTGCTTGGTGATAAATTTTAAAGACCTAAATATGTCTGTACTCTCCTATTGCATCTCCATCCTCCTGCCACATTAAGATGGGAATGAATCTCCTCTTCAAAGATTACTTTTTCCTTGTGCTGGTTTTGGCTGGGATAGAGTTAATGTTCTTCACAGTAGCTGGTATGGGGCTGTGTTTTGGATTTGTGCTGGAAACAGTGTTGGTAATAATTCAGGGATGTTTTCGTTACTGCTGAGCAGTGCTTACACACAGTCAAGGCCTTTTCTGCCTCTCACCCCACCCCACCAGCGAGTAGGCTGGGGGTGCACAAGGAGTTGGGAGGGGACACAGCCAGGACAGCTGACCCCAGCTGACCAAAGGCATATTCCATGCCATATGACGTCATGCTCAGCATATGAAGCTGGGGGAAGAAGAAGGAAGGGGGGGACGTTTGGAGTGATGGCGTTTTGTCTTCCCAAGTAACCGTTACCCGTGATGGAGCCCTGCTTTCCTGGAGATGGCTGAACACCTGCCTGCCCATGGGAAGGAGTGAAGGAATTCCCTGTTTTGCTTTGCTTGTGTGCACAGCTTTTGCTTTACTTATTAAACTGTCTTTATCTCAACCCAGGAGTTTTCTCACTTTTACCCTTCCGATTCCCTCCCCCATCCCACCGGGGGGGCAGTGAGCGAGCGGCTGTGTGGGGCTTAGTGGCCAGCTGGGGTTAAACCATGACACCTATAAAGTCAGGCTGTGTTGTTTCAATTTTTTTAAGATTCACGTTATTTGACCCAAATCTAGATGATTCCCTTTAGCCAAAATAGAACACCTTACCCATCCAAAACAGAACACATGGCAACCCATCTGACTGCTTCTCAACTTAACTACGTTTGTGTTGGTGCCTCCGAGGATGAGATTCTTATAAGTCCACATCCTGCCTGCCCATGGGGGCATGACAGTCAATCAGAGCCACTAGATGACCTTATATTAACTTTTGCAAAAGCCCACAAATTGTGTGTGCAGAAACAATTGTTCAGATGTATTTTCTTCTACGACAGGAAATGTATTATGTTCCAGCCTTCATTTAACAGATACAGCAAATTATGAAGGACTCTACTTCTTCTCAATTTCATTTAAAAAAATATTCATGGGAACAGTTAAATGTGGCAGAATCCTTAATGCAAGTGAATTCAGAGAATCTTACATTTATGGCTATCTTTCTTCATGTACGCATAATTTAGGACAGATCAGTCAGACTTTAGACTTGCTATAACCACTGAATTTATACTCATGCCAAATTTGAAGAAAAACCCTGAAGGACGAATCGGTTCCCTACTGCTGTTCAATATTCAGCTGTCAGGGTGACACAGCTTTGATACTATTTCATGTTTTCCACACATAACTGTTTACTGGCTCCCACACTCTCCCACTTCATCCCACTCCTCCCCACCACCACCACCCCCTCTGTTCAATGTACTGTGAGCTCATGCTATAGGTATGCCAGAGCAGAACAGGTTTGTCAGGACAAGTATTGCCTAGTAACTGATTTTATTTACCCTGCTTCTCAGGACTTAAGGTTCTTCAGTGTAATTATTTATACTTTATTGAGAGGTAGGACATTTTCTTCTAAGACCAATGTCAAAATGGAGAATTTTGTTTGTGATTTTGCTGCGAGGCTAGCTCTTTTGAAAAAAAAAACCACCTTTCAGTCAACTTGAAACTTTCTGTGTATTTGAGTCACTTTCAGTTATTTCTTTTAGATGATGAAAATATTTTATAGTCTTGATATTAGTACGTGTCAAACATGGGTGTTTCCCTTTCCCCAGACTCATCCCCCTCAGGGTCTAGAGCTCAGTGACTAGAGCAGCAGAGCCCCAGCATCAAACCTCCTCTTTGCCATATGCCATTCAGCATAGGCCAGTCTCCGGGCACTGGAGCATTCTTGTGAGCTATTCTTGCGAGCTATTCTTGCGAGCTCTCCGGTCATTTCACTGAAGTGAAAAGTATTTTTCTCTAATATCATTTACATTCACTGGACAAAAGACTAGAGTACAGTGGCCCCCTCTCCGGTCATTGTCTGCCGCCAGGCTGTCATCTCGCTCCAGCCTACCACCATCTCCTTGTCTTCCAGTGTTTGGAGCACTTCAGCATTTCATTGGAAATGTGTCAGTGACAAAAGATTTTTTTAGTTAACCAAAAAGCTCAGAGAAAAATAGGCTGCCATTAACACAAAACCTCTTTATTTCAATTTCACCTCTCCTAACAGAACATGTCATTCATTCACACAGCTCTTACATTTCTTATGTACGAGAGAGGATTTTCTCAGCCTGTGGACAACACTAGAGAAGCTGCTAACCCAGTGATGTGATAGGGGAGTTGTCATTATCTCCCCAAGCAGCAGAGTTAGAGCGACTACTAACTTTCTCTATGGTTTCCTAGCACCCAAGGACACAAACAAGATTTCTGTCTCAGTTCTATGGGTGAATTAGAGTGTCTGTCTTCTCTTCTACCCTTGTAGACAGGCAGCTTGTACTTGCATTTTCTGTACCTCAGAGGGGAGTTTGGTGTGATAGAGAGCACTGGTATCTACCAATAGCAGGTTTCTTCTCCCTGCTACCAGCTGGACTTCTCCGGCAGTAGGAAGCCCAGTCATCGCTGAGCGTAGCTAGTGGATGAGTGATGTGATGATGTGGTACGCTTTATTAACTGGATTCATGTTTTATTAAGAGGGATAATCACAGCAGAATGAAACTTCTGCTGGAAAAAAGACTGTTCTGTAACAGCCTGCTCCAGAATTTCAGTCACTCCTTGCCGAAGCATGTTGTGACTTTCTGTTATACAGTACACACACTGAATTCAGTACACTGAATCCTTGACTAGCTTGATCCTCGACTAGCAAAACAATGTGAAAATGGACATAACATACTCTGGAATGACATAATTGCATTCACATATAATATTACCATGGTAAATACAATCACTTGAAGTCAGAAAACTGAACATTTTAACACCTTTCTGCACATCTATCCCAATGAAATCTGTAATTAAATTATCAGGTATGTTAAGGGCTTTAAGTTAAAACATGAACATAAACAACGGTGGCTAAAACTCAGGCTGTCCAGATGTTTGCTTTGGAAGCAAGAACATGAATGCTTCGGTGACACAGCTGTGCTGTTCTGCCATTGTTCCCCCCCGGCCCATGCCTCCAAAAACCTGTGGGGAAAAAAACCAGTTATAACAGCAGTGCAGGTTCTGTTCAGCAGAGAGTCCTCCTTTTCTCTCTAGCCCAGCAAGCCTCCAAGTGTGAGAGACTTCTAAAAATGGAGAATGAGTGATTCATAAAAATGGAAAACTGAAGGAGGCCAGTAAATAAAACTGTTCAGCTACCCAGCCACAGTTTCCTATCACCACTGAAGAGAGGTGTGTTCTTAGGTAAGTATTTTCTAACCTTAAAACAAATATTTGGCTTGAAGGTTGGGAAAATATTGTTTTATAGCGAAGACATGCCCATTCCCTATCACGAATGCAACCGTACCTACCAGACGTTGCCATAAATTAGATCGTATTATGAAAACTATTGTATCTGGCAAACCGAGTACACTTGATCAAAATGGAGCCCAGTATATCACACATATTGTCTTAAATGGCTTTTCTATTGTAGATGGAGGTACTCAGTCATTTGGAATTTGGAGGGACAAGTGATTAAGTAATTGGATGGAGTTAGCCAAGCATACCAAACGGGTCAATGAGGTTCCTTGACCTCTTTTTCTGTAACGATGCTTAAATGCACACTGTCTTAGCGCGATGCAATAAAACATTTGTTTGGAATACTCCCTTCAAAAGCTTGTCTGCATTACATTCTTTCAGACAGTATCCATTATTAATTGTCATTATTATTGATTTAGATTGCCTTTTTCCTACACATCAGTGGTTTACAGCAAATAAATACATTTTATCGATACACTGATGCTGATGAAAGGTGCTGAAGTCGTGGTGCAGGGATGTGACATCTCTGCCTTTGTCTGTCCTTCTGTCAATTAACTTCCAGATATACAGCATAGATTTTCTTCAGTTGCTCATTTCAGACCCCTCCCCTGATTTAATTGTGCTGTACCTCTGTTCGGTGCTACAATTTATACATATGAAGAAGGCAGTTTGGGACCATTTACCTTGCAACAGTTCAGGAGTTCAGCCATGGGGGAAAAGTTTATCTTCCTACCAAAACACTCAAGTGCCCACTTGATCGAATGTGCGTGCAAAAGGTGCACATGCATGCACATGACAGACGCACATTTGTAGGCCAGAACACGTGTGCACTCCTGGCACAGCATCAAGAGTCTGCTTGCTGGGCCTGTCAGGTATGTACCTATCACATCCCCCAGCTGTGCTATTTGACCATGCATTCAAGCAGCTGTTTTTTGCATGCATGAACACATTTACATTTTGATCATCTAACAAGAAGGGGGGGGGGGGGGGGGGGGGGAGCCGTTCTGGCCAGATTCATCCCACAGCCCAGGGTAGCTTTTGTATAAAAGGAAATGTTTGTTTTAAGTTTCTAGCACGAGAAATTGTTTCGTGCCTTTCATTTTTGTATTTTGTACACGGGGTGAGCCGTTCTGCCAGGCCAGATTCATCCCACAGCCCAGGGTAGCTTTTGTATAAAAGGAAATGTTGACACATTGTTTTAAGTTTCTAGCACGAGAAATTGTTTCGTGCCTTTCATTTTTGTATTCTTTTCCCATTTTAGTCCTTACAGCTTAGCGGGGTACCTCACGGCTTAAGATACGTTGCCGGATTTGATACACTCCGTCCGAACCCACTGGCTCAGCCCTGGTAAGTTTCTAATTTACAAGCTACGACTTTGTCTCTGTGACTGTACAAGTTGCCATCAGCTGAGACGTGAAAGGGAAGTGGCAGAGCCCTGCAGGATGCGACCAGGGAATCTCCTCTCTCTCCTTTACCAGAAGCTGCCTTTGGTCACCTTAAGGGACACTTTGGGAAGCTACAATTTTCACTGCTCTTTTTCACGCGGTGGGGAACTTCTTTGCGGGTTAACCGTATGATTGCTGGCCAGAGTTTGAGCTGGATGAAGAAAGAAGTGTTTGAAGTGAAACTTGAGCTCGTCACTGGTCCGGACCACACAGAGGGATGGCTGGACAGTGCATTTGTATTCATCGTGGACACTGCTCTGAGCACTAGCCAGGTACTTCGTGCCATTAAAAAGTAAGTATCTCCAACAGCGCAGCACAGACTTATTTAGCTTGGATGGGTCTTCTGGAGGTTACCTGGTTCAAACTGCACTCCCGCCGGCCTCATTTTGAAGTTATGTCCCAGTGGGCCTGAGGGAGGACATTAACGCCTGCCATCAGGGTTGCTCCTTGAACACATCGCATCCCCAAACCGAAATTCAGCCTCCTGCTTCTCGCTGCTCCGTCTCTGGCATTATCCTCTTCTGCTTTGCCCAGCGCCTTCTGAAATACCGAAAAAAACCCCAGTGGAAGGAATTGCTGTTTTGGGGGTTTCTCACTGTAGGGGGCGGGGGGGGTGTGGGGCAGCGAGGCGAGGAAATCTCCAGACACTTTGGTGTGAAAAGGGGAAGAAATCTCCGCGAGGCGCCCGGCCGCACGCCACCCCGCCACACAGC
>NW_008795520.1:4117256-4117723 GCF_000699145.1 Aptenodytes forsteri
GGCAGTCGCTGGCGGGCAGCTCCTGCGTGCGGCTGGTGGAGCAGCACCGCTCCGCTTGGTGCTTCGCCCTGCTGGTGCTGGGTTACCTGCTCTATCTGGTGTTCGGCGCCGTGGTCTTCTCCTCGGTGGAGCTGCCCTACGAGGACCTGCTGCGCCAGGAGCTGGGCAAGCTGAAGCAGCGCTTCCTGGAGGAGCACTCCTGCCTCTCGGAGCAGCAGCTGGAGCAGTTCCTGATGCGGGTGCTGGAGGCCAGCAACTACGGCGTCTCGGTGCTCAGCAACGCCTCGGGCAACTGGAACTGGGACTTCACCTCCTCCCTCTTCTTCGCCAGCACCGTCCTCTCCACCACGGGTAAGGGAACGGCGGCCCACCCGCCGCCGGAGGCCTTCCGGGGAGGCCCGGACCCCCTCGGGGCCGCCGCGGAGGTGGAGGGGCTGGTGTGGGGCCGCCTTCCCCCGTAGCGTGGG
>NW_008795520.1:4118050-4118836 GCF_000699145.1 Aptenodytes forsteri
GGAACTGCTAACCTGGGTATAATAATGAAGTTAAATTTCAGTTTCATATTTTACCATCAATTTCAGTATAATATTTGCATGTAAAAAACTAAAAGATAATGCTTATTTGCTTCCCATTAGCAATTTTCATTGGTATTTTGAAAAGCTCGAGAAAACATTCCTTTGGCCATAGTTTTTGTAAGCGCTTATTTTTACAACAGTCGTGTTTCACGTATGATTGTAGTAGACAGCCTTCTTGTAAAGGATGAGTGCAGGCATTTGTGCTGGGAAGCTGGGCTGTGGTAATTTGAATGTGGCTCACTGAAAGAAATAACAAAGGTTTCTCGAATAAGAAAAGCTTTAAAAAAAATCACCCTAAAATTTGTCCAACCAAAGGGCTTTGAGTCTTGGCAGTACATTGATACTACTATAAAAGATGCAATGCTTTGCTTCCCCCTCCCAAGCGAGCACGCTTTCTATTATGGGAAATATAATCAGCTGATATCAACAATGGCATTTAATAATTTACTTGATCTTATTTTGGTGCTTCCTGACTGATTTCAAACAGGCAATGCTTGTCCTAAAAATAGTTGTCATTGAGTATACAGATCAGGTTGTCTCCTTGTTACAAGGAGGTTGTTTTTTTTAAAAAGTAAAATATTGTGTTATGGGTGTCCCCGTAACACCTCCCCCGCATCTTAATAACTAGAATTAGAGTTTGTAAGAAGAGAGAAAGTGATGTGCTTGTAACAATTAAATGCTTTCAGTGAATAAATTTCTAAGCCTTAATCAATGTATAGTAATACT
>NW_008795520.1:4118855-4126479 GCF_000699145.1 Aptenodytes forsteri
CGGAATTGTGATAGTACTTTCAGCACTTAATCTCTTTTTTCTTTTTTTTTTTTTCTTTCAGTAAAACCATAAAGCACTTTAAACTTAAGGTGCCGAATTGACCTTATGATGCCTGTTTCCATTCCTAATCAATTACAGTTTCTGGTACTATAAAATGTAAATTATTTTGTCCAAGAGCTATTTTTGTATTCAAATTATTTTTTCTATAAAATAATAACCCACATTTTCAAAAAAATGAGATTAAAAAGGTCCTGCTTTTCTATTTGTTCTTATACAGTGTAGTGTATGTACCTTCTCTTTTTTTTTTGATCAGACAAAAATCTAATCCACAATCCTTGTAGTTCATTATTTTTAAATCTGGCAATGTTGATTTCAGAGATGAGTCCATCAAAAAATGTTCACAGGACAGTGGGGATGGGACCGAGTTGGTAACACTTCAGTACTGCCTGCTAAGACATAGCTAGAGGATGTTTGGATTCAGTAGTACAGTTCAGGCCGAGAGATCTCTTTCCCGCTACACATCTGCTTAAGGGCAAGGCATAACCTGGCTCTGCATGTTTAGCCAATTTGATGATGCAGGCCCTACAAGGAAAGTATTGAAAACACAAGGTACCATTGTCCAAATTGAAAACCTTTTAGAAAACTCCACTTAAATGGCATACACTTAGAAAACACAGAGGTCTGAAATGCAAGTGTTATCATCATTTCTGTGAATTTCAGAAACTGAAGTTCATCTAGTCATCATTGATGTAATAGAAGGAAGTACCACCATTTGATGCCTGGTCTAAGTCCAATCAATAGTCCTTTGAGTTGGGCCCCTTTTAACAAAATCCATCTGTTTCTTGTTTTATACAGTGGCCTTTAGCTTTACTTGTTTCCTATTTAATATAAATAAGAACTTGTACAAGTAGACAAGTATAAATCCAGACCAATATAGTATGTTCGACACTTGCTCAAATTCTTCCCAGAGTGCACAGATTTCTGGTGAGGTGCTTTCCCAGCCCCCCCCCCCCCCCCCCTCCCCCGCACCGGCCGCCATATTCCATTAAAATGAAAGACAAGCAAGAAGCAGAACCTGCCTGGTCATCTCAAACAGCTGTTCGGAAGTGTTTGAACATCCAAAAAATGCTGTATTATTACAAAATGTACACTTGAAACGCCCTCTCTTTGCCGAGTACAGTAAGGACAAATGCAGAAAAGAGAACCCTGGTACTCGTGGTACCAACTGAGGGCTGCTTCTGTGCATAAGTGAAATTGCAGGGAGCACTGGGATGTTCCTTATGTTCAGCTGACTTTGTCATTCATCATGTAAATAAAATGCACACCTACCCCTTGTACAGAGGACAAGGCTTATTTCACAGCCTTTTAGTTTTCTATATAAAGCATGTAGGGAAAGTGTTTAATTTTAGCATCCCCAACTTCTTGTTCCCTCCCATCGTTACTATATTCTTTGGCTTCTTACTAGAGAAAATCCTTGAAGAAAATAATAAAGCCAGTTAAGAATTTGGAAAAATTCTTAAATGGAGGGAGTTTGCAGAATAAACACAGTAAGGCAAATTGTTACTTGAAAGCAATTTCTATTGCTGCACGCATGGACTGTCACAGGACTGTCACAAGCTGCCTGAAGGATGGGCAAAGAGAGGGCAGTGAAGTGGACTCGGGGTGAAGCTTCAGCAGATCGTAGCAGTGACTGGCAGCAGGTTTCTCTTCTAACAACTTTATTCTTCCCTATGCAACTTAAGCAGTCATGCAGAATGCCATGTGAACAGTGTGCAAGAGGAAGCAATTTGGTCATTAATCATTGACAACATAAACACTAAGAATATACAATTGTGTGCATTAAATAGCATCTGTCTTGGAAACCCAGTAATTATGACCTTATGCACATCTATGGTCATGGCCTATCTCCGTGCTAGATGTCATGAATGATCTTGCTGAAGCAGTTGTTTCTGGTTGGCTTTGTTGTGGGGCCATCTGTACAAATGTGTTTTATTTCTAACAATAAAAATGAAGTAATTATTTGCGCTTGCTCTCCCAGGTAGTGTGTTTTCACTGTTCTTGGCATGCTGTTAGGCTCTAAGATCTTACCCTATATTGGTGCAATATGGGAATACTGCACTACATGAATTGTAAGCAGAATGGAGTAAAAAAAGAAATTGATATTGGTTGTGTTGCAAGATCCGAAGAGTGAAGTGGCTTCTGTTTGTTGAAGGAAAACAGATAGGGAAGGAAAGGAGATGCCAATTTAGTAACTTAGGGCCTGTATTTTTACATTTATTTTTGGAAAGGGTCTTCTCAGTGTAACGATATCCCACGGCACTTTATGCAAAAGCACCATAAGTCTTATTCTGACTGTCCAGCTTTGAGTATTTTTGCCTCCATCACAAACATGACTGTCAGTTTCATTTAAAATTTGGATACCAGAGGGATGCTGAGAAACAGCTTCTTTGGATTCTTCTCTGTTGTGGTAGAGTTAGCAAGATACACATTACAAGGAAGCTAGGATAGTCTAGCTAGCAAATCCAGGGATTTGCAGAGGAAGAGTGAGGAGAAGCTGCATCTTCTATGATGGCAGTGCACGTTTTTCATTTTTTGGTTAAGATCAGGCTGGACTTTCATCTGAATCACAGGAGTCAAGATGGTAAGAGAAAGGAGGAGAGGGCTGGTAGTATTCAACTGCTTCTGAAGCCTGTAATGTGTTTGTCTGCAAGGTGGTTAGTGCATATCAGCATCTTCCCCAGAATTTAGCCTGTACCGGTTTCAGTGTTGGCACCGAGGATGGGTGTATTATGCTGCGTTGCAAGGGATGACACCCAAAATCTGTGACGTACGGAATTCAGGTTTCTGTTTGCTGTATTCTGAATAGAGTAAGGAACATCTCTGCAGTAGTTGTAGCTAAATGCTGACAGTGGCTGTTACCTTGAAGCTGCTTGACTGAAGGACTAGTAAAGAAGCAATAGGGCTTTCAGGGAAAGTTTTGCATTCAAGTTAAATAGCTTATATGAGTCTCACTGGAAAGCAGTATGAAGAGTTAATATTAATCCATATATCATTTGATTCATAAGGGCGTTCTCTGTTAATGCTGATTCTCATAAGCATTGCTACTGATGATTTGCAAGAGAAACTAAACTATGCCTGCCTTTATGAAAGGTAACAGACTGGGAGACTGTGTTGGAGTCAGTGGATGTACTGCAAAAGAAGGTGCAGTCCATATGAAGAGACCAGGGAGGGAGAAACCTGTCAGTCTCCGTGGTTTTCTCCACGTTCTTCTGTTAAGAAGTAGTCTTTCTCGCTTTTCTTCCCCCTCGGGGGAACAGACGCCACATCCAGCACATATTTAGTGTGCAGTACAGATCTTAACAAATCCGTGGAAGATCAGGGAACACCATGAAAGCATCATGATGTCTTTGTAACGCTCCATTGTAAGATTCGTAGGTTCTTACAGTAGACCCCTCGGGTGGAAGAGGCTACTTGGGTCTTTCATACCTTATGGAAGATGTAAATTTAACTTAATTAGGAAGAGGGTAGTCCACAGAGGCTTTAGGGAAAGCAGAAGTTTTTGTCCCATACTTGAATTTAATGTAAAATGCATGTTTTATTTTGCTGGCATCAGAATATGTGGTCTGTGCCCCTGAGGATCCCTCTACTAGCTCATTAATACACACCAAATAAATACATTTCATAATTCTTACCGGATGTATGTCTAGAGACCTGTCATAAGATTCTCTGCCTCTTGTATGAAAACGTACGAACTTTGTGATGGTTTAAACTTGAATCAGTCTCACTAGTAGTCACCTCTGACTCCAGCAAAAGACTGAAGTTCCATTGTACTACTGCTCTGACTGTAGCACTCATGGATCATTTAAATACGTGTGATAAATTGCAGCTATTCACCAGGGTGGGTATGCCAAACTCTTAAGAGTTGTTTGTTACTTAGCAACGACATCTAAAGGAAAAAGTAATTTGCTGGGGATGATCTAGGAGACAAAGCGAGATTGTGCTGCACTCTGCAACAGACTGGTTTTTATCCTGGAGTGCTTCTAAGAAAAGCAAAGGAAATGAAGAGGTAGGTTGAGAAAGATGCCAGAGGAGAAGGATTACATTCAGTAGGCCAACTGTTTGGGTACGGACTTAGGATGTGAGAAACCACATTCTTTTCCCTCCTTTGCTTGGAGGGATTTGAATCCAAGCCCCAGGAGAGTGGTTGAATGCTACAGGGTGTTCTGGGACAGGGTAGTCATAGCTTCTGTCCCTGAGGCTGTCCCCTTCCAGATAGATCAGTAGACTGTCCTGGAACCAGGCGTCCCACCTCTCGGATTAAGTAGTAAAGTGAAAGAGTCATTCTGTCTGCCTGCATGTCTACTTTCCTCTCGGGGAAGATTTACTTATTTTATACACCGTAGAACAGCTCCAGACTTGCTGCTGTCATATTCTAGTCTGGCCCCAGGGTTAAGATGTCTCCTGGGACGTGGGAGGTTTCAGTTGAATTCTGCTTAATGTCATTCTCAGGACAAGGATTTGAACTAAGGTTTTCTAGCTGTCTTTAGGAAGAGGAGACAAAAAGACTACCATCTAGGGAAGCTGTAAGAGGAGGTAAGGTGAATATGTATAGACTAGTACTGAGAAAGTAGATTGGATGCTTCTGGTCTCCCTGTCTTACAACACAAAAACATGGGAACATTCAATGAAATAAAAAAAAAAAAATCAAATTTGAAACCAGAAAAGAAGGGACTTAACAAGTTTAAAAAAAACCCAACAAACAAGCCACAGCCAAACCCACCAAAAATCTCTTGTATGAATATCTCCAAAATACCTGTATCTGTCAAAATTAATGATAATAAACTTTTTGGGAAGGATATTGGGCTCCATGCTTCAGGACACAAGCCACTCTTTAGTTACCAGAGATGACAGTTACAGCCAACAGACTGGTCACATTATCTCCTGTGTGTCCAGGACAAAGGGACAAAGCTCTTGTTTTCTCTACTGAAGTAGGCAGTAGCGGAGAGGAAATCCGGGTCTGTCCTGTCTTGTGTTGCAGACAGGGTGGCAGTTCCTGGTTTCTTAACGTGAGTACAGCAATCAGCTGTGCCAAACTCCTCCTTGTGCTTGCTGAAACAAAGGGTGGCAAGAGTAGCTCTAATCCATTGTTTATGCTTTATAGGCCCATGAGTAGTAAAAACCATCTCCTGGCAGAAATCGGAGAAGCCATGGAGTAGCATGACTGTATTATCGTGCGGAGCAGTGCTGGCTGGTGACGGATGGAGTGTCTCTCTTACAAGCTCTGTCCTCACTTCTGTGTCCTGGTGTTCCACCTCCTTTGCTAAATTCTCAGTGATGAGGAGCCAGCCCAGCAGCTCTCCACAGGTGAAGGATTGCAACTGCTGCCTCTGTAGTCCTTCCATGTCAGGTCTAGGGTCATTCTTCCTCTGCTGAAATTTAAAAAAAAAAAAAAATAAAAAAAAAAAATCACAAAACCAGTCCATTGAACTTAGTATGATACACAGAGTGTAACTGGGGTCAGGACTGAGTTAATGGTGTTCTTCCCTGGGCTTATTAATTGACTCATTTTTTGTAAGTGTTAACTTTGCTATTTCTCCATTTTTTCTTAATTTAGCTATGTTAAAATTATTTGCTGTTGGTCACAGACAGATTACATGGCCTCCTGTTATTGTATTATTATTTCAAATTATTATTCTGTTTGGCTTTATTTTGTTCTGTGATATTAACATCTTTATTGAAAGGAAGAGATTAATCTCTCAAAAAATTGCCTTTCATTAAAAAGTTTCTATTTTTAATCCTTTTGCAAAACTGGAATTTTTACTACCATTCTACGGACATGTCCAAATCAAATCTGAAGCTAAAAGTTATGTACGCTTCAGAGCATGACTTCTAAAACTTAACAATCAAATCCTGCAGCTCCTGACCATTGCTGAGTAGGACTGTCACTTTCATGTGAATATAATTTAAAATAAGTCTTCTTTCAAATCTGTAGCTTCTCCTGTTTTCATTTATTTGTTGGCCGTTTTTTGTTGTTTCTTTGTTTCACTTTGGCCCACTGCATCATTTTAATAATCTATAGATTTTTTTGGATAGAACAACATCATAAACTATGCAGAAATGTCTACTTTAGCCACTGCTCCAGGTTAATTATAAGGTAGGCCACAAGCTGCTAAACCATATTGAAGGCCAGGATATTTCTTGTCATGTGCAGAAGTGGAATTTTAGCAATTCGAGAAAAATTAGGATACCTACAAGAGTTTTGATGCCTTCAGGATTAAAGAATAGCAATAAAGTTCCTCGGGAATTAGCTATGTGAATTCCTACTGTCTCTCTGGATCTGACCTCAGCTGCTTGAAGGTTATGATATTTGTACAAAATTCAACCGAAGTCTTAGAGCAGTTACTGATGGTGAACCAGAAGACCCTGGGAGAAATGTGTCGGTTCACTTTTTCACTTAAGAACCTAGCTGAAACCTTAAACAGATTGCATTTCTTATGAGGACAGAACAGTGATGTGGTCCTGGTTAAGAGCAGAAAGGAATGAATGGAGCAAAGCTTTTCAAGTGGCTGTGCTTCAGAAAAGTATCAGAGTGGCTTTTGCAAGAACATACGGATTTTCTCTCCCCTGGAAAGAAAAATATACACATTTGTCTCTGAAAATGAGTATGAAAACTTCCTTGCAGGAAAAGTGCATGAGAATCAAAGTGGTGCACCAGCTGTCATCAGACCCTAAACATTTACTAACTGATGCTTCTTAGGTATTACTATAGTCTGTATTCTAAACTGATTCTGTGCCAGTAGCTTAAGCAGCTTCAGAAGGTATCACAGTATCTTTGAGGAACTGGGGGAATGCAGATGCGGAAGCAGGGAGATAGCCTAGGCAGTATTCCCTGGCAGCAGCTGAGGGAGGAGGTTGGGCTGGGAAGCAGGTTTTGCCAGCAGAACAAGCCAACTTGGTAGTCTTCTGAGCACCGCTCTGCTTGTGTATGAGAAAGTGAGGCTGTGCCCTCTGACAAAGTTGCATACTATTTACCAGTAGGAACTTTAACAGCAGTTTTCCATCTTTCTCCTGGAAATCGTGAGTCCAGACTGTTGTTATGCTAAAAGGGAGTAGAGGCTTTCTGCATCTTTTTACCGTTCTCTACTACAAAGTGAAAATTTCTGGAGCAGCCAGAACTTCTATACAGAATGTTTTCAAGCATAATTTAATACCATTGCAAATGTAGCTTTTGAGAGAACTGGTACCACAAGAATGGGGTTTTGTAAAGTCTTTTGCTCCTTGTGCATTTCATGTTCCACACACTGAATGTATTTTCTGAAGATGTTAAAAATAACTCCAGAAGCTAAAATGAAAAGGTTAAAATGTACCTCTGAATTTCATTCTACATGTAGTATCTGAGTACCTCCTTCCGTGTCTTTCATTTAAAGACTGTTTAAATCGAATCAGCTAAATAACCTTAAATTCTTTAACAGTAGCTACTTCACAAATGATTTCTGAGAGTAGAAATATGAGTTGGTTTGTGCAGGGGTGGGCACGACCAACCGGAATTAGATATTGAAATGATAGGGTTAAGACATACATTGTACCACTCTTTACTTTTTTTTTTTTTTTTTTTTTTAATAAG
>NW_008795520.1:4126585-4161090 GCF_000699145.1 Aptenodytes forsteri
TTTTTTAATAAGCAGAAGCTTAATTCTAATGATGAATCTAGCCTCAGAATTCTGGCTTTTGCAAAAGAAAAGTCATTTCAGGCAGCACTTAGATTTTGGGGCTTTGTTTCTTTGTTGTACTGGCTGTATGACATTGCTAGTTGTAGTATGCTGAAATGACTGTAAAAGGAATCCTTTTCCCAACTTTACTGAAAATATTTTATTTAGAGGTTAAATATTCTTCATTCAGTGTTTACAGGAAAGGCACTGCATTTAGTTGATATGACTATATGCCATTAAAATAGCAAGTAAGTTACACATTTGCTTTAGTGTGTTTCCTGCAATGTTGGTAAAAGCTGTATACCAGGTTTTTCATATAGAAACGTGCAGTGAGACTACAAATATGAACACATGGTCTGTTGGGGAAAGAAAAATAGTCTGCCCTACAGAAAATTATAGAACTACTAAGCCTGCTGGGAATTCTGTCACAAGTGCACATCTGGTTTTGCATCTTCTTTTCTGTTGTAATGTGCCAAAGGGTGACACATGAGTATCCTGAAGCCATGCTAAATACAGAATTGCAGGGAAAACGTCTCCTGCATCAAGAAAAAAGGAGGCAGCCAGCTCAAGGATCATAAAATTTACTGTTGTTTCAGAAAGTTCTTCTCCCTTTTTGTTACACGCAAGGCTTAAATACATACTCAAATGATAATTACTTTAAAATGTGAGAAGATTTCTCAGCATTAAGAGGCAAAAGTTATCCTTCAGAAGACCTCAGATGATGGCAGCACTGGCTGGAATGGGGCTTACGCATGTTTTTATTTTAAAGCCTGTACTGAATTGTCTCTTATGTGACACTTGGTCTTCTACTTTCTTCATTATTTTAAACCTACATGGCACACTATGAACACATACTTTGCTCGGTTGAGCTTTTAAAATGTGATGGGCAGGCTTAGACATTGCAACATGCAGTAGTAGTGCCAAAGTCCAGAGGCAGGCTAGAGGATGTATCCTCCTTTGTTTACAATATAGTTTGAAAAGGGGTTTGTTACTTCAAAGTCACCAAATGCAAAGGCAAAGCAAAGATTCTGATTTCACCTCCTGCCCAGTAGGCTGGGATCATACCATACATGGCTTTAAAGAAAGCTGTAGTGAAAAAAAAACCAACCTTGTGTTCAGAAAGAAGCAACGTGTTCAGAGATCTGCTAAAAAATTAAGTAGCTTGGATGTTTAACTCTTGAGGACTTCGTTGTACAATCCTATACATCTCATTTCATAAAAGGGAAAAAAGAGCCCTAAAAATTGTTTGTTGTATTTAAGATTAATGTGAGAAGGCCATGAAATCTCTACTCTGTATATTATTTAAGTAGCTATTTACCCAACTGCGTGCTGTACAAGAATGGCATAGACCTTTCCCTTTGAAGCATACAGCCTAAAGGAAATGAGAAAACCCTAAAGCAAACCGGAGAACTTCCATGTCCTGTAGAGTTTTGGAAGCTCTAGGCTGTATGATTTACTAGTGGGCAATTAAATTTTAAACTCTTCACAACATGTCTTGTTACTTATTGTCATGGCTATATTTTTATTTAGTATTGGAATGCTGACTCAGCAGTATACCAAAAATGACTAAGGCTCAAAGACATATCATTGTGTTACTATTTGAAAATCCTAGCTGCTGTAAACTGAGTGATGCACAGAAATGAATGCAAAATGCTGTAAATCATTTGAATGGTTAATAGTTGGCAATGAAGCTCTCCTGTGTGAGGGTAAGAGATTATTTAATTTACCTATGTGCATTTGCATGTCTGAGAAATCCAGGCCCCCAACCTGGCTTCTAGTCCACTGCTGCAACTCCAGTTGGGCAAGCAAAGAACTGTGAACACTAAATGATGTTGCATTGCATGAATCAACAATTCATGTTGATAAGAAGAGAGTAAATCTAACGGCAAACTCCTGCCTTAGTTCATTATTGGAGTTGTTATGCATTTACATTCTGCCTATCTATAGTGAAAAGATAAATCTTTATCTTTCAGTCATATCTTTTAGTGCAGCTGTTTGTACTAAGTGAAGCCAGCTGAATGTTCAGGTCATGCTTTCTGCAGGTAATTGCCACCTGACAGAATTTTGTATGCTGCTTTGAGGAAAATGTAATTTACACTAGAAGTTATTATTAGCCATGAATCTCAACCAAAGCAAAAGATAGAAACTCTCTCAACATCTCAAACAGAAGTTTGAGTCCCAGGTTTTAGCCTTGCGTTATACCATGTCCTTAGATGCCATGAGGGGCATAGTGATAATCTTTCACATTTCTGAACCACCTTTTATCAGTAGATCCTGAAGCATGCGCATACCAGCAACCACTTTACTGATTAGAGCACTCTTATTATGTTCTGTATCTTGTGAGACTAGAGTGATATTTCTATATGTATTTTGCAAAAGGATGAACTAAGACAAAGAGGAAAAACAGTTGTGAAAGATTATGTAAGAGCCATTAGAATGGTTGAGAACAGGAGCCTGTGATTTTTGTCTTGCAGTTCTCCGCTCCCGCTGCTAGGCTGCGTTCCCATACAGTAAGCTGATTTCCCATCCTGTGGATGCACTTCAGCATGCTTTCATTTTCTTGCGTTGGATATTCTTTTTTCTTTTCCTTTAGTAATAATTTTTCTGCTCAGTAATATTAGAGGAAATCGCAGCTACTTGAAAGGGACTTACAGAAGCCATATCAAAGTGTGCAATACACATTTCTATCTTTCTTTCAGTAGAGACTCCAGAAATGTTGCCACTCCCTTCTGAGAAATTGTTCACTTGTGTACTCTGTGTAGAAAACAAACTAAGCATCAGTTAATACAGCCCACATAACTTACCAAATGCATGAGTAGCCTTCGTGGGAAGAAGGCAGTGTTTGCTCTGCTTTAGCATGCTGGTTGCCTCTCCTTATATCTAGTAAAATGTTTGCTCAGGGTGATGTAAAACAAAATAGGCTGAGCCTACCTATCAGCTCTGTCAGTGGAAGGAAGATGTTTTGGACTCCTGATTCCCACCCTATGGTCCAACCTTATTCCGTGTGCTAGGACTGTTCCCTACTGGACCACAACAGTAAGCCAAGTCAGTTGATCAGACTAGGAGAAAAGTATTCACTTTCTGCTGGATTAGTTTGCTCTGAGCTATTGCAGTCAGGTAAACTACAACCAATGCAAGAGGGGTAGACCCACATAGAGAAAAGCATCTCCTTTTTCAGCAGTAACTCTGGGATTAGATTATACATTTCATGTAACAACTTGGTGAAAGCATGGAAAGAATCAAAAATGCACGGCCAAATTAACAAATGTAAGAAAGGAGTTGGCAACCTAAGAACATGTCTCCTGTAATGATAACGTATCTGACAATTGTTGTCTGCCCCTTGTAAGGGAGCATTATTTCAAGCAGGATTAAAATAACAGCAAAGCTGAAAGAACTTAACAGGACTCTTCTTTGTTAATACAGATGCCACCACTAAAATATTTCTATCCAGTGTACCTCAGGTACATGCATCTCAAGGGGAACTTTATTTTTTCCCACTGGGTAACTAGTGCTATGTGATAAATTGCATCGTCTTTGAAACTAGTAAGGAAGTAATGCAGTCATACTCTTGAGTTTAGTTACTATAACTAGTTTACAAATTCTGATCATTGACAGTTAAAAGAAACTGGATGCATTCATAGGGCCAGACGCTTGCAAAGAAATTCCTCCCTTGAAAAGATGTGTTAACTGTCAATTTACACATTACTGCCCAGGCTCTTCTATGCTAGGCCGTTATTTTGGAATTACCAACCATTTTACATTCCCCCTCCCTTTATATTGAGGTCTGAGAGATGCCACTTACAGCATCCCGCTTTCCTTAGGGAGTCACAGGTTGCATCGATCCAGCCTTTTTCATGTTAGCCACGGTTTGCAAATGCAAGCATTGGCAAGAGGGTGCTGAACATGAAAAACCTTACTATGATTCAGTCTTCAGCCTGGATCATTGCTAAGTGTTTCTGATATGTGTGCTACCTTAATGTAATGGGATTTAAGGAAATGGGACTCAATCATTGGTCAGTGTTGATGGTCTTTGACTGACATGGTGAGTCCAGAATTGTGGTTGGGCAGGTGGAGCATTTTTGGTGAATTGTCCTACTGATTTAATGTTGCCTGCTTTCATTATATGCAGGGCTATCTTATTCTGTCCCTGAGAGGTTAGAATGATATATTTTCACTCGGAAAATCATCCTATGGTTGTAAGAATTTCTGGAAACATCAAATATCCCACCAAGAGACATTTCTCTAACAAACTGAAGAGAGGTTCACCGTTTAAAATAAATTGCCATTAATCTAAACAGACAATATAGTGTTTGAAAACCACACAGCATTTAAGTTGCTCTGTCTGTATCTTTACATTGCTGGCTAAATGACTTGTATCTGTAGTTTGCCTTTTTAAACACTCCATCACTATTTATTTCTAAATAACTTCTAGATAAGCAAACCTATCTACATTTCATCCTCTTATGAACAGAAATAGTATGTGCAGCTACAATGTTCTTTTCTTTTCCTTTCCCTTTATTTATTGGTAGAGACATACAGTTGTGATTATCCTGGGTATCCTGATTCCAGTATAACTAATCAAATTTATGGTTCCCACAATTAGTGTTTGCTATGTGGGATGTCCTAAAGATGTGAATGATTCAACAGGACTAGTGTATCTATAAAATTTGCTTATGGTTCAGTAAGCTAGTTCTCACAACAGTTGAAGTATTTCCCCATTGGGCCTTGCAAATTAATGTCCTATTTTGAGCATGAAACTGAGTCTATTCAGCTGGGCTATATTCAGATGGCAGAGTACCACCAAGCATCATATTTAGGACTGTGATTTAGAGTTTAGAATAAGCCATCTCATCTGAAAAAGTATCTCACTTTGGCCCTTGTGTAAATACTGTCTCTTAATTTCTCTTTATTATTTTTAAGTTAGAAATGAATATTCCAGATGGAGTATGCCGCATGTAAAAGTGGAAACTGATGCACTTCAGTTCTGTGTGTTTTTGTTAGCTGCTTTAGTGATTTTTGCTATTTGTGTTAAATTGATTTGCTTCTGTTTTGCTTTATGTGCTGTTGAATTCATGCTTCTGAGAAATAGCTAATTAAAACAGAAGACAGAAATAGGATTTATTTGTATGCAAATGCATTATGATGTCTGATTGATTTATATAGGAAATATTGAAGTATCTTACAAAGATAGGTAAGGACCGTGTGTCTTCCTCTGCCAAACAAGAGAGCTGATGCTAGTAATTTCCCTGAGTTCCACATCTTAAATCAGTAACAAGATTAGAAGTATGAATTCCTATTCCCTGCTGTATCTAGTAGATAACACTTTCTTCCATGTGAGGTTGCATTTTAATGCGAAGATGCTTCTTACAGGTTTGATTTTAATGCCACAGCATGAAATGGCCTAATTTTTTAATGTTGTGTGATAATTCGTTACTGCCCACAATACCAGTTTCATTCACTGTTTTCATGCTCTGTTCTTTCTGATCATGCAATAAAGCAATTTTTGTTTCAGAAGTGGAGGTGGGAAGCATACTAATTTGCAGCTGGTTGTTTCTTTTTGTTCCCAGATGGTAGGAAGAACAACTGTGTCTCATTTTAGTGGAAGAAAGGGTAACTTAGCAAGACTAGATAGGTATTCTTCACTAATTGGATACGTGATTAAAGCACTGCAGTAAGTGCCACTGCAACACATTCAAAGTTTTTGACACATCCCAAGGTACATTTGCGATGGTAACAGGTGCAAATTATCAATTTTTAGAAACCTCTTCCCAGTAAACAGCACGAGGCTTCAAGCGGAGTACTGTACTGCACAGGTGCTGGGCTCAGCAGCGGCAGCTGGCACATCCCTGTGGTACACCGTGCATAAACAAGGTCCTTCAAGTGGTGGAAGGCTGAAGTAATTGATAAAACTTTAAAACCTGTTACAGGAAAATAAGAGGAGGTGGGGAAAGAGAAAGTTGCTGCATGAAATGAAACCATGGTTCCAGACCTTTTCCGGAAAGAAAAAGCTCCATCTTCTGCCAGTCTCTTCAGAAAGCGTGTATCCTCTCAGCTTCACTGCCAGTTAGATGCTAAATGTGTCTTAGCTGCTAAAATGAGTTTTTTCCATAGGTGCAGACTGCCGTATCTACAGACAAAATCTGGAAGTATTACAGTTGTGTAAGACGTATTACCTTTATGCTGCAGTCAAAGTGAAAGTCTCACTGTGCTTTTTACCAAATTAACATGAGAAATGAGAAGATCACTATCATGGACAAGCTACTGGCTAAATCTAGTCGATAATGTCATTTTCTCTTTCCTGGTCCCTCTGCCAAAGCATTGTCTGTGTGAAGATTTTTTTTTCCTACTTTCAATATTTAAGGATGTGAATCCCAGGAAGAACTGCAGAAAGGCTTGTACCCCTTTCAGTACCTTGAAGTTGGTGTTGGAAGTTCTTAAGAAGGCTATTAATGAACCTGTTTCTTTGATTGCATGTTAATCTTGGTGATCAGTGGCTTTAAAAATCCATTATTGTGGGAATGCTGCTGCACACATGTTGCTAAAGATAACAGTGCAAAAACCCTTAACAAAAGACCAGCACAAAACCTCGTCTTGTTTTCTAACGTTTCTGAGGACTACAAGTAAAACTTTCCTAATAAAGCTCATTCGTATTTCTCTTTTAGCAAATTTAAGTTTGTGAGACTTACAGAGTTTGTTCTGTCAGGAAGCATTCATAATAAAGTAGTCTGTTGGTGGGGCCCCTAGTTTGATACAGATTTTTGACCCTCTGTTGCCTAGCGGGCTGGTAAACCAATAAAAGAATAATTGGAAAATTCCTGGCTGAATTCTCAGAGGAGTCTTCAGGAAGTCTCACCTTGCTTTTGACCTGTTGATTGGGTTTTATTCAACAGACTTTTGTCATTTTCATTTTTTTTTTTCCTCCATTGAAAAATGAATCTGAGATAACAGGGAAAATAACTGTTGAAACAAGATACAGGTTTCTTTACTTATGCCAAATCTTTGCTAGAGGCAGATCTAAAGATGTAATGTTCATGTTTTGGATAGGTATTTCTAGAAATGTGCTGTTATTGAGAGGTTTGGAGGGGGGGGATCCCCACAGCAGATGGATCCTGGTTTGATTGCAGTTTAACCCTTATAGGGTCTTAAATCCAGGATAACACTGAGAGGAACCAATTTCTACTATAAAGACTTCGGGTTTAAAAAAAAAAAAAAGTGCTAAACAACAACAACAAAAAAAATCCCAAACAGCAAACCCAGAAATGCATGCGTATCTCTTGACTATCATTTGTGACACAAGTAAAGCCTGAATGCTTTGCCACAGAGGTTTAGCAGACCTCTGTTTGCTGAATGCACTCAAATATTTAGTCTTTGCTCCTGCCTTGAGCACTGTGAGAAGCACACGGAGGGCATGAAGTCTTTAATGACACATCGCTTCAAAAAACATGACTGAAGTTTTCAGGGCTCTGTGGGAGCACAGGTCCAGCCCACACGAACCTCATGTCAAGCTGCAGGTTTAGCATAGAATCATAGAATCATTAAGGTTGGAAAAGACCTCTAAGATCATAGAGTCCAACCGTCAACCCAACACCACCATGTCCACTAAACCATGTCCCTAAGTGCCTCATCTACACGTCTTTTAAATACCTCCAGGGATGGGGACTCCACCACCTCCCTGGGCAGCCTGTTCCAATGTTTCACCACTCTTTCAGTAAAGAAATTTTTCCTCACGTCCAATCTAAACCTCCCCTGGTGCAACTTGAGGCCTTTTCCTCTTGTCCTATCGCTTGTTACTTGGGAGAAGAGACCGACACCCACCTCGCTACAACCTCCTTTCAGGTAGTTGTAGAGAGCGATGAGGTCTCCCCTCAGCCTCCTTTTCTCCAGGCTAAACAACCCCGGTTCCTTCAGCCGCTCCTCATAAGACTTAGCATGACACAACAAAAAGGAGTTTCTCAATGGACACTTTGATAGGAGCTGTGTAGCTTACAGCTAGGGTTTGAAAAACCTGCTCTTGTAGGGTAAGTGGGAAAGCTTTGCCAGCTGAGTGCCTGGAGAACCCAAGCTCTTCCTGCAGAGAGCATGTCCTTTCTAAAGACGTTTACTAGCCCTGGAATTGAGTATGTGCCTCACCTGGAGTCCTGCCACCCTTGTCTCACACATGGTAGGTCCCTTTTTGGTGGCGAGTAATGCGTGTTTTTGTGTAGACTGTGCTGGAAGGGTCTAACAGTTCCCTTGGGTTGATAATGTCTGGTTTACTCATACATAATGTACCCAGGCAGGATTAGCAAGATCCGGTGTCAGGCAGTGGCATGAAAGAATGCTATCATTTTCCACTTAAAGTTATTATCTTCTGAGTTGTATTTCTCTCCGATACTTCTGTTGAGAAGAGATAGTATTGCACCAAACACTCGCTAATAATCATCTCAGATATGGGAGGGACATACTAATTTCTGTACTTAACTCTTGTCTGCATTTGGTTCCAGTGCAGTGGATTCCATCTACTGTTGTGCTGCTCTAGTACAACGCATCCTTCTACTCTGCAGTATCTGTACTGAGCACTTCCTTATACCCCCCCCATATGGATCTTAACTGCTGGTACGGGAATGACTTCATCATTAGCATCACTGCTATACAGTTGTAATGTTTTTCGCTTACTTCGTTAGATAGTAACTATGGGTAAATACTGCCTAAAACAGCAGTTGCTGTAAATGGTCAAAGTGTTACTTGGCTTGCTAGCCATTCAGTATGCCCATCAGACTGTAGTCTTTGCATCTGGCATGCATTACCTTGCATGGTGGTGCGAGTGAGACGTGAATGAACTTTCTGATGAAAGGAAGTGTCGAATATCTGGGTCAGATTTAGAAAATATTAGCATTTGTTTGGTTTGGCCCACAGTTATATCTAGTTTCCCTTTACTTCATGGCGCATCCTTGTACGTTCACGAGTGACCTGTGGTTTAGGTAGCTTCACAGACTGTTAATACTGTCGTCATTCATCTTACTGAGTCATGATGGCAATTCAGAAACTATAAGTGAAAGTCTTTCCTACAAAAAATCTGGAACCCGTCAGAAAAGTGGAAACATTTCACATATGGGGAACTGTGCTTTTAAGGCACTCTGGCATAGCCCTGCTGAACTCCAGTGCAGGAGCTGATGCTAGAGACGTGCTGTTAACTTCAATTTCAAACTCTGAAGGCAGCTGAAGTCTGCCAGATTTCTTGGCCCTGCAGTAGTGTTTTGGTTCAAATCAAGAGCGTGCTGCTGAAACAAATCTCCAGATCATTTCCATTTCCCAATTTTGGTTCACACTTGTGGAGCAGTTCCGGAGCGTGCAGACTGGACTTCTTTTCAGTTGAACAACCTGAAACAGGCACTCTTAGAGAGCGGTGAAGCACACTTCAGCTATTACCGGGCATCCAGTCTTTGAGAACAGAGTAGAGCAAATCTGAAGTAAACCCCGGCTTCCCTAAACACAATGATGAATTTAGGTCCGTGCTACCAAGCATTCCACTCTATGGATCCACATATACTGTGGTGTAATACTAATATAAACAAGGTGACTATGCAATTCTTTTTTTTTCTTTCTTTTTTTTTTCTTTTTTTTTCCTGTTGCTACACTTTATATTCCAATAGTCAAAATAATTGGTTCTGGGCAGGAATTGCAGATACTTGATCCTTTAAGTAATATGATCAAATGTTGCTTTTTTTCATTACATTCAGATGAGATCTTTAGAATAAGATCTCGGCTCCTGTTGCAACCAAATTATTTTCATGTTTTAAAGGACTAGTTTTGCTGACAAGCCCAACACAAAAACATTTTCTTCATCATGACATCTTGTAATTTCTCCTACTGCCTCTGTGGGACGTGAAGAGTATAAAAAATGATCACATTTTTTAAATGGAAAATTACCATCTAGAAATATGTAATTTCCAGGGGTCCCCCCACACTGACTGCAGCTTTTCTCTTGCTGATTGAAATGACAACAGGGTAATGGTTCTGCTTTATGTTTTGTCACTCGAATTTGATCGGAAAATCCTTTTAACATGCATTTTTATATTAGTCTTTGTGGATCATGAGAGCAGCTCACAGGTGAGCAAAGCTATTCATCAGTCTTCAAGATTATAGGTTTTTTCCTAGTTTGAAAAGATGTGGCTATATCTTAATCTCTACATGAGAGAAATTATTTATAATAATTCATGTGAAAGTATATGAGAATTTGAAGAAAGAAATAAAAGGTTCTTTTTGCTTTATTGTCATTTGTCCTGAATATTTAAGGTGACAACAGTTCCTCCTGCTGCATAATTGGTACAGAAAAAAAATGGAACTGGAAAGACATGCCCAGGCCATAACATCAATATTCCCACCTTCTATATATCATGTTTATATATAAGGGTGCACAGCAACCTTAATATAGTACAGGGTACAGAAATTTCTTCTTGAACAGGCAATTCTCCAGCATCGGCAGCGAGGTTGGAACAAAGGCAACAACCATCTTAACACATTTCCTAGCTGGAAAGAAAAAGAATACTCCTTGGAGATCACAGAAACAGGTTAATGATAAACATGAATAATGTAAGGATTTCCATGCCATAATTTTGGAATTATAAAATGTTTTTTGGAACTTGGGAGTTCCCAGGACTGCTAAGCTGCAGAAGGGGACAGCATGTATCGCTCTAGAAAATTATAAGCGGACTTACAATACCAAAAAAGATACAGGAGTTCTTGTTATAAACAAATGGTACTGTAATTTTTCTATAGTTAAGAAAATAAATAGATACACAACATATGGTTTTATTCTGGTCCCGATTGTTAAACTCATCTGAAAAGGCCTAATGCACTTTTAAGTTTCCTTGCATAATTAATGACCGAAGGAGAGCCAGCAGCATGCCCCAGCGGCAAAGAGGGCTAATGGTGTCCTGGGCTGCATTAGGAGTGTTGCCAGCAGGTGGAAGGAGGTGATCCATCCCCTCTACTCAGCACTGGTGAGGCCATGCCTGGAGCGCTGGGTACAGGTCTGGGCTCCCCAGTACAAAAAAGATACGGAGCTACTGGAGAGAGTCCAGCAAAGGGCCACTGAGATGATGAAGGGACTGGAGCATCTCTTCTATAAGGGGTGGGAGAGACTGGGACTGTTCAGCCTGGAAAAGAGAAGGCTCAGGGGGGAGCTCATCAATGTATATAAATACCTGAAAGGGTAGGTTAAGTAGTGATGATGCAGGTGGCGTATGGATGCTGTTGTGTCGCATACTGCCCAGTATCATCTCATTCTTTTCTACCTTTCCATTTGTGTTCACTGGCTGCCTTATAAATATTTTTATTCTGTTTTGGTAGCACAATAACTATACAATAACTGAAAAGAATATAAACAGTAGTGATATTTATTGTGGGATATATGAAATACTTTCATACGAGTTTTAGTTTTAAATATTTATGTAGTAAGTTCTAAACGCTTATTACATTTATTATATATGCATATTATTTGTTAAATACTGAATTTTTAATGTATTTTTATATGGGTAGTTATTTATTTTATTTCTGTAGAAGTGATTTTCCACCAGAAGTGCCACCCTGTGCACAGGTCCAGCTTAGTAAGAACTTTTGCTGTCTCTTCATGTGGGACTCCCAGAGAAGGCATGGAGTTGGGATTGGGCTTACTGCAGGAAAGGGGATAACTTTTCAGAGGCCTAAGAACATACTCAGTAGGAAATTGGAATCGTTACTCCTCCTGCTCCCGGCATGAGATGTTGGGTGGGTTTATTTATTCATTTTTGATTAACAGTAGCCATGCTTTCTGAATGTGGATGTGTTACGTGTCAATATGTAGCTCTGTCTACTCTCACACCGGTTATTTAGGCTGACCCAGATCGTATTAGTCAGAACAGGAACTGAACATCAGTGTTTTGCCAGCACTGGTACAAATCCTTGGGCAGTTTAAACAATACCATATATAAGACCATAAAGCACGCTGTTTATCTCAACGTGTTCACATAAATAGTGTGGAAGTATCCCTTGTCCTCATACAAACATTTTCCCCAGTTTCATTCATCAGAGTCCCCTTTTCCCAGCACCTGTGGATGCAATTTCTAGCTTGGTTTCTTTGGGGAGGTGAAATATTGCTTCCTGTGCAGGAATGGATGTGGCAGACTTCATATGCTTTGCAAGATATAAATGTTATGACGTACAGCTGTTCTGGTAGAAATTGGTTTTGAAACTGGCTTTGAACATAGAAGCCAGTATATCCATGCCATTGGCTTGTTTCTTGGGTTCAGATGTTGCTGACAGCCAGCCAAATTACTCATACAACCTTATTACTAAACTGACTATGTTCAAAGCCATTTCAGCCTTTCTTGGTGCAGCAGATGACATTTGTGAGCTGATTATATGAACCTGGTCCCTTCTGAGGCAACTCCAAACCTAGCTAGCAGGACGTTGAATTTGAGGAATTAGCAGTCTTTGGCGCCTTTTTTTTTTAAAGAAGTCCCTTGACACTACAAATTGGCAAAACAAAACAATTCTATTCTGAGAAGTGATTAGGTGAGAAATCATTATGGAGTTCTATCCTTAATGTTAATTTAATTGTTTAAATATGTTTTTACCATTTTTATTCTAGTGAGGTTTGAGAGATATATTATTACTGAAGGGAGCTGGAATAGCACCATACTAAATCACCTCAGCTGGAAGTTTAAATTACCCTTACTGGTGCTGTGTGAGGATGAACCTAATGAATGTTTTCTTTACTGGCAAAACTGGTTTAAGAGGTTTCTGCCACACCCTTCATCACCTCCCTAATTATGCTGAGTTCTTTCAGGGCTGCGTTGTAAGCTTTTATTAGTGAAATGAACTAGGTTTCAAATAAATCTCCTCCTCCTCACTTTCCCTCTTTTTTTTTTTTTTTTTTAAAAAAAACAGATAATTTCCTGAATTCAGTTTACAGCACCTCTTCCTCCTCCAATGCACACAAAACCAGTTCCATTAGCTCAACTGAGGAGGTAACAAAATGTAACATCCAAATGGATTTCTGCTGCTTAAAAATGCCTGTCATAGTGCAATTTTTCCTCTTCCTTTCTGCCATATAGGGTAGCTTATCTCAGCCTAGTTGCAAATCAAAGTTCTCAGGTTTAACAAAACTGTGTTGGTGAACTTTTAATTTTTACCCCTTTTTAACATACACCTCTGTTTTAATGTCTTGTTTTAATGGTATTGCTGTGTCTCAAACCTCTGACTAAGAGTTCTGAAAAGTCTTTTCTAGCAGCACAGTGCTACTGTTTTGCACCTTTTTAGCTATGGACCAGTTTTCATGTCTGTTTACAGTCCTTTACATTCTTTTTTCTATCTGTATTGCAGGGAAGAAAAGCTTATGTGCAGTGGTGTGCTAACAGGCTGGTCAACTACCTGCCTTTCAGCCATCTTTAAAGCTGGTCCTTCCCAGCGCATACCCTGTAGAAGTAGAAAAAGCAAAATACCTTTTCTGAAATCATTTGATTCTGAGCAGATACTTTGGCACGTGTAGATACGCTGCATAATATATCATATCTTTTTCTAATTTCTTTCATTCTGTATGGTAGGTGACCTTTTGCCTGCAAATTTATGGCCCAGTCAGCTGCTGTACTTTACATAAACTTCCTAACCAGCTACTTCAATCACAATGTTGTTGGTTTGAACTCTGTAGGGCAAGTTTCTGATCACTTCGGTTGCTGCTATGCTCTTCCTTGCAATAGAAGAAATACTTGCGACTTACTTGTGATCTCTCTTACCACACAGATCTACCATCATCTGACATTTCTTTTTTATCTTAGAAGATAATAGAGCAGTTACGAAGAAGGATGTATTTCACTGTTAAACACAGTGGAAAATGTCAAAGGTTTATAAAAATAACAAAACCATTGACTGTTTAATTCATGGAGAGAGAGGAGTGAGCTTTAGTGCTGCGGATGGCGGTCCCCATTCATGGGACCAGCCCATGAGAGCAATCATGGATAGCCAATGCCCTGGGAGTGTAACAGAGGGGCAAGAGAAGAGCCAGTGCTGCATACACACCTTCCATGCTTCATCACCGTAGCCTGGGAGAGGCTGTCTGGGGGAAACTTTCTGAGCGCTGTGGCACCTCTGTTTGCCTGTTGCTTGCCTCACCTGATGTCCGATCCATTTACAACATTCAAACTTCTGCCCTTTGGGGCAGCCTCTGGGGACTTCTGTGTGGAAGGCCAGGCTGGGTTATCACAACACAGAATTGCAGCACCTCTGCACTCTGGCACTAAATGCTCAATTCAGGGTCCCGAAAGTCCTGTAAGAAGGCCACTGTTTCTTAACAGAGCGAAGACCAATTAATGAGCTACAGGGAGGTCTGAACTATGAAGAGACAAAGCAGTGATGATACAGAACTGTTTAGATTGGTCAAAGCAGTATCTGAGAAGGATGAAAGGAGAAAACACCCAGTGCCAACAAGTGCCAGGCTAACACAGGATGGAAGTGTGGTGTGAAATGCTTGTACACTAGTGCTGGGTTTGACATAGGCTGTTACGAGTTGGACATTGTTGTAAGCTACATAGAGACTCTGGAAAACAAAGTGTGATGGTCTATAAAAATGGAGGGAGAAAATATATCTTACTGGGAATACAATGATCAATTCTGCGTATTTCTCTACAAAGTGATGTAACAGGAACAATTAGACACAGGTAAGGCAGAAGAGAAAATAACTAAAAGAGGAGCTTGCACGAGAGGGGTACAAACCACTGAAAAGTATAGAAAAGTCATGACCAAGCCTTTTTAGAAATATGTAAGAGCAAAAGACTAATTTGAAAGACAGCAAATGGAAGAGTAAATATTTTATTGAACACATAATTGACCTGTATAACTCACAGCACCAAGACCAATGTAAAAAGATTTAAGCATTTCAAATGGTTTTTAAAAATAAGCACTTTTGGAGACTACAATGACATTCAAAATTACATCAGAACAGGTAAAGACATTTTGTATATTTATATAAACTTATAACAGTAGAAGTCCTCCAAGTCATAAGAGAGTAAATGACTTTTAAGGAAAAAATCCCCATATGTGAACAGAACTGAAACCCAATTGTCTACATCTTGTGCGGTTTTGCTCTTTGTATGATCAATCAAATATGGTCTGTCTCAAGACACTGAACTAGATGGAGCATTGATCTTACTTGATTTGGCAAATCCTGCTGGTCTTGCACGCGTCTTTTTCTGTGAGCTTTTTTGAAGGAATGGTACCTCTAAGCTATGACTAGACAATAGAATGGATTACATGTGAGTAATATCCTTTTATCTCTGGTGTCACTTTGCTTCTGAGTTTGGGCAGGTAATCTGAGGGTTTGGGTTTTCAAAGGTCAGTGCTTTTAAACAGGTGATTGTTATCTGATACTTGTATTATACATATGAAAATACAGCATTCAGTAAATCTTGTCTGTCTTCGTAATCAGTAATACAGTTATGAGATATGCTACGTGGGCAATTTAATTCTAGTCACCCATAGCAAGTCTCCTTGATAGAATAAAGAAATATCTTCATAAGTAGTCCCCTTTTTGTGACCATCCTTTTATCACAACAAAAAGAATATCTTAGGATTGCAATTGTAATGCTTCTGAACATGGTAGTTTCCACTGAAAAAGGCAAATCGGCATACATTTTATTACCTATTATTTATGTAGAACTAGCATGTGCTAGGCGCTTTACGGAGGGATTACGGAAGGGAATTTCCCTGAAGAGGTTACAGTACAAAGGAGCTACAAACAGGTGCAGGAGCAGAGATGGGAGGCAATAGAGTGCAAGTGTCTGAAAGCAGACATGGAGTATCTCCTGCCTTGGATCTGTAATTTCATCTCTTTTAATGTATGGCTGTGTTGGGTTTTTTTAATGACTTTTGTACAGTGATGACTAAGATTATAGGCATTGTTAGGAAAAGTCACATAAAAGTAATTTCATACTGGGAAAAAATACGGACCTTTTTCCTCCCCACTTGCCATAGCTTCATAAATTGTGACTGTTTTAGCTCAAGCTTTTCAATGTAATCATTCCCAAGTAGTGACTCTGTATCCTGAGTAGCAAGCAAACAGTGATCACTCATCTGTTGCTTTTGGAAGATGTCATCCTCTTACTGCTGCGGGTTGAGTGGAGCATATATTCTCTCCTCAGTCTGAAACTGTCAATGCTCTTTAGTGTTACAGTTCTGTAATTGTTAGCAGCTGAGGAGCAGGTACACAATCCCCTCAACTATTCCTTAAGTGATGTGACAACCTCACCAGAACGGCAGAGCAGACCTTAGAAGGTAGCATCTGCTTCAGGCTAATTCAACTAATTCTGTGAATCGGGAAAATTTCTGTAAGGGTTAACCAGACAGGCTAGTCTGAGCACCCAGTTTAATATAACCTTGTTGCAAACTTTCCTGTAGTAAAGTCTTTCTCATTCTACACTTTTCTCTGAGTTTGGGTGCATACTGTGTAGCACCTGGAAGGATAATGTCTGTCCTTCAGAAAGAATTATGAGAGAAGTATTGGAGAGGTAACAGAACCCCTCCTCACCAAGAAATAAGCTGATTGCTGCCTGGGTCAGCGCAGAGGCTGGAATTAAATCACCATCAACGTGCCCTGTGCATAATGAACCGACAAATGTGTCAGAGATTATTTTTTTTTTTTTTTTTTTTTTTTTTTGTATGCATCATGCAGATGTTTGGGTTCAACTTAATGAAAGCTTGGCTTAATTGTACTGTGCAAACATATGTTAAATTTAGGAACCTGGAGCTTGCAAGGGACTTTCTAGGTCTGCAAGCTCAATTTCTGCTTGTCATGTGTAGCCTCATGATATTGCACCATCCATAAAGTTACCAAGCTTCATCAGGCTCCATTTTAAACATAGCTGGGTTCTTTCCCCAGTACCAAAAGTGGATGGCTGCTCCAAAACTCTTCTCTGAAGCTTAAAAACCTTTTTTTAATTTCTAGACTAAATTTATTCATGCTACATCAGAGCTATTTGTTTGTGTGGCAATATTATTCTTCATCTAAAGCATTTCTTTTCCCTTGGTAGTACTTGTATGCTGATGCAGTAACAGGGAGATACTGTATCACTTTTCAGCCTCCATTCAGCTGTGCCGAGGAAGCCAACCATTTTTATCTTCCTCTCATAAAATAGTCTATTCTCCTGATGGTTTCAGTAACCTTTCTGTGCTCTTCTTCCAGTGTGAATTCATTCTTTAAGCGTGGATATACAGAATGAGGTAGATTAGTCCAGATGAGGTCTGATCTGCGTCTTACTCAAATAACACACCTCTAGTTCTGCTTTACTGAAGACACCTTGATGTGGTGGAACATTGCAGTTGCCTTTTTTGTATTTGTGTCACATGGGTCAGTTTTAGATGTCCTATGATCTACTCAAAACACACATGTTTCTTCTCTTCCAAACTTGGAGTTGATTGTCACAAAGTGCTTTCAGGAAAACTAAGCAACTGGGGCTGGTCCTCATATGGATGTGAGATAGGGAAAGATAGAAAACAGAGTAGGAGAAAATGGTTAGTTCTTGAAGTAGGGGAATGTCACGAGGGTTGTTCCTTGGAGGCCTGTGTTGGGGCTCGTGCTGTTCAACGTAATCATAAATGACCCAGAAGAGGGAGGTAACAAAGTTTACTAAAGACATTACTAAATTATTAAAGCAGTAAGGATGATGGAAGAGCTGCAGGGCAACTGGGCCATAAAATGGCACTTGAAAATGTCTGCGGATAAAATCTTAAGTCATGCACACAGCAAAATCAGTCATACGGTTCACACATACGAAGTGATGGGATCTGCACCCTTGGATTCCCAGACACCTCTGAGAGGCAAGATCCTGGGGTTCTGATAGACAGGGCCAAGAAAGTGTCGCTCAGTGGTAGTCAGAAATGCCAGTCAAGTGTCTGGCGTTATTAGGGACGGAGTAGAATGCAAGGTGAGAAACCTTCTCTGCAACTTCATAAATCTGATTCATCTGCATCTGGCGTGCTCTGTGCAGTTCCGGTTCTCTTATCTCAAAGCAGATAAAGCAAACAGAAGGTGAGCAAGGAAAAAAAGCCATTAATTGACACAATTTTCTGGGGTTCAAAAGACTGAGCTTGGGTAAATTATTCATAATGTCATTAAAATTCAAATACAACTGAAGTTTCCTGTCGGGTTAGCTAACACGGAGAAAGTACACCTCATGCGTTTCTTCTCTAAGACTTTGTACGTTGTAATGATAAGAAGTTTTGCCCATCTTTCATTGTCTGGAAGTGTCTCTATGCATCTTAAACAAAAAGAACATTTCCTTTTCTTACTCCGCTGGACAACTTAAAAGAGCAATGCTTCTACTGTTAAATTCATTAGTGTAGAGGGGAAATCTCTTGTGTTCATATAAAACCTGAAGGGGCTTGCAGAGCAGCTGGTTTCACAGGGAAGCAGGCAGGGTGTTCCCAGGAGCCCTCAGGGAATGTCTGCCTGGTCCAGTGCTGCACTGGGCAGACTGGGTGAGTGCAGAGTGAGCCCAGTTCAGAGATCAGAAGCAGCATAACCCAGTACGCACTGGGCTCTGCCTGGGCTCCTCAAGGTAGCTAGTTGCAGTAGCTCTGGAAAATGCTTCGTTGTACAGCACTAACGTAACCCGAATGAGCTGGCAGATTTGGGACTGCAGAATTACTGGGGCCTGTCTGCACTTGCTTGCTTTGATACCAGTGTAAAGACTGCCCAAACTAGATTTCAAGCAATTTCCTCTTCCTTACTGCAATGAAAACAAAATACTCATTTTTTAGTTGGCAAACAGAAGAAAGCATTCCTGGTTTATGCTGGATTTACTGTTCTCTTCTGTGCCTATGATTTACATTTAGAGCCAGGCTGTCTGGCAGAGTGTGCTTTGGCAGCATAGCTGCTGGTGCTGGGTACAAGTGTAATTGCACGCATTTGTGGAATTGAGATGGCTGGCTGTGATCAGCCTATACACCAGTGGATATATGCCTGCACTCTGAACAGATCACTATTGATGCTTCTAGTGTGTAAATGACTACGCAAAAATCCAGCCACAGTGGTTAGATCCCAGGAGTTTTGCTGTGAAAATGTTTGTTCTGCTTTTAGATACAGTGTTTTACTACAGAGTAGATGTAGGAGCATTTTTCTGAAGTATGGATTATTCCACTTGACAAGGTGGGTAAAAGAAGTTACATCACTTTGTAAAACTAAACAAAAGGGTCAGCAGGAAAACCCAGAATAAAACACAGATTTCCTGGCATAGGTTCCCACTCCTGTCTAGGCATTATTTCCTTCTCCAAAATAAGCATTTCTACAATTACATTCACAATTTTGAAATAAAAATATTTTTTATTTTTACTTGCTTATTCCTAGTACTTAGGCTTTGTTTGCCTGCTTAAAACAGACCTTTGAACAGCATTTGTCAAGAATAGCAGGATTCAGAATTAGCAATAGTGAAGCGTTATTTTTTTCTCAAACCATATAGCCAATATCAAATTGGTACGTGAGCTCTGAGCTTTAGCTCAACCTATGCCTCCTCTGCTTTGTTCCAGGTTATGGACACACAGTGCCTTTATCTGATGGAGGAAAGGCCTTCTGCATCATCTACTCAGTCATCGGGATCCCATTTACACTGCTTTTCCTGACGGCAGTGGTACAACGTATCATTGTATATGTCACCAGGCGGCCTGTACTGTATTTCCACATTCGCTGGGGCTTCTCCAAGCAGGTTGTTGCAATCATCCACGCTATAGTCCTTGGGTTCATCACTGTCTCGTGCTTCTTCTTAATCCCAGCAGCAATATTTTCTGTTCTGGAAGATGACTGGAATTTTTTGGAATCTTTCTACTTTTGTTTCATTTCCCTGAGCACCATTGGCCTCGGAGACTATGTGCCAGGAGAAGGCTACAATCAAAAATTCCGAGAGCTGTATAAAATCGGAATTACATGTAAGTGTCAAACTAACCAGCTAAATAAAAGACATTTTATGGGGGGAAAAAAAAATCAGACTTTCCCTCTCCATTCTGTGGATGGCGATTGTTTTGTGAGCTGTCAGCTAGCAAACTGGGCATTGTAGGTAGCTGTGCAAAGGGGAGACCTTTAAATAAGGTCAGTTTTCTTAGTTAAGAAAGAAAAAGCTAAAACCAGAATTCCATTGTGCTAAACCATAGCTTCTTACTCTCTTATTAATAGTAGAAAAAATGCTCACATTACTGTTATGAAAATGGTTATGAGCATCTTGGGCTAAGATTTCAGTGCATCACAGACCCAGGAAGATGATCCTTGTAACCTAAGGTCATCTCAAGGTGAGCTGACAGGTGAACAGAGACGAATCGAGGAGCAATGGGAAATGAGCAGAACAGCAAAGTTTCTGACTCCAGTTGTAACAGAAGGTAGCTGAATCTGGCACTGGTACATATCAGCTGTCAAACAGAGACAAGTAGACTGAGATGATAGCAAAGTAAGACCACAAATATTAAATTTAAATTGTTTCATTATGTTTGACACAGAAGAGAGGCACAGTGATCAGTGATTTGATCAAAGTAGAGCTAAGAAAATTATCTTTGTTTTGGCATTCTGCTTGAATGTACGCTGAGGGCAATATTCTCCAGTGACAGTGTTTTGAAGCATCCCAGTTTCTGATACGGCTTCAGTCTGTGCAGTCCTGGGTCATCAGATGCACCGGTTAAAAGATCTGAACGGCCAAAACAAACCTTTCTTGTCAGGTCCATTTCTTAGACTGGTCTGCATTTGTATGTGTTCCTGTGCATGATCCAGCAGTCTTAGTGTAGGCAAAGTGTCTATTAACTTGGTTTTGTGTTTTACCTAAAGAAAGATTGGGCCTTGAATTTTCATTCCTTGAAGCAGGGCCTTGAACTAGCCAACAGAACACTTTATTTTATTCTCCTGCCAGGCCTGTAGTCATTGCAGGAGATTTCCCCCTCTACCCATCGTGTTTATCTTACCAGCAGTAGCTTTAATTATTACCCTGCTGATCTGCAGAGTTGATTTGGGGATGCTAAATGATGAAGTGAATGGAGAAAGTCACGCCTCGTAAAAGTCAGGCCTTGTAAAAATTCTAGCTGTACTGAAAACTCAAAATCCGAAGAAAACATTATGACTCAGGTTATCCTTTTTCAAACTTTAGAACACTTAGGAAATAAATTGCAGGAAATACTAAAAGGAAAAAGTGGCTTTTAGGCAAAGTTATGACCTTAGAATATTTAATTTCAGCAGTTTTTAAGGTCATAACTTTTAAATTATTCTTTTTCCTTTCATGTGAACAATTCAAGGAACCAAACAGGATGTATAAAAAGTTTTCTCTTGCTGAACCTAAATTTTCTTCAAGAAAAGTTTTGGAGTTCTACATCAGAAAATGCTTAATGAGTGCTACAGGCTTTTCAAGAATTTTTAGGAGAACACAAGTCCTGTTCTAAATCAAGTGGTGATCAGCTAGACTGGGTTTCAGAGATAATTACAAAATTCTCAGTGCAGATTTGTAGATGCCTTTTGGCATAGCTTTGTCACATCTTCCTTGTGTTAATGCATAGCTCCCATTTGATGTCATGAGATAAAGCTTAAAAACAATTCATAAATTTTAGCTGTAGTGCTGATTTAGATCAGTACCTGGTATTGCAATATGGATTTAATGGTGCTCGTGGAAGGAAAAGGAGGGTGTTATTGCCAGTGAATAATCTGTAACTACAGGTGAAATATTTATGCCTTTAGGTAACAGAACAGTGGCCATATGCAGATTATAATAATTAATCTGTGTTGATCTTTCAGCACATTTAATGTTCAGCCTTTGGATGAGCACGTTGGACTAATAATTATACACTTAGCTTCTGCTTGATTTACTCATTGAAATGATACAATATTCAAATAGTCATGCTCCTCCTTAAATTGTAATGATCAGTAGCAGGGATCTAATGAAACATTGAGATTAAGAAGTGCTCATTTTAACACCTTCCCTCAAATTCTAGGTGCATATGTTTGGAGAGGAAAAAAAAAAAGAGCACAGTGGGCTGTTAACCATATGAAGCTCCATTTCCAAAAGTCTCAGTCTATGAGACCTTTAAAAATCAGAGTCAGTACACCACCAAAGTCATCAGTAATACCATTTAAGTAACACTTCCAAGTTTGGACAGTTTATGTATGTTAGTAAAACATTGCAAATAATCTTCAAGGTGTCATCAGATATAGCAACTTTGTCAGGTTTTTAAAATATCAGCAGTAATTTTACAGTAATTTTTCATTTTGATTTTTATTGGTTTTGTACACATTTCTAGTTGCTTTGTTTTTCCACTCATTTCAGGGTGTTGGATATCTTCTTATAATTTTAAAGGAAAATAATTCAAAAGTTTTCAGTAATATATAAGGGATTCGCCCTGCTAAACTGGTACAAACAACAAAACCATAATTAGCTGCCATATTTTTACTTCTGTTTGTAACATGTAGGAATATTAAGGGAAAAAAACCTTTTGAAGAGCACTTAATCAGGAAGGTCGTAAGTAAATGAGGGAGCGTGCATGTGGTAAATTTTAGTATTAGCCACTAGTACTTTTTTTGATTATGCGGGGTCTTCTTGATTGTAGAATGAAACAGGAAAAAAAGGATTTGGCAAAGCTCTGAAACTGGGTCATAAAAAAAATTAACATACTATTTAGAGATGACAGGGGTGGGAAAAGTTGCAGGGTTAAAACTGTTCCAGCCCCACTTAATTTGCTAATAATTAAAACACTTTTTTTTTTTGTACCCAGGTTATCTGTTGCTGGGCCTTATTGCAATGTTGGTGGTTCTCGAGACTTTCTGTGAACTCCATGAGCTCAAAAAGTTTAGGAAGTTGTTTTATGTGAAGAAGGACAAGGAAGAGGACCAAGTGCATATAATGGAACATGACCAGCTCTCCTTCTCTTCCATCTCAGACCAAGCAGCCTCTATGAAGGACGATCAGAAGGCAAACGAGCCTTTTGTGACTTCCCAGTCCCCAACTTCCAATGACAGCTCTCTAAACAATTAATACAGGGGTATCCATACCATTGTTTTGGTGCATTTATGCTACTTACCATAAGAAATAGTACGCCTCATATTTTCTTAATGAAAATACAAAAGCTGGAAGACTGTGCTACTTTACCAAGGATTCATCACTTCTGACATAGAAAAGACTTCTGGGAAAAATGTGGGAGCCACCCTGGGAATAGGGAAAAAATGTAGGATGTGGCTGGGAACATTAGGCCATTTTGCTTGAGGGATGAGGAGTTAGTTGTACCACTTTCAGAGGTGCCAGAGAGAAAGGCTTGCACAAGCAACTCCATCCAGCATCTTCAAGAGAGTAGGCCTTCACTGACATCCAACTCATTTAGTTGCACGCCCTGTCTTGCAACTGGGTGACATAGCAAATTTTGGGATGTGCATTTTTGATTGTCAGAAGTGTAGTCACAGATTTAATCCAAACACACCAAATATCTTAATTTGGAAAACATTTCCAGAGCAGTATCTATAGATCTGCTGGAGGTGGGGAGTATCTAGATCCTCCCTCTATTACCCAGTAACTTGCAGGTGCAAATAATAATTCTAGGAATGAACGAACAAGGCTCCGGTCCCTTCTTTGTCCATGCCATTTACATTCACATTTCCTACTTCCTTAAAAGGTCCCCTAATCACAAAAAAAATGTTGTCCTGAAGAGAGTGTGCCTTGAGTCTTCCACGCTGTTTGTCTTTGTATGAAATACTTTTGTAAACTCTGAGAGATAGCAAGACCAATTCAAAGTGCTGGGTGAGATGGGGTTGTAGGGAAGGGAGACGGCTGCATTTCAGTCCTCTGTCTTCTGAAATGGGCAGGAGTGGGTTTTTAGCTATGTGGAATGGAATGAAAAAGAGTCAGCGTATGCCATGATTGGCATAGTCGTGCTTATGGCATTCTCCTAGTGGATGGTTGAAATCTGTTCAGCAGCAGAAGGACTCGGCGCTTTCTTCCACAGTCCAACCCAGTGTGTGCTCTCTGCTGAGCTGATAGCTAAGCAGAGGAACAGAAATAGTGTGACCTTTGAACGTAGCCCCTTTTTCTTCTTTTGCTTTTCTAACTAGTACTCAGAACACTTTGGAGGAGAAGGGAATGTTTCAGGGCAAAACAATTTTTCAGTTTTTCATATGGCAAGAAAAAAGGAAAAATGTCACATTTGGTTCGGATGGAACCGAAATTTTTTCCCCTTGGGAAAAGTCACTAAAAAGTCAAGATCTCGCTCAAACTTCTGAAGCTGGAACCTCTTTGGCTGTAACAGGAGAGGTGTTTTAGTCCAGCTACCAGTCACTGTGCTGAATGCGGGGACCTTGGAGTGAATTTCAGCGAGCAGGAGATGAGACTTAAGTGGTTGTAGTACTCTCTCTTCTGGCCTTAAGAATCTACGATATGGGAACCCTGATAATGCTTTGCAATGAACAAAAGATCTGGAGCACAAATAGCCATATTAGGACAGCCTCCCACATAGGAATAGCGTAGAGGAGAGCCTTTTCCCTGCAGTGCAAGCATGCCAGATTGCCTGTAATTTGGCTTTTCGTGTTTAGAGCTGAATAATATTTTACTGTAAAAGAAAAAAATGCAATGTGTCTAGATTTAGCGCACGTGGGAAAAATACTTGAAAGTAAATAACCTAAAATATACTGTGTTTGAGCTTAATTATAGCTAGCATCAAACAGATTTTATATCTTTACTGGAAAAACTTACTTTATGGTTAAATCAGCTGAAAGTCTTCAATTAAAATTTATATTTATAGAAAACCAGAGCTAAAGGTTTTGGTTGTTTTGGGTTTTATAGATTAGGTGAGAGCATACTGTGTTTGCATGTTCCCAGGAAAGTGGCTATTTTTATACTGCTTAAGTTAACACAGTTCTATTTATAATGAATGTTAACCAATATATATGTACATATATACATAAATATATTTATATACTGTACATATATCATAAATCACCAGAGTTTAACAGACTTAGGAGTGGCATTTTAGATAATTTTTTTTCCCTAGGCTTCTCTTTATACAGTGAACAATTGAAAACTATGGCATTAAAATGACAATGACATAAAATTGAGTACTGTACTGCAAGAAACATTTATACTGTTTTTTCAGTGGAATTTTATTGATTGTTTTCAGTATGTTAAAATTCAAGATTTCTTTTAATTTCTCTGTAACATTAAGCTCTAAAGGATATGCACAGATGCTAAATGATACACAAAGTTAATTTTGCTGTGTGTACACAATTGCAAAATGTAGACACGTGAAATGAAAGCACAGAATTCAAAGCAGAAGCGATAAACTAAGCAGTATACTGTGATGTAGGTGAGTATTTGTTATTTTAAACTTAAATAAAAAGTCTGGCTTTTGCCTGCCTGCACTATGAAGTGGGAGTATTTTCTTTAGTGGTGTGCGTGCACGCACATACTCTGCAAAAATCCTGTCTGCGTTTGTCAAGATTGTGCATTCTTTAGTTCGCCTTCCTCAATTCAAGGAGGGGCCGTTAATGCCAGAGTGCATTACCTAACCTTGATATTAATTGTAGTTTGTATTGTGCTGATTATTCCTATAGAAAAAAAAAGCATTCTGAAGGGTGTTTGTTTTTGCTTCAGATGCTGACTGATTACAGCAAATAAAAGATAGTGGCATAACATTTATCTTGTCTTTATAACCTAACTACTCCAATATTTGCGGAAATCTGAAAAACTGTCACTGCAGGTTATCGGTATCACTGATGAAAATAACGGCCTTCATTTTCTACAGCTTTTACATCTTCATGTGAAGCTAACACACAAGATCAGAATAGTTAAAACTGGAATCCAGATTAGAAGGAGAAAGATTATTGTGCAAGAATCTTAGTATAAAGTGCATATCTTTCCCAGAGGTAAACTGAGGTGGGTGCATGTAAACCCGAATGGAGAGCATGGGTCGTAAAACAACGGTGCTGAAACAAAAGTTGCAAGAGGAAGTTAGAAATGTGAGCAAATGACTTGTACGCAGAAGAGAAGTGCCTGGGTCCTATCCTCACTCTCCTGTCTTCAATTGATCCAGGCATGTATCCCATTAATGGCTTTATTCCCATGCTATGGGTGACATATGGCTGACATTTGCCATCTTCTCTTTGTCTTTCAGTCATTAAATATAAATGTGTTTTATTATTATTTCAAGGTAGAGAGCTGGCAGGCCATTCAGTTGTGTTGGGGGAAAGAAAATGGAAGAACCCACTTGAGTTTTGATCTTGGAGCTGAGCGACAGCCGCGTTTGTCCCTTTGAGAACATGTCCTCTTCCCTGAGAGAGTTTCTTCCCAAGGTTCACCAGTCGCACCTGGTGTGGGTGAACACAAGACTTGCTGAAGGTTGAAATGAGTAATTTTCTAAGTAGGTAGCTTCAGCGACTCGGGTGGTTTGCAGCTTTAATGCCAGCACTACAAAAGTTACCTAGTTGGGTGTTTATGTCAGAGCAATTGCACAAGAGCAGCAGTTCTGGATTACCTTAAATGTTTGTCTAGCCCAGTATTTTGTCTCTGGCAAGGGCCAAGAGCAGACGCGTGAACTTGTATGAGGAGAGGGCAAGCGTGTAGAAACAGTTTGCCAGAATATTCTCCTAGCTCCCAGCAGTGTGCAGCTCTGGATCTATGATAGTGTCTGGGAGGTGTGGAAAGTCAGTGTAGGTATGATATGTAGAAGACGTGCTACACTGATGTGCGTGCTCTCTGTCTCAGTCAGTTAGAGGCTGTCCCACACAGGATCAAACGCACATTACCTATTACTTTCCCACAAAGCAGTTTCAAGTTAAGTGCTTTGCAGTAACCAGGTGGGGTAGCACTAACTGCGACTGCATGGGATGGTCTCTTGAAAAAGGGAAGAAAGGCAGGGGAAGGCCTTTTACGCACTGTTGCTCGGACATTGCTGTCCTCTGGGTGGATAGGAACATACGCAGAACCTGTTTGCTGATGCTAAATCTTGCAACTCCGTATTACTGTTTGCTCTGTAAAGAGTAATCAGAAATGTACTGAGATGAACCATAAGTTGCTAAAAACATTACTGCCCTAATGCTATTCCATCCGTTCCTTCTTCTAGATTCTGCTTTCTACTGAAACAAAAGAAAGTTACTACAGCTGGAAGCGGTGTTATTCCAGGTGTGCACCAGTACCAAAGAACAGGGTTTCTCTTCCCTGCAGAGAGTTCCGCTAGTAACCATCATTATCCTAATAGGTATCAAGAAACTCCTAGATAGCCAAAAAAATGTATATCTTCACGTTGCTTGTTTCAAACAGAAACAGTAATTTTTTAAATCACCGTGACTAGCTCTGCAAATTTACATGGTGGCTAATGCATATTAGGTACTTGATGTGTGTCATTTTTAATGCCTACGGTGTTAGTCTCACCACTTCCTAAGTTAACATTCTACTTGCTTTTTACCATGGATTTCTTGTCCCAATTATCTTCAAAGGTCATCGCGCTGCCACGGATTATGAGTGTTGTGATGCAGTTATTTTGCTGGTGATGATGCGTGTTTGTCAGCCGTTGCCTTAGCTGGCAACGAGACTGCCTCACGTGTGGCGGTTGGGGCCAAATGACAGATTTAGGTAATGAGGAGGGACAGTGTGGCTGGGAGCAGGTGCACGGGCTGACAGCCAACGTCAGGACAAAATCATCCTGGCAGGCTGCTACGTGACCACATAGTTTCTTCACCAGGCTTCGTTTTCTGTCGCTATGAGTAAGAGCAAAGTGCTTCTAGGTGAAGGAAGGAGGAAGGACGTTGCCAAAAGTCATCTGAAACAAAGTTCAATGGAATTAGCTTTTTCACAATTTGTCTATAGTCTGCAGCTCTCTTACTTCAGTTGCACCCAGTATACTACGAATCAGAAAAACGGTTTGGCGTTTCCCCAGTGTAGATGGTCCCTGTGCTCCCTGAAGCGAGTTATGCTTGTTATCACAACAAGTTTTCTTGTATTACGTTCACTAAGTGTTCAGACCCGTGAGCAGGAGTGTAAGTCAGCATCACCGCTGAAACTTTCCAGGGGCAAATGTGGCTCAGGGCACTGCCTGGCCCTGGGGCTGCCTCTCTTTTAGAGTCCAGGCTGTCTGGAAAGAGAAAAGTGAAACCTCTACCTTAAAAAGTGAGAAACCCACTCTCCTTGGAGGCTCGAAGCTCCCCAAACCCGTTTTGTGCTAATCCCAGAGGTCTTGCAGTCTTGAGCATATAGTATATGTGTGCAAGTATCCGGAGTAGCACATAGAACTGGGACTCGGTTTCTTTATGCCTAATTTTTTGAGACTGGTCAACCCATTCAACCTTCTGAATTTATCTTCCCCATTTAAGAATGTGACTCACAATGTTCACTGACGGTCCCTAAGCGCTCACCAGTACCTAGCTGGGCCACTTCAGCAGGTGGCGAGGTGAGGTTAAGAGAACGGAAGGGACTCGTGTACCATCTGCCCTGAGGAGGAGCGGTGATGGGAATAGGTGTGGGGACAGCTAGTCACTGGGAAGGCCCCACCCCTGCCCATGAGTATACATTAACTTCAGCTGCAGCCACCACTAAGCGTACCAATTTATTTCTAAAACTAGTTCCAACGTCTGGCACATAAGGACTGTACAATTCACCCGGCTGTGCTCTCTACATCAGCCAGAGTTCATGCCGCTAGTAATGTAATGACTATAAGAACAACTAGCTCATCTAGAAGAATTAAATTACATTATTTTTCTTTTTAAGTGCATTGTTGCTGTGCTTCTGGGCGTTATTTAGACTCTAATTTTATTCTGGCTTGCAATGCCACGTTATCCTACAACTTTAAAGCTTCCGTCTCAGCCACGCACGGGCAAAAATTAATTAGCATGCTTGCATAAACAGAAGGCAGCAAACTCTAACATCAGTTTAAAAGGGAATTGGCAAATCCTAATTCTGCATTCCTGGGCTGGTTTCCTGATCATGGGCAAAGATCTGTTAAAATAGTTTAGCGATTGGCAGCTGTGATTCAAGGCATGCTTCCTGAACAGAGATGCAAAAAATACTGATGTCCAGTAATAAAGTACCATATCACCTTTGGGATTAAGTCCCCCAAATGTTTAGTTAGCTGTTTTTGTGGATTAATCCTATTTGCGTGGGCCAACAACGCCTTGTTTGAAATTTATTATGCAAAAATTAAAATCCGTGCTCCATTTAACTCAAATTCCTACTGCATGTTCAGAGAAAAGAAAAACTCAATACGAAAGAAGAAGATGACCTTATTTCATACCCCACCTCCCAGGGAGCTTGACCTGGTACTGCTGAACCATGCTCAGAGATGAGAATATCCCCTGGCTGTCCAGGCCCGTGCGGAGCATGGAGGCAGGCGATCTTTGCCCCGGGAAGGCTTGCAAGTAACATCCCCGGCCTTGAGAAGACAGGCCCGTGCGAGCATGGAGGCAGGCGATCTTTGCCCCGGGAAGGCTTGCAAGTAACATCCCCGGCCTTGAGAAGACGGGGCTGCCCGGGGAGCGGTGAGGGGAGAGCAGCCTCCCTGGGATGCAAGAGGAGAGACCACAGCTGCTCTGAGGCCGAAGGTAAATAGCGAAGACGGCCAGTAAAGGAGGGGACGCGGTGGGACTTGGAGGGGGCAGGGGCAGACAGCCTGCTTGGGCCCCTGGGGAAGGACCTGCGCCTGCCCCGGCCTTGAGAAGACGGGGCTGCCCGGGGAGCGGTGAGGGGAGAGCAGCCTCCCTGGGATGCAAGAGGAGAGACCACAGCTGCTCTGAGGCCGAAGGTAAATAGCGAAGACGGCCAGTAAAGGAGGGGACGCGGTGGGACTTGGAGGGGGCAGGGGCAGACAGCCTGCTTGGGCCCCTGGGGAAGGACCTGCGCCTGCTGCAGCATGAAGAAAGGAGTGAAATAATTCAGTATCAGGATTATCAAAGGGGGGTGTGTGTGTGTTGCTTTTTGAAGTTACTTAACTTTTAATCTTCCACACTGAGTTGTGGGGGGCTTTGAAGTGTACTGCAAAGAAACACAGAGAAGTAGGAACTAGTGAATCTGTAAAAATTAGGAGGTGTTGAGAGAAAAGATGCATTTCTGTCTTTTAAAGGCAGAAATTACCCTTGTGATGCTCTTCCCTGACCTCTTACAGGACCCAAGACACATCAGCAGTAGCTGTATTAGGACAGATCAGATTTCCAAGTCTGACAGAGACTCTACCCCAGCTCTCATCCCCTGTCCCAGACACTAATTACCTTCTCTGTTAAAAATTTCCCGTTTCCCTTGTCTGGCTGCACAATTTCTAATTAATTGTTCCAAAAGCAGCATTTCTATAGGGTTTTCTGATGTTTCTGTCTGCTAGGTGACAGACCATATTACATTAGCTATCGGCTTGCCCCGAGAAGATGAGCATCCCTCAATGTCCTCTTTAACAGGCGAAGCAGGCTGAGCTCCTCTGGGTGCTGAACGCAAGCACCTTGTCAAAAGCTCAGCTCATTCCTGGTTCAGTTTTTCAACGTGCATTTTTCAGCACAGGCACTGAAACCAGGGTGCCAAGCTCCTGCCAGTACCCAGGGTGGTACCTCTGCAGAGGGGCTGGGCTGTGGCCGTGGAGCGGAAAGGGGAGATGGTATGAGCCACCATGCCCCTACCGCCATGCTTTCCGTCTCCCTGGGGACCCCCAGGTTTCCCTTCATCCCTTTCCTCACCCAGTCCCATGGGGCATGGCTGGTGCCACAGCTGGGGCTGCAGCGCACGAGGTGCTTGTCCCTACCCCTGCTAACCCTGGGGGAGATGCATGGGGACAGTCCTCTCTGCCCCAGATGGTCCTAAGGGTCTGAAACAGAGACCCTGATTTTAAACACGATCTGCTGCGCCCTATGAGAGCCAGGACCTTTGTAACCCCCTTCCAGCCCAGCTGCCCAGCCTGCTGGGCAGGAGCTGTTTGCGTCTTGTGTTGACCCTCAGGATGTGAGAGGTTGTCAGAGCTCAGAGAAACATGGGCTGACCCCCTGAAAGGGGGAAGTACACATTTACTTCAGGCAATCTCAGAGCACTAATTTTAGGCAATCAATCCTCTCGCCCTCCTGACAGCGCCTCGGGCATCAACAAGGTGTTGAGCACACGTGTGAGAGTATAAATGCACCCTTGGTCAGGAGTGAAGCACCTTGCAGGAAGGGCGTTCGTTGCAGGGAGAGGGGAGAGATGTATTTTTATTAACTTCAGGGTACAGCTCAAAAAAAATAATCTGTTGCCTTCACTGGAGCTGCTGTAGGGCTGTAACCATCCTCCTGTGACAGACACTGCCCCCGTGATGCGCATCGGGGACACTTGTGCTACAACCAACCCCCTTAGTGAGGTCTGGCTTTGATTAAAATGCAGCTGAGGCTGCAATTTCCTTTTAGACGTGAGGCAAGAGCCCTAACTCCAGGATACCGAGGTGGGTAAGGCAATGTCCTCAGTCAGGCACCGAGGACCCACGTCCAAACTATCCAAAAACCTGTGAGTATCTGCCAAGTTACTGATTATTTTGATAGTGCAAGTATTGCTATCTCATTTCTCACAAAGGAGGCTAATAACGTGGTTTTTTTTCTTTGCATGTTATGCATTGAAACAAAAACTAATCTCAAAATGTCAATTTTTTTTCCAATGGCTCCAGTCCTGAATGTCCTTAAATGTGAGTTTGGTAACTAAACAGAATTATGTATTGATCTGTACACAGACAGGAGACTGACACTTGAACAAAAATAGATCCACTGGGCAAATAGTTACCCAGGACTTTCTTCCCCAGCTGCAAAATCCAAGCTGGGGGGAAACTCCCAGAGATGACAACTGGAGCAGAGAAGCAGGAATAAATGGAAAGCACACAAGTCCAGTTCAGCAAGACCCCAGGAAGGTCATTTCGCCGCATCCCATGAAACAAGAGGATTTGTATGCACCAAACTGACTGAGCAGGATCGCTAACGCTGTCAGCCACAACCATTTGCTTCCACTATTTTTCTACCTTTCTATCGCTCTTACACTTTGCAGTCATCCTGTAACCCGGGGGGTACCACCCTTCTTGAATGCATACCAAGCTTATTTTTAAATTATTTTTAGAGGCACAGCATCAGCAACATGATGGTGTCCCAGCTCCATCATGTTGGCAGCTCCATGAGGCATTTCCTGAGGCCACGTGGTCAATCTGGCATTTTAACAACCCCTCGCATCTCATGAGGTGTGAGATATAAAATCAGTAGAAAACCCATGTGTTGAATAATACAAGGAATTACCGCTCCAATTTCAGCCAGTAGTTTTGCACCTCTCTCAAAAGGAATCAAGTTTATCTTGTTTATTGATTTTATAAACGCTGATGATGATAGATCAGGGCTCTATCACGCTCTAGACATGCAGCCAGATTCTGTCCCCTTCGTATTTGTGCTACTATTTTACCAGAGATGAAAGTATTGACACACAGAGTTTATCCGAGAACCAGAAGCGTGTATGAGACCTGGGACTTCTCCCTCAATCCCAAGAGCCCAAATTCAGCTCCTTAATGACAAATTGGTCTCTGAAGGACTGTGAGGAAGCAAGAACAAGCACAGAGCTGGGATGTGAATTTCTGTTCCTCTCTTGTTTAGATTCAATTCGTATTCCCGCCCTCACGCAGCAGCCAGATACACGCTCCCATGGGAGCTTAGCAATTTTTAATGTAAATTTGGCCTATTTTGCATCCAAACTTTAATGCTGGGTACAAGCCATAGCACTAACAGCTCTTCTTCTATATGATGCTGTTTAATCTGAAAGTCCAGCTAAATGGATTACAGGAAAATATTTGTGACAGGCTGGGAGGTGCTGGGTAAATATTTATAATCTAGGGGGACAAACTCAAAACAAATAGAGACTTAGGCTTCATATCGGCTGTAGGTATGTATTAAAGCTGTGGCAGAGTCGTATATGTTTTTAACAAGCTTAAGTCTTACTCAGTTATCGGTCCTCTGAGAGATGTTCCTGTCAAATGGTTTAATCTAAATACATCGAGTGTGTTTAATGGCTGGGCAAGACTGGTTCTGAAGGAGGTTTTGGGTAAACAGCACTCCTGCTGAGGAAAAAAGACTTCATGCCCATTTACACTGCAGATCAGTGGCTGGGAAATATTCCTGGGTAAAAAATATGCACTTTAAATTACTAGCAGCTCCTTTGGTTATGTTTAAATGGGTTGTTACCTCTCAGGGTATTTATATGCAATGTTTTCTATTTGTTGTCACTTAATAGGATTTGGTTCTCCTGTTCTAGTAAAACAAGAAAGCCTGGATGACCATTCAGCTTGGGAAGGGTACAGGCTGAAAGCCCCACTTTACAAATACTCGTGATTTCTGTAGGTAAATTTCCCCCGAAATCAGAGATTCTCTCCCAAACCAGATGTACTGACGTGTGGAAATGTTTGCAGGACTCGACTCAGTCCAGGTCAGAGGAAAAAGTCCATCAGTTGCAAGGCCTTCTCAATTGCAGATGGCACCACGCTCTTTTGTTCAGTTTCATGCTGTCAGCTGCCAAACATGAGTCTCCCTCCCTCACATCTAATGCAACTTAAAATTTCATGGAAAAGAGCAAGCAAAATGGTCACGTAGTCTCAGCTGACCTGGGCCACTCTGGGCTGGGGGGAGACACAAACTGGTTGGGTGCCTAAAGTGGTCTCTGTGCCACTGAGGCATCCACACACCCAGGCCGACACCCTGTTGCTGCCTGCAACGGCTCTGGTGCCCTAGAGAAGAGTAAAAACCAAAATCAAAATGAACAGGATCACGCAAGAAAGAGAAAAATCTGTCCTGAAGCCTGGGGATAACCAGGCAACCGGCCGAGCATGGGATTGAACAGCTAGACCCAGTGTCACAAATGCACGTGACTGAGTCTCCTTTCAACCGGAACACTGAATAATACTAAAGGAATTGAAACCCCGTATCTGACACCATCGTTTCCAAAACCGAGAACCATCCCCGTGTTCGCAGAATCTCTTCTGTAACCTAATCTGACATTATCTTGTAACAGTCAGATACCTTCTCCCAGCATCCCTGTTCAAAGGCTGCTCTGGCACTTTATTTCTTAAAATTAAATATCTTCTTCTTCTTTCCAACCCAAATTCTTTCAGGGTCACCGTACACCTGGTCGATCTTGTAGCAGCTTTTATCAGAATGGAAAGAATTATTCTCTTTTCCTGTATTTATTGCTCAAATGTAATCCCACCCTCTCTCAGTCTTCTGTTAACACGGCTACATAACACAAGCTATTTAATCTACCCTTAAGAAACAGCGAGAATCATCTCTTGTTTCCGAGTAACCCTTTTCTCATTTGTCTGTGTCGTGGTTTAACCTCAGTCGGCAACTGAGCACCACACAGCCGCTCGCTCACTCCCCCCCCACCCGGTGGGATGGGGGAGAGAATTGGAAGAGCACAAGTGAGAAAAACTCGTGGGTTGAGATAAAAACAGTTTAATAATTGAAATAAAATGATAATAATAATATGATGATAATAATAATA
>NW_008795520.1:4161656-4171994 GCF_000699145.1 Aptenodytes forsteri
CATCCCGAATCCAAACCACAGCACTGTACCAGCTACTAGGAAGGAAATTAACTCTATCCCTGCCGAAACCAGGACAGTCTGTTTAAAATCATCTTCTTGAAAGGCAGGTGATGAGAAGTGCACACGGACAGCTCAGTGAGGCTGTTGCGGCGCCTTAGCCAGTGCCGGGGCCTTCCCTGCCACGGTGGAAAACACTGCACCTGACACCTCCTGGATCTGCTGTCACGTCTCCCCCGGCTGTCGAGTGCAGGAGGCTAAGCAGCAGCGTATCGTTTTGCAGTGCACCCGGATCACCCTCCTCCCCAGCATCCCTTGATAACGTCTCAGCACGTGGCAACAGACCTTCTTCTTTGACCCCAGGTGAATTACGCCACACTTTTTTTCCCATCACATTTCATACTTTTACTAGCCCCGGGGCTACCTGATTCTTCCTGCGAAATAATCCAGTCATCCATTATAAACACAGGCCTTGTCTCGCACCATAGGCATGAAGGGAAATGGGCTAATTTGCGATTTGAGATACCTCTATGTGCTCGTAACAGCCCTACCAATTAATCTTCTTATACTGTCCTTTTCACCCAAGTCCTTACTCTGTTTATAATTCTTGCAATACATCCCATCTTTACAAACAAATCCTTGCGAGTCACTGTACTAAATTCTTCTGTAGAGATGAGGCCAACCAATCTATGCTATTGACTGGAATAACCTTTTTTGCAGCACTCTCCATCTGTATGCCTTTGTACAAAATAACCAGCTATTTCTATGATCACATTTTCTAATTCTTTTCAGTGAACATGATGGGTTTTGTTATCTGCCTAACTTTACCCCTGCTCACTGATAAAACATAACGAAGGAGACAAAAAATACTTGCCATGTGTGCTTGAAAGAAAACGGGAATGGCTTGCCAGATACAGAAACACTGGCTTTATGTATCATGAAATACAAGATCTGACATGGTTTAACCTATTGGGTGTTTCTTCATGTTATTCTCCCCTTTCTCCTGGTAAGAGGTGGCCGCACAGAGCCTGGACATGCCGCTCCCCAGGCGAACAGTGCCTTTTGTTCGCACGACAACTGCCAGCAGACCCCCAAATCCAAATGCCAGTGCTCAGAAGTGCGGATGAGCGGGTCTCACCTTCCCTTGCCCGTGAGAGGGGACACTGTCCTGGGGCAGGGCTGGCCGGTGGCTGCCTGCCTTACCATCGCTTGGCAGGCAGGATCGCAGATGGTCCGGAACTCAAACCTCCTTCCACACTGCCCCATCTCCCTGCCATGGTCATTAATAAAAGTGTTTATGACAGTTTTCTCATAAAGGCCAAACATATGCTGGCTAACACCGATTCATTTTCCCCCAGTAATTTAAAGTTGCCATTTGCTGGCTTTCCAGGTCTGCCAGCTCACCGCAGAATTTGCTTCCCACAGAAGGCGGCTGCAGCTCCGTGTTCGTGCCGCTTTAATCATTTCCTCCTTGGGGTGGGGGGGTTGTTTGTTTGTTTGTTTGTTTAATCATCTCCTGCTCTGTTGTGCCAAGGTCTTTCTCAGTGCCTCGCACTCCCCGCTCCGTTCCAGTGCCTGCTGTTATTCTTGGCATCCGAATCAATTGTTTGTTTTTGTTTGTTTAATCATCTCCTGCTCTGTTGTGCCAAGGTCTTTCTCAGTGCCTCGCACTCCCCGCTCCGTTCCAGTGCCTGCTGTTATTCTTGGCATCCGAATCAATGCTAACTGGTATATCATCAGCCTGTGTTTTACCGACCAACATTTGTTCCACTGTCAGCTTTCATTTCAGCTTCTGCTCTGACGCCGGTTACTCTTCTGCTCTCTGGTGTGGCGCTCTGATTGCTTTGCTGGGTGCTGTACACCACTCTCTGGGCCTCTTCTAGTTATTTCCACGTCCGTATCAGTGCAGCTTGTTGCCCAGTGTCACATCCTCGCTTCTTACTAATCCGTATTCTTGGTTCACTTCTACTCTGTATCTGCGTGTCCTGGCTTTTACCTACCCTCTCGTATTTGCAGGTTCGTGTGATTGTAATTCTGTACAGAATATTTCTTAATTTTAAGCCTAATATGATTAAATATTAAATAAATGGCTCCTGACAGGCACACTCATACATTATAAGATGCCGGTTTGAGTGTTTTGGCATAGAGCTACTTCATTACATTCTGCCTGTGATAATCCAAATGCTAAAAACCTATTTCACTCAACCCCCACTTTTCCAAATTTGTATTTTATTGATCACTAGAAGCATGTGTTGTGCTGAACAAATAGAAATGTAGCTACCTAGGCATTTATCTACATATTGTCCGTGCTATGGTGGGACTAGATTGTGTAGATCAGGCTTTGATTTTTGTGACTAAGAGGCCACAATTAAAATAATCTTGAAGAAAAGCTGGTTTCTACGTGTCACGATTCCTCCTCTACCACTCAGAGCCCTGTCAGTCACCTTTTTAGACAACCTGCCTGTTTTCTAAAGAAGCACCTACATGCAAAAGTCAGCTTTGAAAATGGCCCTCAAACCCCACAGGCAGCTCCACGAGGTGCAGGAGCTTTCTTCTCTCCCAGGCTGCGACTGTGATGAGCGAGTGGCTGCTGATGCTGGGTGGCCATAACGCAGTGACCACATGGGACCCACCCTGTCACAGATGGGGACAGTAGGTGAAAGCCCTGGAGATCTAAGAACATTCGGATGCCAAGGGGCTAGGAAGGCTTCTATGGACACCTCACGCTTATTAAACATCTGAAAAAGATCCTCAGTCCTTCAGGCCACTCACAGCAGGAGTTCTTAAAATTTCATCCTAAATGCCACCCCCTTTGGTGTTTGTCCCAACTCCCCAGACCGTGTCCAAGCCCTGTGACAGCGTATACACTGATGGGTATATGCATGTACACTGCTAGGCATATTCACTCCTTCTTGCAGAGCAGGGTGCACCTGAGCAAACATTGTATTTCTTTGGGATAAAGCATAGCCTGGAGACTGCAAACTCCATGCGCAAATTTATTGCGCTTAGACAGATAGCAGTTGTTAACAAAACCAGCGGTGTCAAGCAGGGTGGAAAGGGCCATGGCATTTGGGCTGGCGGGGAGGGGTACTGTGGTCACGATGTTAGACCTGTGCTTACTGCAGCAGAAGTGGAGTAAAGCAGACAGAGCAGGGGGGATCTTGTATCACCTGTTCCAGTCTCTAGGAGTCCTTCTTCTCCAGCGTCACGTAGCCAATACGTTCCAGGCAAACGGGAGGATGTGGGGTTTCATCATCCAGCATACAAGAAAAGTCTGCTGGAAAGAGCTGAGCAGCCGGGAAGAACACTCACACCAGAGAACCAGAATAGGAAACATGAATATAAATTGTTTTTTTTAAAGTTTCCCCAATTTAAGAAGCAATGAGCTAAAACAGTAATAATCAAAGAAGAAGAATCACAATTCTTTCCTTTTAACGTGAATAAGGAAGAGATACAAGAGTGAACGGAAGATAAAATATTCTAAAAGAGATAAGATGCAGCAGTTCATTTAAAAATAATTAAAGATGACAGCCTGGATCCCAAGATAAGGAAAACGAGGATGCAAAAGGAATCATCAGCTCAGTAAGAAGCTGGCAGCTCTTTTGTGTGGCCTGATGCGTTTTCAAAACTAGACAATATTGTCTGTTGGGCAAATACCAACAGATTTTTTTTGCAACAGATAAAGTAAATATTACCTTAAAGGGGGAGTTATTATTCCTCAATGGACCAAATCCTGCCCCCAAATCACACTCAATGCTGTCTTTAAGATGTTGCCATTTTCTTTCAGTTAAACGCGTTTGCTAACTTTAGTGAATTAAATGTGAGTGAACAGGCACAGAGTGATCTGCTGAGCTCCTTAAAGAAAAAAGTGTATCCTCTGGGGTTCAGGCAGCTCTCCCTTTAACCGTGGCCAGGCAGCTGGGGTAGGAAACAGCAATCAGTGGCTGGGCTGGGCAAGGTCTGTGGTTTGAAGGGCAAGAGTTTCTCCTCTGCAGAGGGTCGGGCTAGCTAAAAAGGGATATTGCAAAAATCTAAGCAAGGTGCACAGGAAAAACACCTGGCAAAACAAGTCCTGGCAGCTTTAGCTACGGAGTGAGAACTTGCAGCGGAGAGTGATGGTGGCTTTTATCAGTGCTGGCGGGTGCAGGACGTCTTAGCAGCCTTGCAGGCAGCCTATCTAGGTCAGCGCACCCATGTATGTGCAACGGCTCTGGCCTCACTCCCAGAGAAAGGTAAGACCCAAGCGTGCGTCTCCTGGTCATTGCACCCTTCCCCAGCCCAGGGCCAGAGCTGTGGAGTGTCCTGGACTGTTCTGGGGGTGCAGGTGAAGGGGTGTAACTGCTGCTTGGGGTGGGTGCAGCTGTAAGGACTGAGGGTGATGCCGGGGAGCAAGAAGCTGAGACTAGAGAGAAATCAGAGGGCTGTGCTGGGGGGCAAGTGTAACTCAGGAGATCAGTTTTCTTTTTCGACCCTCACAAGTGCTGTTTGGAGACCTAGAGAAAAAGGCTGAACTGCTCTGGGACTAAAGGACGAGTTTCCTATCTGAGGGCAAATACCAAGGCAAGGATAAACCCCTTGTTACAAGAATAGCCAAATATATTCCTTTGATCTAGCTGGTTTTAAACCTCATCCATATGTTTATTAGCCTCCTCTTATCTGAGCCATATGCCTTCTTGCAGCTGCATTCCCCTTATCACACACCAGTGGAAAAGGCTCAAAATGCCCAAAAACTGTGTCACTCTTTCATATGCTTCATAAAATCCCAGCTGTCCCCCATGCTCACTCCCTTCTCCTCTCAGTCTTTCCTTCACCCTCGCCCTCCCTCTCCGCTGACCACCTCCTGCTGCACCATCCCCTTCTGGGCTCTTGTTTCCTCTCTCCCTGCTCAGTCCACCAAGTGAATGGCTGCTTTAAAACCCATTGGCATGCAAAAGTGTCTTCATGGTGAGTCTCTGGCACCTTTAGAAACACAGCTGCTCAGGACACTTCTCAGGGGAAGGAATCACCCCATTGTGATGTCAAGCGAATGCCAAACAGCTGACTGCTGCGGGGTGTCAGAGGTTAGGGATGAATGCTGATGAAGTTCCAAAAAATGAAGCAACCTTCAGTAAAATGTAGGCTGTCAGAGACTGGAAGTCTGATATGACCCTACTATGCTTATTTGGAAGGGATTTTTGCATGGGGACATCCCCTCAAGCCTGCGGGGAAGTGGAGGTATATGTTGATGCCCTAAAACACACCTGTAATGATATGACCTCCATTTGATCTCCTCATAAGGCCAGAGCTTGGCTCGATTTAGGTCGAGTTAAATCTCACATAGCAAATGTATTTCCTGCATGCAACAATTCAAATCTATTTATTTCCTGCTTGGTGCTAACCCGTAAAAGTAGGACACGAGAAATCATGATACGTGTGCAGAGCCTGTGAGAAGAAGGTGATCGTTTATGGATGAGGCATAGGAGCGTACAAAAGAGCAGGCACGCTGGCCAAGTTGAGTCTGAGCTGGTATGAAAACATCACCCACACAGTGGCTTGTGGAGTGTGGGGACATGTGTTGAGGCTCTGCTTGACCCCACAGCCAGGCAGGAGCTATAGCTATGGAGGGGGGTACAGGACCTGAGCACACCAGATAAGCATGAGCTGTGGACAGGACCATTCTCTTGTTTCCTGGAGAAAGTGTATGTCTCTTGGCCCAAGGTGCTTGGTCTGTCACAGCATCCTGGCTGAGGATGTCCTCTCAAGGGAAAGCGCCAAGCCCAGCCTCTGGTGCTGCTCCTGGGGGCCCAACACAGGGCACAATGGAAAAGTCCACTTGGAATAGGGGTTTGAGCCTTTTTGGAGGTGCCCTGTATGGGAGTAGGGTTTGGGGACCAGTAGTTGCAACTACAGGCCTCCACCTGCCTGTAGCCCTTCTCTTTGGTATGTTTTCCTTAAAGGGGGCTCATGCCCTGCCTACCTCTCACACGGCCTCAGCTGAGGGCAGCTAAGGCTTGAAGGAAGCCATGGCTTTGGCTAGGCTCTCCTCTGCCCACAAGGCCAGGATGCCCTGGGTGGCACCTCGCACCAAGCAAGCCTGGCAGAGGAGTCGGGGGTGTTATTTCTTTCTTTACTATTACGCCAAACTTCACTGAGGGATTGCCCAAGACATGCAGAATTGCAGCTTTTGTGTGTTTGATTTGTGAAACCATCCTTCACGTGACTGGATTGGGAAAGGATGGCACTGCATGGCTGCAGCCTGCCAGAGCTTTTGCTCCTGGGTTTACCCCTAGCTGGCTGTCAGCTACAAATGCATCAGTACTTTTTTTTTTCCATCTAGTAGACTTTTTTCTCTCCCAAACTTTCTTCATGGGTGAATCAACAGAGTGATCCACTGGCCTCAGTGGAGACTGATCATTGCCTGCGCCCCAGGAGTTTTACGTATTGCTGAAGTTTTATTTCTGGTCTGCTAACTAGGGAAAGTATTTGACAGGGAATAACGTGGAGAGGAGCACACGAATGGGAAAAGAGGATAAGGGCACAGACACAAGACAGACTGACATAAGCTTGTGTGTACCACTTTACTGAGGGGAAACAACTCCAGAAAGTGCTCAGTTTTGGCAAGTCCCTCAACCTTCCCTGAGCAATATAGTACTGAAGGAAAACAAGTGGGACAGGGTACGGCCAGAACACCAAGGTGTCGCTGGAGCAGGGACATCGCCCTCGTGGCTATGCTCAGCAAAGGGCTGCTACAAAGGACGATGTGTCAGAAGAGTGTAAACAGGTTTAGACCAATAGCCTGCAATAACATGAACTACTTCTAAACACTACTTCTTGCACTAAATCTTTATTTTATTTATTTATTTTCATTTTCAAGAAGCTGGGTGTATGTTAGGAAGATTGATTAGGACCACTGATGTTAAAGTGATGTTCAGTCCATCTTCCATCCCCTTCCACCCTGACACCCTCTGGACTCCTCTGACAAGGGAAGCAGGCTCAGATGCACATCGTATGGTTATAAAAACAGGTTTATTGTCCTGCTCCAGGCTGTGTTGATCAGCTGCACAGATGTTTGACAGGTAACCCACAGAGCCCCAATCACATGAGTTGTTTTACTTAGCAATCCCTTTTCACACCTTTTCCTTTCCCAAATAAATGACCTGCCTTTGTTTAATCTTTCCCCATGGGCCCCAGCTTTGCTGATTTGGCCTCAGTGACAGCCAATAAAGCAGCACCTCCCTATCTCTTGAGGTTTCACCTAAAGGGAGTTCCCAACACTCCTATTTCACTCTCAAACGCCTGGTAGTTTTTTCCAGTTCCTGTTTGATTAGTGCAGTCCCAGGTGTGGCTGGCCAGCTGCTTTCCCCCTTCCATCCTCTGCAATGCTAGGCTCTCTGCCACATTGTTTTCCTATTAGTTCAGCCTTAGGGCTGGCCACCTGTATGCAGACCTTAACAGCTGATCCTTCTGAAGACTGCAGAGTATAAACCCTTTATGGCTGTATTCAGGTTTGTTGCTTTCAAAAATGGTGCTTTTCATTCTCTGTTCTACCAAAAAGTAAGGCTGAATGAAAGAATGCGTCCAGAGGAGGGCAACAAAGCTGGTGAAAGGGCTGGAAGGCATGTCCTATGAGGAGCGGCTGAGGACTTTGGGCTTGTCTGGTTTGGAGAGGAGGCGGCTGAGGGGCGACCTCATTGCTCTCTACAGCTTCCTGAGGAGGGGACGTGGAGAGGGAGGTGCTGAGCTCTTCTCCCTGGTACCCAGTGACAGGACGAGGTTTGGACTTGACATGAAGAAGCATTCCTTTACTGAGAGGGTGGTCAAACCCTGGAAGAAGCTTCCTGGAGAGGTGGTCGATGCCCCAAGCCTGTCAGTGTTTCAGAGGCATTTGGACAATGCCCTTGATAACATGCTTTAACTTTCGGTCAGCCCTGAAATGGTCAGGCAGTTGGACTAGATGATCATTGTAGGTCCCTTCCAACTGCAATAGTCTATTCTGTTCTAAAGGGAAAAAGGCAAAGAAATACTGATCTGAATCCTCTGAATTTCACATGTATATTGCCAGTCTCTCCCAAGCTGTTCAGCTGGCATGAACAGTACACCCAGCTTCAAGGTTTCACACATTTGTAATTTTTTTGGCTAAAAAATACTTGCCTTCAAACCCAGATCAGACTTCATAATAAATATTTGGTGTTCATTGGAAGAAGTAAGGCCTTTCCAGGCACTATCAACTGTAAGTTTTCATCACGTGAGCAGTTGGGCTATTTGCTTTCTGTGCCCTGTATGGCCTCACTTGCTCTCTGTGCCCTGTGTTTGCTGTGGGACTAATTGTACCTCGCCTTATCAGAGAGATTGCCAGGGCTCTCAGGCACTGTTCGCAGCAGAATCAAGCGTTTTGATTTTTGATTTTGGAGACAGTAAGAGAGAAACCACTCTCTCTTGACTTTCTGCCCAAGCCTGCAGCAACATGAAATGTTGATTTACTTTCTAATGTGTTTGTGCACAAATGTTGCACGAAGTGTTGGCAGAGCCAGGGTGAGGTCCTGCAGGAACATCCAGCAGAGCAGGAGCTTCAAACGCTGAGTATACGGCTGAGGGAAGCAGGAGAGGAGAAGGATGGGTCAGGATGAGGCACCAAGGGAAGAAAGACCAGAGACAGGGACCATGCCAAAAGGGGCCACAAAGGAGAAGTAAGACACATAGAGAAGGAGCATTGATTTGACCTTTTGTAACTGATAGGGAGAGAAAGACTCTCATCCTCTACAATTTACTGTTGCTAGTGACAGCTTCTGGAAGAAAACTCCATAAATCATGTTGCTTTTCTTAGTGGGAAGATGCAGTTTTGAGGGGGAAATCTCACAAAACCCATGTTCTAAGCCTCTGTGAGAGGGAGTTCTCTGGCAATGAAACACTGACATCAGGCAAGCAGCTGCCTCCACACACTGAGCTCCTACCTGCATCACTGCTTTGAGACTTTGCCTGCTCTTAGGAACTGACAAAGAGGGGCCTCGTTTTAGAATTACCGTGCATAACCATTTAGTAAATGTGGTGTATTTGCTCCTGCGAGCCATAAAGAGAACCATAACTAAAATGCTTTGCCGGCGTACATGGGCCATAACTAGTGAGCATCCATGGTCACCTGGATCCTTCACTGGGTGACATATTGCAAAGCCTACTTGAGTGTCCTTCACCCATGGCATTAGCTGTACTACCTTGTTTGTGCAAGAGCTGACACACATCATTTTGCTGTGCAGACAAATCCTTTAATTAATACCCACTACTTTCTGATGTAAGACTTACTAAAGCACTTAACACTCAAACACACCACTTTTAAATAGCTAGGAACTGGGCTTCAAAGCTAGAGGTCGTGCCTAGATGATGTGGCACTGGACTATGAGAGGGATGGCGCTCACTTGCATAATGCAGATACTGCTATCCTTTGTGGCCCTCCCAGCACTACTAGTTGGCCTAGAATATCTGAATTAGTTCAAGTGTCACCATGTCCCCAGCACATCTGTTGTTATAGAACTAGATAATTATCACGTATTACAAGTTTGTATAATGTAAGTGCTCTAAAAGGAGAAATCTTACCTGTCTGAAGCTGACCATGCAATGAACGGATGGTCTGACATTTCAGTTTCTCTTGATTCTCCACCTGTAAAAAGGGAAAGAAAGTGAAAGTACTCCAACACCAGATTGCTGTGACAGTAAATGTACACCTATTTATTATGTATTCAGACATTATAGTGTGAATGCGCAGAAAAGTGCAGGAGAAGCAACAGAACAGTGTAACACTACTGGTTTATGATATGATAAAATTATTGGTCATGAGATTAATTTTTGTATTTTTACTTCTGTATTTGTACTCGGCATTGCCGTCATCTCCGTACCTCGGGAGCCACCTTTCGGAAAGTATGAATAATTACACCTTGCACCTTTTCTCCTCGGGGAACCAATCTATGGGGGAGACAGCGGGGGGACAACTTCCCCTGCTCCTTCACCTTCCCTTTCTCGTTCAGGCCAGTAGTGTTACACAGTGCAGCAAAATGATATCCTTGATCCAGCTCCCAGAGGAGATAAACAGCACAACAGGGAACATGTACAGCAAGTAAGGTGTTACATAAAACAACTTTGAGAGCAAGGACAACAACTTTGAGAGTAAATTAATCAACAGTGTGACCAGCGACTATTAAACTAATATGATGAATGCTTATAAGAAATTTGCCTTAACATGCTGTGGTCAGATCTGTCGTTGTCTCAACCCTTCGAGCCCGACATTGGGCGCATGGAGAAAAAAAGTAAAATTCGTCGACTGGAGGGCCAAGGAGGGCCTGTTGCGACTGGAAAAGGGGGAATGGCTCTAAA
>NW_008795520.1:4178323-4185208 GCF_000699145.1 Aptenodytes forsteri
TTGGGTCAGCTGTCCTGGCTGTGCCCCCTCCCAGCTTCTCACTGGCAGGGCATGGGAAGCTGAAAAGTCCTTGACTGGTGTAAGCACTGCTCAGCAACAACTAAAACATCGGTGTGTAATCATCAACATTATTCTCATACTAAATCCAAACCACAGCACTGTGCCAGCTACTCGGAAGAAAATTAACTCTATCCTAGCTGAAACCAGGACAGGCATGATGGTTAAAAGGAAGGCTGTAAAGAAAAGTGATACAGCTGAAGCAACAGTTAAACAGCATTTTGGAAACTGCTTTTGGTGAAGCATATTAGTTGAATGACAGGACCTGATCAACAGAAGGGGTAGGGGAAGAGGCAAAGGAGAGTTGGATGTGGGTCTGGTTTGTCTATTTATCACTTACCTCCTCTGCTCAGTCAGCATCGCACAAGGCAGACTCTTTTATACGATGGGTCATCATCTGCTGCCTACCGTCTGGATGGAATTGGTAATGGATTGGGGTTCTTCCTCCTGGTTTGATGACTGAACGAAAAAAAAAGAAAAAAGTACTTGAATCTGAAAGGAAAAGTTCAGGTTTGTGGGTTCTTGACAAGACTGTTTGATACGTAAAGTAATCCTGCTGTGAGGGGAGCTCTTAATCACCTTTTTCTTTACCAAATGTTATCACATATTAGGACAGTTATAAATTTGATCTTTTAAAATTAATTGAAGGTTTTTAAAAAAATACACATTAAAAATTTCTGAAACAAAATAATGTTCTTAATCCCATTTATGTTTTTTTTAACGTGTTCAAATCTAGCCACTTAATTTGACCAAAATTCATAGATGAAGTTCTCCTGGAGCTTCTTTGAACACTGGGAGGGATATGGGAGATATCAAATAGCAGCTGCAGCCTCCATTCCTACGGTATTAGCCCATCCGACTCAAAAAATGAGTATGAGTGCCTCTTCCCTGGATATAGAGACTTCTTCTTCCATCTTTGCAATAGGAGCAAGGAAGCACATTAATCAGGCACGGCCACACTCCTGAGGGAGGGTGGTGTCACCATTCTCATTTCTTCTTCCAGCTTTCCACTGCACCAATGTTAGCAGATAGCGCCCATGGCTCACCTGATCACTTTGGGCACTTTGCTGTTCCCTGCCCTTGTCTTCAAAAGCTGACACGTGCAGTGGGTAGAGGCTTGTTTCTGCACCTTACCTGAATGCTTTCGTCCTCCAGCAGGTCCTCAGTACTAGTCCGGGACCACTGCCTTCACACCTTGACTTTTCTCAATTAGTTGAGCATACATGGTGCCATAACTTGCTTCCCAGGCAGATGTTTTTACTTACTTATAAAAAAAAATAGTTATGCTGTCCTCATCACTTTGGAGGGAAGATGTGTGTCCACCTTCAGTTAGCCCAAATGTTGCACACATTTTCTTACATAAATGTGTTTTTCTCTTCAAGTAATTGATAGGCTGAAGTTTTCAGATGCTCTTATCCTGTTGCTCTTCACCAGTCAAGTATGTTCCCTTTTAGTTTAAACTTCAGAAGGATGATTCTTGTCAAAATGATGGTTGTCTGCTCACTGATTGCCCTAAAAATCACTGGAAGATCATCCCCCGGCCAGCTCTGTCCTGGTTTCACTATCACAGGCCCCCTGTCCTTCTGCTGCTCAGTTATCTTAGTGCTCCTTTTCAGTTTTAACAGGATTTTACATTCAGTTTGACCTGCTAGCAGATATTTCCATCCTTTAGTCACAGCTAAGAGACTCTCCTTCTCAGGTTGAGGCTCTCTGGCACGCACACAAACCCACCACCACCTGTTGTTTATAGACAGGCTGAGCAGCCGTCTTCATTTTCTTTTTCCAGAAGAGCATGGCTCAAAGTCTGTGGAATATGGAAGTACTGTAAGGCACTAGATTTGATGGAGACCAGTGGAAGTCATCTATTATCTCTACTTGTTTCCTGCCTTACGTTATGCTCATAGATGAGGTGCATCTACTTAATAAGCATGGACAAGTTCTCTTTTTGGGAAAAAAAAATGGAGGTGAAAACATACAGCTGATGTAAAAAGCTGGAAATAATAGCCAGAAACTGTGCTCGTGCGTATCTAGTGTATAAAGGTGGCATGTGAAAATAGGATTTATAAATCCCATTAGCTCTTGAAAGGATGATCTTCTGGGATTGCAATTTCCATTGCAAACTTCATTATATATGTCACATATACAAGATTTCAAAGGCCTCAAGTGAGAAAGTAGCCTGAGGTTCAAAAGCTGCAGACCACTTGTGGTTTCAGAAGTCTAAATTAGCTTTTGAGTGCCTAATGAAGATTTTGAATAACAAACTCTGATAAAAAAGTTGCTCTGTATAATAATATGTGGAAACTCTTTCGTAAGCCTCCCTTCCACTGATACAGAAAAAGAAGTCCAGTAAAAATTGCATGCAAATAGTTTCCATAAAATCATAACATGCTGGGATATCATCTTCAGCTTGACCTAAATCCGGATCTATTAATGTGTTGGAATTTCATTTTTTCTAATATACACTCTCCAAGCTAAGAAGGAAAAAAATGAGCCTCCAGTGAACCACTGACTGGTGGAAGGCAGAAGGGACTGGCGCTTTGCACAGGGTGTGATGTTATCTGCTGCAACTATTGACAAATTGAAAGGGGAGGCGTAGAGCACCCCTGGTTCAGTGATGGGACTTGCTGCCAGGCAGTCTACAAGGGTTCCCAAATCAGGGGAAGGACCTAGATAAGCAGCTTCTTCATATGCAGAAAGAATCTGCATTATAATGGGTAATTTAAAGTCTAAAGACACATGCCATAGGGCTATCCCTGCCAATGGCAAAATACCTGTCAAGTCTCTAAACATGATTTTTCCAAACAAGGTATCGCCACCGGCTCAGGATTATACTGTGTATGCTAGATAGAATTACCTCTAAAAATTGTTTCTAGTTTAACGATTAATTCCTACAGCTACCTATGAGCAAGGCATGATCACAGTACAGCTTCATGGAGGAAAAGTAGTTCTGCAACAAATTAAGAAAAGCTCAGGGGTAGTGCTCAAAAGGCAAACGTGCTTCAGGGAAACTGAGTGGGGGAGGATTATGTCACAAAATATGTTGATCAAGATTTTTAAAATAATTCTAAAAAGTGTAATTACTTCAGATTGATGTTATGCCTACAAGTACATATTTAACATCTATTAATATACCTATTAACATACCTATTAACATACCTATGTTATATATGTGTATGAATATATATGTCTGCTATTTTTTACTTCCATTTTTAAGACATTCGCATAACAGAAGCATGAACAGAGAGAGTATTTAGTCAAGAAATTAAACTGACAGGTACAGGTATGGACCTGTCTCATATTCTGTAAACAGTATTTAATTTTAAAAAACCAACAACAGTCTATGGTCAATCAATATTAAAGACAAAGAGAGGGATTGAAATCTGATTAATTAATGGATTTGTATTTTGCTTCCTGAGCGAAAGGGCATTACACAGTACGCTGCTCTGATGTGCACTGTAGCACTATTCAAATACCTACTAGTGACAATAAAGAATCTGCCTGGGACTGTGTCAAAGGATATATAAGCAGGGGAATATCACATGTGCAGAAAGAGTACGTTGTTTCTGTACAGGATAATAATACCACCACTGCAGGAATAAAACGACCTGCTCTAGGACTAATACTCTTTCTTAGCATGCTTTCTGCAAAAGGATTCAAGAAAGATTTTAAAACGGGAGGAAAAGGATATAAAATTTAATCTATTTGCTTTCTGCAGTGGAAGGTTAAGAGGTGACTTGATCATGGTCCACATGTATGTGAATAAGAGAGGGATTTGAATGTTTAGGGAGAAAAGCACAAAAAAAGAAATCTTCAGTGCTTTAATGATAAACTATCACATCTCTGTATTCCCTGATCAGCTTGAATTCAAAGAACTTCTGCAACTTAGCCTGTAATCTACTAATACAGATGTGAAGCAATTCTGAAATCCTCTTCTTATCTCATGATTGTTCAAAGAAAAATTAAGCTGTTAAACTAAAGACATAATGAATTAGGTAAACAGAGACATCCAAGTATAAAAATTATTTATCTGTCCAGTTTAGAGCAGAGTCTCCAAAGACTGTGCTTTAATTCTTGGTCTTATTCAAACATCATAAATCAGGTTAAGTTCTGGCCAAAGCTAAGCTGTCATCCCCCTGGCTGAAGTGTTTCCCTGTACTCTTAGAAGCTCTGTTTCAGGGATTTATGAGAAATATCTGAGGCAGGGGGAAATGCTGGTATAGAAAAGGTGCAAGTAAATTTGTAAGCTCCATCAACAAGTAGGATTTTCAGAAATCTCTTTGAGTCACTAAGAGCTCTTGTTTAAAGTCTGTTTTGGAGTTGTGTAGGAAAACGAACAAGAAACAGATGAAAATTATTTTTTTAATTGTCCTCTTCTGTGGTGAACTGCTGAGTCTTGCTCCCTGTAGAATCAATGTTTGCAGTGTGGAACAAAGAAAGAAATTAGGGTAAAGTAAGAAAAGCATAATAATAAGAAACATTATTTTTAAACACTCTGGTACTATTTTCTGTTTAATTCTTTAAATAGGCTCTTACAGGACTGTGGAAGGAAGTAGTGTTCAGAGCTATGCTCTGCTGTGCTGCGTGAAGCAGCATACTGGTAAATGAAGGATTACTTCCCATAATGGTAGTGAAAAAATAGCAGATTGATCTGTGAGCAAACTGGATGACCAGTGATAGATTTGGCTGAGCCCTGGTTGTCCTGGCTGTGCAGCAGGAACCACAACAACATGGGGAAAGCAAGGAAGGGGGAGGCATTGTAGGAAATACTCTTCTGGCAAATACTGAACCATGACAGAGCGAGACAGGTAACTCAGCAGTGCTCTGAAAGAAGAGCAAGAGCCTGCAAGTTAAGGAGGCCTCAAATTTTTATTTACTTTAAACATATACTTGCCCAGGACTGGGCTCACTCTGCAGAGCAGGTCTGCAGAGACAGCTTGGAGGAATGTGGACAGCTGGGTCCTCATAAAATATTATCACCACAGCAGTAATTAGTAGCAATCTGCAAGGGGAAGAGTTTTCTGAGGAAAAGGGGGAGAAACTTGAAAGCAGTAATTAACTCAAGAGGGAATGGTTATTAAAGATCGGTCCATGTGGCCAGGCCTGCAGGCTGGAGGCAGAAGAGAAGTCCCTAGAGACATGCTGGTAAATTCTGTAACATCTGGATGATGAAGTAATGCAAATGTGTTCCCCAACTGGTGTCTCATTTGTCTGGAAATGGGATTTATATACATTTAACTCTCCCTGACACCACCAGCTTCTTATAATTCACTCTCTTTTCAGTGATCTTGGTGCAACAATTCGAGTAACTTTAAAGCCTACAGCAGTTAATACAGCTCTGCAAAATTGTCCCCAAAATCTACCAGTATAGATCCTAAACATGACACATACTTTGTCTTAGTAAGATGCAAGGAAAATAAATCCAAGCAACTTAAAAGATTGCTGTAGGTTGTTTTCATTAAAGGTAAAGTGTTCATCTCTTCTGTGGCTGAGTCTGGCAGAAAGTTCTCTTTTCTGCCACATACAAACTACAGCCTCATTGAATATATATTTTAAGGCTCATTTTTAGGTGTTTTAGGCTCAAATTTATCCTTTTAGCAGGTCTACAGCAGTCAGTGTGATTATTTCTGGCCAGAATAATTTCTCTACATACATAAATGTTTTCTGAAAGGATAGAGCACATTATCAGCCTTGTCTCACGTGAAAGTGCTAGTTATTCATTACACATTTTCAGTCTGATACATACAATCTGATGCTAATTAAGCCCATGCTACCTGTGCTTCTGTGAAAAGTGACTCCCTGATGTTTCTTGCTGCCTTTCATTTGCAATTATGTGAACTCAGAAGGAATTGGCTATTTCTCTTTCTTTCTTTTATATCATACAATTTATATTCTTAACTTGCACAATGGCTATCTGCAGAATTTTGACATGATTGCTCTGAAAATTGTACCAAGCTCATGAAAGCTACAATTGATTTAAAAATGGTGACTATTCTCACTTCCTGTGATCTCAGAGCAGGCTTGAATACACTAAACTTTGTCTAAATTTGCTAGGCATCTCTGTAGAAGTATTTCATTCGTGGGAAGCTACGGTTTTCATTTGCAAATTTTAATGGGTCTGTGACCTCCCATGATATCGGCTTAGATCTATTAAAACTAATGGGAGTTGCTTAGGGAGAGTAATGGCTTCCTAAGAATACCTGTGTGCAAAGATTTTCACGCAGCTTGTGAATATGGCTTCTGAGTTGCATTAACACCCACAGTGCACAAATAAATACTGTTCAGATAAGAGTGTTTCTGTACAAATTGGCTCTAACCCCCACCAGAGGCAGTCGTGGTTGCCTACCATATTTCAGCTCTTCAGTCTCCTTTGTCATATTCCCGCCTCTAGCCTCAGCAGCTATAAACAGCTGTGAGAGAGTAAAATGTATTGATTTAAGCCCACCTGGATATGTGAGTCCTGAACAGTTTTTTGCAGAAGAGCTCAGGCCACACACAAAGTAATTCAACATGGCTCTGTGATGTCTTGTAGAAAAACCTTACCAGCTGAGTGAAATCCGCCTGCCAGAAACCCCTGTGAAGTCTTCTCATCACATTAGATCTTACACTTCAGGACCCTGTCCTGGTTTCGGCAGGGATAGAGTTAATTTCCTTCCTAGTAGCTGGTACAGTGCTGTGTTTTGGATTTAGGGTGAGAACAATGTTGATAACACACCGATGTTTTAGTTGTTGCTAGGTAATGCTTACACTAGTCAAGGACTTTTCAGCTTCCCATGCTCTACCGACTGAGAAGGCTGGAGGTGCACAAGAAGCTGGGAGGGGGCACAGCCA
>NW_008795520.1:4185248-4189123 GCF_000699145.1 Aptenodytes forsteri
GCTTTCCTGGAGATGGCTGAACACCTGCCTGCCGATGGGAAGTAGCGAATGAATTCCTTGTTCTGCTTTGCTTGCATGCGTGGCTTTTGCTTTACCTATTAAACTGTTTTTATCTCAACCCACGAGTTTTTCTCACTTTTACCCTTCCGATTCTCTCCCCCATCCCACTTGGGGGGGAGTGAGCGAGCGGCTGCGTGGTGCTTAGTTGCCGGCTGAGGTTAAACACTTCAGGACCCCAAACTGGGGGCCAGGGAGTAATTAAAAATCTAGCTAGTGGACTCATTACTCAGTCAACACATCCACAGATACACTTGATCAAAACCTCCTGGCAAGCCCAGCTTTGCTGTGTTTTTCCCCCTATCAACGCACAGCAAAATGACATCTCTATACTTTAGCTTTGCCTTGGCCTTAGTGCGTCTCTGGTAAATGTTACGCTGCAGTTGTTGCCTGAGCTGCAAATATAGTGCTGTTCTGCTACAGCTGAGGTATTTCTCCTCTAGTGAGTTGCACTGATGTTTTGATGCAGTGTTCAAACGTGCAGTGTTATGCTGGTTGCTGTCTTCTTGCTGGTTGTATGTCTTCTGGGATGGTTTATTTTTTGGCCAGCACCTTCAAGAAGGTCAAAACTGCTTTTCTCATATTCCCTGCAGAGCTTGCCATGGCACTGTTGCAACAGCCATCTACGTGAACGCTCTCTTTGCAGTGACTATGATCCTTTGCTTGCCAGCCCAGATTAGCTACAGACTGTTAGCAATGGGCATTTTGCGTTTCGTAGATCAAATTCCAGGTGTGCTTGTAATGTAATGGATATATCTGGAAAGATCTGTCCCCTTTAGTCATAATTACAGCTGCACTGTACAGTCTTGTACGTAAATTTGCTGCAGTAGGGTCCAAGCATTATATTGATGGGACCATATGACAATAGGTACCTCCCTTCCTGCAATGTAGGTAACATGGGAGGTCGCCCCATAGAAACGTGGGGTGGTCCAGATAGGCAGGTGGTACCAGGACATCCGGAGAGGCAAAACTATTGTTGCAGTGAGAACTTTTGCACTGGTGGGCACTATGGGACATGGTGACAGCATTTGCTTGAGGAAACCTGGCTTAATCTCTGCTTGCCTTTCAGAACCTCAACTACGGAAAAAGACCAATTTCAACATGGAGGGACCCTTCTGATATCTGGGTGTAAAGAGCTTCTTATTCCTCACAGGCTGTCTTATCTCCTGCTGCCAGATGTAGTGCTCTGAGCGCACCAGGCCCCGGGCTCAGCTCTGTGTGCCAGACAACATTCTGACCAGCATTTTCAATCCCATTTGCTACTTTAAAAATGCCAAAGAGACAGCACTGGGCATAGTCTTGAGTGGCTGGTAAGTTCAAGGAAAACACTAAAAAATTTTCTGTGGTTTGTCATCTTAGGATCTACAGAAGAAGGGAAAAATATTTTGGAATAAAACTCGCATTAGAGTACCTTTGTACTATTGTATATATTTTAAGAGTCTGAAAAAGCTTTGCTGTTGCTCTTTGTCTGGTTATACTGCAGCTCTTTTCTCTTCAGATTATCAAACACACACTGAACAACCAACCAAGGTACTGCATGACCTTGAAGAAGTAACAACTTACATAGCACATGAGTTACTGGGAGCATTAATTCTTTGCAACACACTGGATCTGGTCACTTGGTGAACCTGTACCTTCCAAAACAAAAGCTTATTGAAAGTTAGCCAAATGTCTGTAAAGATTTCTATTAGTATTATAATATTCTGCAAGGATTCTTGTTATTGTAGCTATAAGATAAATAATATTAAAAAAAAATTTGTTTATCAAATGAAAAGTGTTTGCAATTGAGAATAACTTTAAAATCATAATAGAATTTCTAGCTTTTTTTGAACATACTGAAGTGAAACCAATGATGTCGATTAGATTTCTGCTCTTCCCACAAACAAGTATTACTGATGATACATCTTTCACAAGTCGTAGGCTGCGATGCCTGTGGGTTTTAAAGCTCTGTCTCTTTGCTAGTGCATTCTTCAACAGCATAGACTTTGGACAGCCAGCTTAGTTTCAACAGCAGTAAATTAGTAAAGTTAGTCTGGCCTGAAACTGTTCAGTGATTTGAAACAGACAGGATTGTCCTGCTACAACAAAAATACTTTATTTCATAAATTTATTGTGATTATTACAAAAAAAATATTGCCAGTATTGTCATCTTGGACTCTCAATATTTTTTGTTGCTTGTATTTAACAGTTCATTTTTTTATTTATATGAATTCTGTTCTCTGAATTAAAGCAGAATGACAAGGTTCACATTAAGTACTTGGGTCCAAAGAAATAAGTAAGGAACTGTGAGCTCTAATCTGTCTGCTTAACCAGGTTTTTAGTCAGCTTTCCTATCTTCCTCTGTTCTCTTGTCCTTAAAATAAGATCATTACCTCCTATTTGCTTAAAAGACTCACTGGTCTTGGAAATGTGAAGGACTGCACTCAGGCGAGCTGGAGAACGCACAGTCTCAAAAAGGTTTATGAGAAAGCGGTACTAGGAAAAGCTACGTATGAAGTCATAATCTTTTCTTTCTGTTCCGGGTTAAGGCTAATCAAGAAGATTTAAGTGTGGTTGCCTTTATCTAGATACCAGTTTGACTTACAGTTTATACAAACCCACCTTACACACCCTCTGCAATATGAGTTAAAGCCAAGCCAGTGGAGGTTGGAGCAGAGCTCGTATGGATCAGGAGCTTGTGGAAGAAAAAGGAGTGTCTGGCCTGAGTTTGCCAGGTGAGCAGTACAGATCTTGGAGCCTGAAAATCTGTGTGCAATTTGTTGTTGCACAGCCCCCATATCTTCCCCCAAAGTATCATTTAAAGTATTATTTAAAATTAAAGACTATATTAAGTCATCCATAGGCAACATGACAGTATTACAGTTTCACAGTCAGTCACAAGGCCAAGGCTTCCTATGTTGGTGTTTGGCTTGCACAAGTAACAGTATCTGAATGCATTTTTCTAGCAACACAGAGGCTACTGATGCTGGAAAACAGCTAAAGAAAATTAACTACGGGCTGGTCCCAGGCTAGATTAGAAAGACACTTAAGTGTTGTCTGGGCAAAACAAAATAGCTGGCAGCTATAGCAGCTCCTCCATACCTCTCACATCAGTGCCTTCAAAGTGGAAATTCATATTTTTGTGGCATTAGAGAGCTCTAATCCATAAGCTCTGCAGTCTTCATGTTCATAATACTAGTCCGATGAAACATGTGGAAGGGCAATCCTGAATATAGAGGGATGTCTGCACATTACTACACACAGGTTTTTTGTGGTTTTAAGGAGTGCCTAGGTCAGTATGACTAGCCTGGCTTTCTGAGAGCACTTGGCACCGTGAGTGCTAACACCATTTGCAGCTCAGCACTTGGATAAATCGACCCCTAGATCACATCAAGTGCAGCTTATTAGCGCGTGCAAAGACTTACACTGGGTGACTCGTGGCACTTCACAGTCTCATCTGTGGCTGAGGCAGTGATAGAAAAATTGTATCCTGGGCAGCATTAATCTGCCTTAACCATGAGCTCATCCTTTCTGACTCATCTACTGTGTGCTTTCCAGTTCCTACAACAGGCACAGGAGTTGGTTTTAGTTCTTTTCCTTGCACAGCCTTGATTCACTCCGTGAACAGCTCCATCCTGTGATCTGAAGGAGGAAGGTCCTGCGCAGGGCGCTACCTATGAACACATGCCACAGCACACCATAAAGCGTGTATACAAGCACACCATGGTAAGGTTGCAAGGACAATATTAATTCTCCCACTTTGTGATTTCCAAACACTTTCCTTTGCAACCCTCTATTCTTACACACTCTCTGTATATTCATTTGAAGTGCAATGTCTC
>NW_008795520.1:4190458-4193980 GCF_000699145.1 Aptenodytes forsteri
GCAGCTCCTCCGTACCTCTCACATCAGTGCCTTCAAAGTGGAAATTCATATTTTTGTGGCATTAGAGAGCTCTAATCCATAAGCTCTGCGGTCTTCATGTTCATAATACTAGTCCGATGAAACATGTGGAAGGGCAATCCTGAATATAGAGGGATGTCTGCACATTACTACACACAGGTTTTTTGTGGTTTTAAGGAGTGCCTAGGTCAGTATGACTAGCCTGGCTTTCTGAGAGCACTTGGCACCGTGAGTGCTAACACCATTTGCAGCTCAGCACTTGGATAAATCGACCCCTAGATCACATCAAGTGCAGCTTATTAGCGCGTGCAAAGACTTACACTGGGTGACTCGTGGCACTTCACAGTCTCATCTGTGGCTGAGGCAGTGATAGAAAAATTGTATCCTGGGCAGCATTAATCTGCCTTAACCATGAGCTCATCCTTTCTGACTCATCTACTGTGTGCTTTCCAGTTCCTACAACAGGCACAGGAGTTGGTTTTAGTTCTTTTCCTTGCACAGCCTTGATTCACTCCGTGAACAGCTCCATCCTGTGATCTGAAGGAGGAAGGTCCTGCGCAGGGCGCTACCTATGAACACATGCCACAGCACACCATAAAGCGTGTATACAAGCACACCATGGTAAGGTTGCAAGGACAATATTAATTCTCCCACTTTGTGATTTCCAAACACTTTCCTTTGCAACCCTCTATTCTTACACACTCTCTGTATATTCATTTGAAGTGCAATGTCTCACCTTCCCATACCAAACAGTCACTGCCACATAAGTAGTCCAAAAATGAATTAAATTGTGCTTAATCAAAAAATGAAACCTGCACCGTCCAGGATATGCCAGTCGACTGCTTCATCTATTCTATTTCTTGCTTGGAGGATTTACTGTGTCTCCAAATTCCTGCTGCTGCTTCAGAGAGTACCATGAAGAAAGGCAATAAAATGCATCCAGGTATAATATTCCGTGCTATAGGCAGATGATTACCATTTTACTTTTAAATATCTTCCTGTGTTTATACAGAACACATTACACTCAAAATTAAGTATTATTTTTATATGATGAAAATCAATGAAAACATGTGATGCAAGTATGGGCTTATACAGGCATGAAATAACTGAATGAGTCACACAAGACTCCTTTTGATAATATGACATCTTTTTTTTTTTTTACTTCAGTCCGTCACAGCTCTTTAACTTCATCCTCCCTCAGATAATGCTATTTGAATAAAGGGTTGTTTTCATGAAAAGTCTTGTGACAGGGAAGAGTTATATTAAAATGACACCAGTAACAAAAAGGCAGCATAGTCCTTCATTTTGCATGTGATGTTGGCAGTTTGAAACCCTTGAGCTGGTCATATACTTTGGAACTGGTTTGCTTCATGGCTTAAAAATCCCAGCGTTTTGCTTTCTAACGCCTTAAAATAGACAGGATAGCTTAGCTTACTGCTCCCTCAGAGGCTGGTGAGAATTCAATTAGATAGAGTCAGACTCAAAGCCAGATCCCAACAGATTTCAGGAGAAAGTGGGTTGGGATGGTCACTATTTGGAAAGCAGCTGGGATACCCTTCCAAAGTGCTTGCTTGACCCAAAACTCAGCTAGGATAATCCTGAGGGAAAAAAACCCATAACTTTTCACAAAGTTGCAAATGGACCTGTAGAAGAGAAGTGCTGAAAAGCAGGACTCTCCTGGCTGAATTACCCAGCACTTGGTCTAAGCAGAAGTGGGGACACTGCATAAAAAGATTCTTACTGCCCACATCAATTCTGATTCATCCCATAGAAATGTGTAGAGATATTTTAACAGGTATTATTAGCACTTTGTCTTGGTTTGCACACCTAATCACAACCCATCCATTTGGAGAGCACTGGTTTTATTTCAGGCACTAAGGAGAACTTCACAGGTAAGACAGAGAACATGTATATTGAACAGCGAATGCTTAAATACTCTTACGAATACTAGTAAAAGCAAGTAACAGTCTTCAAATAAAAATAGACTATTTTCTCAGGAAGAAATCTGATCTCTGCCTATTTCCCAGGATTTCACCGATACTTAAGGTTTCTATCCATATCAGTATGAATACCATATTATGCACAATCATTGTGAAGTTGTCCCTCCACTTCTCCAACTTACTTTTATTATCCAAAGTAAAATATAGCTATAGCGATGTTTCTTACATATACAAAAATAACACACACCTTCTATAGCGCCTTTCTTTTAGGAGATGAGAAAAATTCAAGTATATTCCAGTTCAGTAAAAATGATGAGAAGAAATATAATTCTTCAGCCTATTTTATGGACTCTGACACAAAAGATGCTGAAGCTGGAAAATCCAAAGCCTTGGGACATACTGCTCAAACTGTATGAAGAAACAGATGGACACTGCAGGCTTCAGTCTTCATACCAGTTTTCAACTGGTCTTCAGTCTTCGTAAGTTTTCAGTTGTTATGCACCTGGGTTCAAATACCAAAAGTGTGGATCTGAAAAAAAGAAAACAGTTTATTAGACTGAAATCTTGCACATTGCCAGCTTAGAAACAAGTAGCACATAGAGGATTGGGCATATTTGGAAGTAATAATCGAAATCATGGCAGAAATTCTGTTTTCTGTGAGGTGACGTAAATGTGATTGGCAGTCTCTGAGCATTATCCTGAAAACTCTACAGAGAAAAACACTTAAACCCAGGACAAATAGTTCCAAGTTCGCTTACACAGAGTTATTCCTGAGATTGTATGGCTGCAAAATCACCCCTGCAAAGATATTTGGCTCCATGTGTAGGAGCTGTGACATTGACATCTGTCATATCCACAGGTGTTCCCATGCGGAGAACTACCTTTTTTTTTTTTCCACTTTCCCAGGTTACTTGTTTCTTAACACTCATTGTGACAGTTTGTGCTTGCCCAGATTGGCACTATTGTCAGAGCATAAGTGAAAGTATTTACAGAGTACAAAATGCAGAAAATCGTAGAGTATATTGCACTTGTAGTGGCTCCTTTCACACGGTTCAGGATCTCTCTGTGTTCAGGCATCATTGTCCCTTGGGAGACAGTCCTGAAAGGCAAAGGGGTCCAGGAAGGCTGGACATTCTTCAAGAAGGAAGTCTTAAAGGCGCAGGAGCAGGCTGTCCCTGTACGCCGTAAGAAGAACGGGCAGGGAAGACGACCGGCCTGGCTGAACGGGGAGCTCTTGCTGGGACTCAGGAAAAAAAGGAGAGTTTAACGCTTGTGGAAGAAGGGGCAGGCGACTCAAGAAGAGTACAGGGATCTCGTTAGGTCGTGCAGAGAGGAAATGAGAAAGGCAAAAGCCCAGCTAGAAAGCAATCTGGCCACTGTCATTAAAGACAACAAAAAATGTTTTTACAAATATATTAATGACAAGAAGAGAGCCAAGGAAAATCTCCATCCTTTATTGGATGCAAGGGGGAACATTGTCACTGAGGATGAGGAAAAGGCTGAGGTACTCAATGCCTTCTTTGCCTCAGTCTTTAACAGGCAGACCAGTTATCCTCAGGGTACT
>NW_008795520.1:4195436-4220103 GCF_000699145.1 Aptenodytes forsteri
GGAAGTGGTTGAGTCACCGTCCCTGGAGGTATTTAAAAGACGTGTAGATGAGGCGCTTAGGGACATGGTTTAGTGGGCATGGTGGTGTTTGGTTGACGGTTGGACTCGATGATCTTAGAGGTCTTTTCCAACCTTAATGATTCTATGATTCTGTGATTATTGCTTGCTGTCTGCGTTCAGAAACTACACCTTTCTGACTGCTTTGTGTTTCTTTGCAAGTTTAATACACTTGATTAGTAACAGTGAAAAGGGTGTGTGTGTTAATATTCCACCAGGTCATTTAGTAATGCTTATTCCTAGATTTTATGCAACAGTTTGATCGTATTTTTTTCAAGTTGGTAAAAAATGTGTATGTTTATCCGTGTATGTATCTGTTTAGGTATATCAACCAAAGGCTATGTGATAGTGAAAACTGGAGACTGAGAAGAGCTCAGTAGTGTTTTAGGGGGATCTAGGATATCAGAGGATTCTGCATCTTACTGGCATACCTCCTAAACTTAGCCGGTGAGTCACCTCAGCCTTTGCTCTCTCTGTTTCAGATCCTGCAGGAGCAGAAGATGGCACGACAGCCCCAGGGCCACCTGGAGATCAGGCGTGAGGTCCCGCGGCAGCACACAGCACATCTGCCAGAGCTCTGCTGCTCACCTTGCAGCCTGCTGGGTGTTACCTTCTCCCAGGTAATGAGAACTGCATTTTCCCAGGTGACTTCTGCACATCCTCTGTAATGTCTTTATGTGTCTCTCCTTGCCTCCCGCTAGCTGACAAGCTTCTGTCCCCTGTGGCCAGCATTGCACGAAATGAGCATGTGTAACAAGAAGTCTCGGCCTGGTCTTACAGCTTTGAGATGCATGGGAACACTGCTGCAGAAAGCAGCAGGCAAGGCAGAAAATAAAACCCTCCGATCACAGAATTAAGTTTGGAAGGCACTTCATCTAGTCCAGCCTCCCTGCTCAACCAGGTCTGCTAGAGCAGGTTGCCCAGGACCATGTCTAGATTTGGTACAGTTTTTAAAATAAAGGCCAGAATAGTCTCCAACATATTTTAGAATAGCTTTTTTTTTAGTTTTCATGGCTAAAACACTTCAAAATGCTGGAGGGTTTAGGGAGCCTATCCTCCTAGTATCCTCAGGGCCAGCCCAGAGGGCCCCAGGAGTGTACCAGACCTTGTCCTGCAAGGGCACAGGGTGTCACATAGATCGAACTCATACATTCTGGGTAGGTAAACCGCACTGACTCTTGATGTTCATAGTTAAAAGTACTGGAGGGAGCCTTAGCATAAAAGTAGGATGGTTTAGTGCACCTTCTGCCCTAAAGATCGCTTCAGACAGGGAGAAAAGGCATGGAGCTCATATTTAGAAAAATAAATCTTTATTCTTTTAAAATATAATAAAATAAATTGAAATAATTAACCGTCTGCTCCACAAAGTAATTTCAGCACAATACAGAGACTGACTCTGAAATACACTGATCCTTCTGAAAGTGTGGAGGACCCCTTGCAAACTGCCAGCGTGAAGGACTGCATTGTGTGATTTTTCTGTTGTCAGGGCAATGCAAAAGAATGTCAAAGTGTTTCTGGAAATTCAAGCAGTTTGTATATCACGTTGACATAAAAATACATGCTCCTAAACATCTGTACGAATGCACCTGCAAACAAGAAAAGTGTTTGTCAAAACCTGCATCCTATGCAAGAGATACGATATGGTATTCTGGAATGTATAAAATGGTTTAATTATGAACTAAAAAGTGATTGCTTTTTAGAAAAAACACACGTTCTTTTTCTTGGCATGAGATGTTGCCGTACTCTACCAAATGAAAAAGACCAGTCCCTCCCCCCATTCTTATAGGCATATTGCACAGATATTCCTCCCATGCTTAGTTATTTTGGGGTGGGGAGGGCTGGTTTGGGGTGTTTGTTGGCATTACAGAATTGTAAAAATGTCCTGTTATAGTAATATTAAATGTCAGTTAAAATGTTCTTTAATTTTGGTTGCTCTTTATGAGGGAAACAACAATCTGCTTTCTGTGGAGCAGAAAGATGCTTTAAATTCCAAATATTGTAAGACTCCATAGAATTGATCCAGGAGATAAACCAGCAAATTATTCTGAAGACATTAGTGTTCCTATAGAAACATGCCTAAATCCAGAACTTCATTGTGAGGTAAAAAGGAAGAATTTGCTTCATTAATCATTTTTACTCTCCTGTCACTAGTTGGTCGATGGGGACCCTGGTAACCACAGCACAGAGAGTCATAGAGGTATAAAAGTGTCTCCTGCCCTCTCCAGAAAAAACAGACTGACAGAGATGCAAGTTGTTCTTCAGAGCTGGGGTTGAGGGGGCCTTTCCTTCAGCCACCAGCTTGTGTGTTACAGAATCTAACACCAAAAACGGTCTTACTCACTAAAAGACAGCTACAACTTTGTAGTTATTGCTTCAAGATTAAAAACGTCAGCCTGAACCCCTTGTGAACGTGCAATGTTGCCACAGCCCTGTCTTCTTGCATCCTCAGTCCAAAAGAGGCTTTTTTTTGTACTTGATGTTAATTTATGCAGTTTTTCATTAATTGGTGGATTGCACTGCTGCAGAAGGTCACTGGGGCAAGTACTGCAGTATGAATTTTAAAAGTGGATGGACAATATTATTACTAAAGTTTTACCTAATATAGGAGCACAGGCATAGCTGTAGCTAAATCCCAGGCTTCAGAGAGTATGGATGCTTTTCTCTGCCACTCCACCACTGCTCTCTTTTAGGTTTTAGTAGCATTGCACATATGCTTCCACCTTGCCTGTTCTCATTTTCCCAAGAGCCATCAAAGGCAGTCCTCTACATAGGCAAAAACACCTCCAGGAGCCAGAGCTGGTCTGTTATTTCCCTTAGGTACCATTTTAGTGATTTTGTTACAAAACAACAGGTTATGAGCCAGGTTGTTGGCCAAACAGAACACAGAAAGGCAGATCAAGGACGTGCCTGGGGTGGCGTGGAGACCTGCAGCGTTTTTGCTTCTGTCTCTCCAAGGCAGCTTCCAGAAGCGGGGTCACGCCAAGACGAACATTGATAGCATTGGCAGCCATGGCATCCCTTGCTGGGAGCAAAGGCTGGCTTGCTGAGGTGACAGCTGTGCTCCCTGGCAAGTGCATTCACTTGGCCGGAGTTTGTTGGATTTAGAAGTCAGGAAGGAGCTAGGAGCACCCAAAAATGTGCCCGTTGAACTCCCCATTAAACTTTTTACATGCTCCCTGCAAAGTAACACAGAAAATCTTGTGTGAAGGCAGGAAAGGACCTTTAGGTACAGCTCCTTGGGGCTGAGCTAGAAAGGAGAGGGCACTTGCAGTGGCCATTTCTAACTTGAGGATCTCCCAGCTTTTCCAAGCACCCAGGCCTATCACCCAGCCACATCCCCACACTCATGACTTCATTTCAAAGATAGAAACTCACTGGCATGTGTCCTGGAAGGTATCTGCACTGCGCTCCATCCAGCCGTGTCCTCAGCCTGGCTGTGCAGGAGGCCAGGGCTCACCATGGATCTGCTCAGTTGACGCACATCACCACCTGCGCATCCACGGACGACAGTGTGCTGTTCCACAGGGAGGCAAGCTGAGCTGCTGACTCCTCTCGGCACATCATGAAGAAGATAATATTATGTAAAATTATGCAAAAGCTGACATGATTTCAACCATAGTTAAGCTCTCTTGGAAAAATCTTTACAGGGTTTAATAAAGATTAAACCAGTAGACTGCCTGAGAAACTATTGTAATAACTACAGAAGTTAATACAGAATACCTTCTCTATTGAGCTATTTCAAGAACACCAATTTAAAAAAACAGTTGGCAGGCTGATTCAAGTTCCCTATAGATATTCAGTAGACTTTCTAAGGAGATCTGCCAGGGAGAAAACCCATTAACTTTTTTATCAGACTCTCTAGGAATCTCCCATAAATTGATTAACATCCAAACCGGAAAGTACGTGACTTTGCCTCTATTTCCTCTGAGAAGGAGCTTATTTCTCGCCCTTCCCCAGCCTCTTAGTCCTAAAATCTCCTTAGAAACTTATGGTCCTTTCTAGAAAAGATATTCAAAATTAAGTTTCTGCCAAAGTCATAATTAATAGTCAAGTAACCAGGCTCACATACTTGCCTCATTTTTCTGTGTTTAATAAAATTTTACCATATAAATATTCTAGTATTTATCATTTTAAGATAATAATTTTTATTGCTGGCACAGAGGTATATCGATTTTTATATGAATAAAAAAAAGAAAATGCTACCAAGTTATAACATCTGAAATAATGAAGATGAAAACCGAAAAAAGGAATACATTAATTTTCTTCATGGGTGGTTTCTTGAAAATTACATTTCATGCAAAGTTAAAACATGAGCCTTCTCATTTGAATTTTTTTATACTTCTGGATTACAGAGGTCATTAATACTGATTTTTTTTTTTTTGTTTCCATGCAGACAGCTATGTACTGTAGTCGATGTTCCTCTCAGGCTCTTTGTTGACAAAATAAACTACCTCTTAAAGTCTTCGACTGTGGGGAATTTCCTCCAGCCCTTGAATCACTTCACAACAGTTCTTTGCGCTCATTTGATTTTGCAACATTCTTTAACAAAATGGGAGTAGTGAAGCTGAATACTGTATTGCCGTATCAAGCCTTGCCAGCCCACAGAGAAGTTCTCCTGCCTTCTGCATGCTTTACCCCAGCAGTCAGACCAGCCCACTTTGCAATACAATTACACCAGCTCAAGTTTAGCACATAGTAACCCATGTGGCAGTACAAGCACCCTTTTCTTTCCCCTGTGGCAGCCTGGTAAGGGCTAAAAGGAGTCTGCTTCCTCCTTTTGCCCAAATTGCCAATTAGGCACAACTGCTCTAAAAGGGAGCTCTCAGGGCACAAGTGAGCAGTAGGTGGAAGTGCTGGGGGTTACTCTGGAGAGCCCCCAGTGAGAGGCTGCTTAGAGAGCACTGAGGGAAGGTTGTCGGATGTGGAAGGTAGGAAAGCAGTCTTGGAGAAGAGTGAAAAATGAGAAGGGCTCACATGAGGTCTGCATGTAGGAAATGAACGTAACAGAACCCATTGCAGGCTCTTATGGGAGGGGTAAGTGATCTTATTTTAAGCAAAACTTATCTTGCCCACCTGTGTTCTCTCATATATGTATGTATTGTTTATATTTTCACACCCATGTACTGTAAGCAGAGAGAGGGTTGCACAAGTAATGGGTGGCCAGGAGTAATGGTGTGCAACATGGAGGACAAGGGATGCAGGCCATCCAGTCTTTTGTCTGTCTTGTCTCCCACCTATGCTTGGGAGATCAATTGGCCTGGGCTACAGAAGAGTACTTTTTTTTTTGTTCTCAGTGGTATAAGGACACTGATGTGCATATCTGATATTGTAAGTTGGCATCTCAAGGCTGGGACTTATAAAATCAACTCCCCATGTACCTCATACCAACAAAAAGGAGGTCCAGAGCTTCAGCCAAGTGGCATGCAGATAGCAGAGTGAACTGATCGCAGCTCTTGAGACTGCTGTTCTCTGGTAGCAGTTTGCCTGCCTAAACTCACATTTAGGCTCTTTGAGGGGTAGTGAGGAGGTTCTTGATCCGTGTAAACATTTTGGGATGGACGTTGTGGGGCTCACAGGAGCTGTAGGGTTCTCCTGGGTCTGCCAAACCCAACAGAGCTAAGGGCTGCAGCCTCCAGAGGTCTAGCCGCTGGTGTGAAATTCCCATGCACTCTTGCTCTGGTATTTGCCAGTGTCTTGTGGTGCTAACTTGTGGCCTCTTATTTAGGGCTAGATGGTGGGGTGATGGACGTCTGTGCCCCAGACAACCTGTGGGAGATTGAGCCCCAAAGAGCCCTTGTTTGGGGCTTCTGCAAGTGGCTATGGGAAAAGTAAGATGCCAGTGCTCATGCTAGGTAGCACAGGGGGTAGAGGCTACTGGAGGAAGTGCAGTGTGACCACAGGTGGAAGGTTTCAGCTCCGAGTCCCTCCTCAGAAGCAGTGTAATCAGCGGAATTGTGTTTTGGGAGGCTGCCAGTTGCTAACCTAGTGACAACTGGTGGGTATAGAATAATTAATTACTTGCATGGGTCCTTCAGCCTGCCCTCGCATATGATCTCTTCCTCTGGTTTGGTCTAGTAGTCCAGAGCAACCACCTACCCCATCTCCTCCCAAAACTTGCTGGCTGACACATTGTGGTTCAGTATGTGGGGGACTGTGGTTTCCTTGCCTTAGTTTGCCTGTTTAAAATGTACAAAATAAACTTTGCTTCTTGGGGTTTTGGATATTAGGAACACAATGGTGAAAGGTTGGATGTGAAAAGAAATGACTCGCAGCAATTATCAGTTGAAACTAATGCTTTGTTATGAATCCCTGTTTCCTACGCAATCTTATTATTGCAAAGTTCCTGCACTAATTGTAATCACAACTTTCAGATACTCAATTTTAAAATAATCAGAATAAACAATTTCTCAAGCTGCCTTTTAAAGAAATATTACATTATTTGTTTTATAGATTTTTTTTTTTTTAATAGGCAATTTGAAGGGAAAAAAAAAAATCATTGAGTGAAGTCTTGTTTTCACCCAGGAGATTGTTTTTGTCAGAAAGACAATTGTGCTTCTGGCAGTGTTAGGCTCTGAAATTTGTAGAAAGTGTTTACATGGATCCCAGAGACCTAAACTCATCTGTTGGGTCATGGCTTATGTTGTATAAAGCATTATGGTTTGCTTTTTTCTTTTGTCTTTCATAAAGCTCTAATAATGGTCCAGGTTACAAAGAATTGTACAGATCTAGGAACAAAGACATAATTGATTCTCTCATGATGGAGAAGCAAATAGTATCAAGAAAGCTGACATCTTTCTTGCTTCCCTACGCTCTCCACCTAATATTTTCTGAGTATTGTACAAACTGATATAAGCAAAGTATCTTCCCATTGGCTAAGTTGGAGAATGCCAACCACTCTTGCTAAGTTTGTTAGTACTCTATCATTTTTTGTTAGTCACACCAGAGGCAAAAAAGGAGATGTGTCTGCCAGTGAAGAATGTGTCTATAAACTCACTTTAGACCAAGAGAAGACAATAGGCCAAACACTGTGAGGGAACTGGAGAGGGAAGAACGAAGTTGTACCTGACTGGACTGTGTAAGACCCAGAGGTCCAGGCCTGTCTTCTAGTGGTTACACCTCCCTTGCATAGCAGGAAGCAATGGAGTGAAATTTTGGAACAATGTGAATAAAAGAATTGGTCTGAAGTTTGAGGGAGACAACTGCATATACTGGGGCAGTAAGGAATAAATATTCTTGCCTGAGTGCATGTTTCAGGGGAAACAAAGATCATGTCTGAGACAGGTGCTGCTGGTGGAGGGATGTGGGTAGGATACATGGTGAATCATATGTTGAAGCTGAGTGCGTATTCAAGGCTTTGCCTGCATTCTGTATGTATGATCTCCAGAGTCCTTCCCTTCTGTTAAACTGTTTTGCTAGTCAGGCATTTTTTGAATAGTCTGTCAGACCACAGGCAGCATGTTCTTCTTTTGAAATTTAGACTAGCGGTGGCTAGAACTTCATGGCTTTATGTTGCACAGTCCATAGACCTAGAACGCCTGCAGATGAGGATTCTGGATGTGCAGAGTACCTCGGTCAGTCCCTGCTGTTCTGGGGCAAAATGAAGACAAAGCCATCCTTGGAATTGCACCCAACGGATTCCCTGGAGAAGAGGCTTTAATTTGCCTCCCACACACACACATTTACTAAGGTGCATGCAAAACTTTATTTGAGGGGTGCACAACTCTATTAGAAGCTGTTGTCAGTGTAAGTAAATTGGCATGCACTCCCACTCCTATCCAAAGAGGTAATAAGGAACTACAGAACAGGGTACGTGACAGAGATTTGTATTAAGATTTGCCTTTGAGATTTGTGTCAAATGCTTCAGCAATGGTTTTAAGCTTGATTTAATTCCCTAAATGTGTTAACAACTAACAACCATCAAGTTGGTTTTCTAATGCAACTCATTTAACGCACAGTATAAAATACAGTAAGGATTGAATTACATGGGTGTGTGATTATGCTTGCAAAAATGTATTGCAATGAGCTTTTCAATTTATAGGCAGGAAATGAAGCTCTGCAATTATGTGACAACATAAAATCAGAGCAGTGAAATTGGAATTTAGTTCTTTTTCTAGGTCTACTGTCAGCAAACATGACCTTGGCCCATTCTCCCTTCCATGTAGCTCTAAAAAGATTTCTGGTGAGAATCCAGTGAGAAACTGGTAGTTTGGAGACTTCTGAGGAGTGCATCATAGCCCAAAACATGCAGAGGTATCCGGCTCCTGCGCTGGTCAGCAACAGGGCAATGCCCCATGGTATCTCAGCTCCCCACTCAAACGTAAGGTCTTTTAGGACATAAGCACATATTTTTATCACAGTAAAGCACCCCTCAACACAGACGGACCTCTTTAAGCTAGTTTTGGAATCTGCTCTGTTCTGAGGTGTGATCATGCCATAAGATATACTTGTGAGAGGGGAAAGGACAAACTCCACAACCCTGCCTGTCCCACACTAGCCATCACCTCAAGACTCTAAATTGTAAGCCACAGAGGCTGAAGGTGTTGAACCTTTTATGCTGCTTAATTATGAAAGTGTGGTTTACAAAATACACTACTGATACCAAGAGGACATGATGATACCAGTTTTGTATAGACCTTTTTAATGAAATAATTTATAGAAAGAACAAGGTTTAAAGAAAATCAAATTGATACTTAATTAGTAATGCATTAATTTTTATTTTGCAGAAAACACATTTGATAAGAATTGTATAATTCGGTATAATGTGCTCTTCATAACAGTGATACTCTCTGAAGTATAGTTTCCTTTAAAGAATAATGGTTAGCTTCACGTTTTCACAGAATATACTCTGGATTTATTGCATCTGTATGAACACTTACTATCAAAGGGTATGATCTTCAGAGTAGAAAGAGCTGTGTCTGAATACTCTCGCTAGGTATTCTGCTTCAGCTGAGGTAATCCATGGCTACCTTTGTGATCGTCTAACTGTGAACAGAGATCAGAAGATAGAGGAACAAATGGAACGAGGTCTTTGCTGGTGAGGGTTGAGAGAGGCTGGAGCTCCAGCCTGCACGGGGCTGGAAAGGGGCCACTGAAGGAAAGGCTGGGCTGCCAGAGGAACTATTCCCTGAAAATGTCTGCATCTGGGCTATGGCTGGGGATCGTGTGCCAAAGTTCTGTTAGGAATATGCTGAGAGGTACTGATAATGAATCTAGGACAGGGCTTTCTCATGCAAAGTACAGAAATGCAGTTAATTGCTAGCAAAACCACAACCCCCAAGTCTTCGTTTTAAGGCAACCCTTATGAAGAGATACTTTTACTGACCTTTCCTCTCAGAAGCTGATGCACTTTGGGCACACTTGTAGCTCTCTGGAAGATGTTTTATGTGACCGCTAAATATTAACTGGTTTCTACTACAGAACTGCAGTACTTAATCATTAAGTGGATTAATGCTGATTCCTATTTTCAGTTACATAATTTTTATATGAAATTTCTTTGTACTTGTATACTTGTTTTCAGTAATATGAGAATAGAGGGTATTTGTGGTCCAAACACTTTATCTTGATTAAGGTGGTAGGGGAAGTCACTTATCACATACATAATGCATAACTGAGCTATAAAAGCTTTTGAATTAGTGATCTCTAACAGGTACACTCTGTTACACTGCTGCTAGTGTTATGGTCTACCTGGTTTAGTAGGAGGAATATATTAACAATTTTTTTAACTGTCTTAACAAGAAATATAAATACACTATTTTTTTTTGCTCTTCATGTTCATAGAACCTATAACTAGTTGCTACGGGAATACAAATATTCATTGTATTAACAAGAAGTAGGATATATTTTTTGTAATACAGCATACTGAATATTGGAGTATAAATGTTTAATGTGGAAGACAGAAATTGCATAATCTGTGTTAGTGAAGAGGAACTTTCCAGATGTCTCGAACCGTATTGCAAATGAGAACAGACTGCAGGTCTCCTCTTGCTTACTCTAAAGTCCTGCTTGTTTCCTCTTTGCATAAGAGGATTTGATATTCATAGAGGAAAAGTGGGACTGAGAGTGATGTATACCTCGCTAATGTTGGCAGGTAATTGTTAGAGCTTTTACTCCTATCCAGAGTGAGAAGGAAGAGTAACACAAGGCTGTTAATAAGGCTTGCTTTGGCATGCGATCTGTGCGCTCAACATTGACTGCAGATGCTCTAGGTTTCTATTATCACTGTTGAGGGAACCATTTGATCCCTAACCCATTCTATTTCAAACTGTCTGTTTGGGCAAACTGCATTTGATCTTTAGTTTGGTTGGAAACTAAGCATTGTTGCTGCGTTTTACAAGCTGCAGTATAAAGTCAGTGAGATCTCTGCACTAGTAACACTGATCTGATGGAACTGTAAATTAAGAGATCTGTCTTGTGGAGCTATGAAAGCTTTCAGAAAAGCTCAATAAAGGGAACCTCTTCAAGCAGTCTGCTTTATTTTCCTGTGCGTGCTGGTTTCTCAGATTGCCCTCTCTTCCCGTGCTTCAAGAAAAGCAGGAGGTAAAATTGCCAGACCTCCTTGATGTCGCTTTAATATTTTTTTTCTTGCTCCTGAAGACATATAATCTATAGAATAGTATTCTGAAAGCCCTGTGAAGCCTGTTGAATGAGTCAGAGCTGAATTAGCTTCTCAACGATCTCTGAGGATATGCCTGACTTCAAATCCCAGCAATTCTGTCTGTCACTGGGTACGCTTACTGGGGGCTGCAACCGCCTCAGCCAGCTCGGGACTCCAGAGATCATCCGAAGCGTGATGATGAGTACTGAGCTCTTCCCTATGTCCCCTTCTGAATGATGAACTGCAGTAGGTGACTGTTGCTGAATACAGTAGTTCATCTTCTAAAGTAGTCCTAAATAGGCAGTAGTAGATGCATACATACAAAAAAGCAGATGACTCTATATTTTCTGAACTTCCCATCTTGAGAAAACGTGTATTAGATATCTATAAATACATTATTTCTGAAAGATTTGGGCAAACACCCCATGTTGTAACTGATTGAGCTTTTCCAAAAACTACTTAAGACATAAACAAGCTCAAATATTAACTCTTACATAACTGCAGTACCTGCCTAAACTGTCCTCCATATTTGTGCATCTTCTGTTTAATAAAAAGAGTAGACAAACACTTTAATACAAGAATACAGTTTGATTCTACTGTACTCTAACAGGGCTTTTTAATTAAAATTAACAATTGAGCAGCTAGAATTAGTAAAACAAAGTTTCTTTTTTATTTATCTATTTATTTTTAAGCTAAAGTGCTTCAAAAATCAAAACTTTGCAATCTTTCTAGCTCCAGAGTGATGATATTTGAGCTTCCAGTTCAGGCCAGGGTAGTGAAAAGCTATGTGGTCCTGTCGCAAAAACAATTCTCTATAGGCTGTGTTTTGGACATTAGAACAATTTTTCTACTTAATGTCTCTGACATTTATTGATATTTATAAATGTCAACTATAAAAACCCCCTTACTTTGAGAAAGATAATATTCTGGACTGTATAAATGGTCAAGCAAATGCTTTCAGAGGTGTTAATTGCACCATTCATCTCAATAGGATTTTAGTGCTAAAGCCAAACAGCAACAGCCTTTTTAATTTCCTCACAGCTGATCAAAGCATGCAAGAAAAGAGAGAAATTCTCTTAATTTTTTTAAGATCTGGATAACACCTCATTTAGCTTAGCAAGTGGATGGTACTTTGGAAAGTATTGCAAAGTCAGATCTGCTTTCCCTGCTGTTTGAAGGCATTTTCTCCCTATTAAAGAAAAAAGTATGCATGTGCCAATGTCAGCCTTGACATTATATCAAGCAAAACAATTCTTAGCATTCAGGTAGCTCAATACTCTTCAATACTGAAATTCTTTTGTGTTGATGGCTGAGTAGACAAGCACACGCTTACATTTATCTCAAAGGTAAAGTTTGAGTAAACTGTAGTAGCTTTGAAATTAGATGTCTGGCTTCTTCAGCTTGGCTTCTAACAGGACACAAGATCAGATGAGTTGCCTGATTTATTTATTTTTTTAGTGGAAGCAGTGTGTGTAGCTCTGTCTGTAAGTACAGAGCACACAGATACCAACAGGAGATGACTCATAGTGTACCATGCGAATGAACCGAGAGCTCTGAGGAACCTCTGTGCTTGCACCTTCTGCGCACTGGGGGGGAGCAGGTCACACCAGTGATGTGTTGTTCCTACCCTGTGCTCTGTTGAAGACTCACCCTTAAGACTTGATTCTGGTTTCACTGAGCCAGTCAACAAGGAGAAATGGAAGTAAAAGCTGAGGGAGGGAGATCAGACTTGGGTCCTTTAAAAGTCACTGAAGGATTGGAAGGGTTTGTGCAAGCACTTCTTACAAGATTGTTTTGTGCTCTGAGTGAGGGTGCACAAACTTCAGAGAAAGCAATCATGACAGAACAAGACTTTCACCTCAAAGTAATTTCTTCACTATTAAGCATGGTGCTGCTTTTATTTCGTAAGCCGCTTGTAAAATTGTCTAAATATGATGCTACAAATGCATGAACTCGGAATCATACAGTTAAGTATGCAAAGATAAGAGCTTTCTTCTTAATGCTCGCTTTCATGTAAAATCCTTTGGTAGTTGTTTACTTCAGGTTCAGGGACTTTATCCTTTAATGTGTTTAAAGACATCTGGACTTCATTTTTAACACAATATTATTCAGCCAGGTGATCCTTAAATATTGCTTCATAGTGTTGGAGACTTAAGATCAGACATTGATTAAAGTGCAGGTTTTTTTGGTTGTTTTTTTTGTGATTGTTTCTCCTTGCAACTCACGTACCTGTGCCTCTAGGGTCGAGGTAGTTTTTCCATCCCACTTCCACATGTCCTCTCTGTGGTCACGCAGGTAAAACCACAGGGTGCCCTGTGGTGTGTACTCTATATCCTCTCCCTTGAGCAGAGGAATGCTTACTCCAATAGATGAGATACTGGTCTGTACAGGTGGGGAGTAGGACCTATCCTCTTAGAGTTGCTGGACCTTCCGGGACAGTTTCTCCACAGCAGAGACAAGGGAGGAAGAGAGATTTTCTTTGTATTGCTGGAGTTGGCCAGCCAATTCATCCACCGTTGGTTCCCCTCCATCTTTCCAGGTCATTACTGCCAATGAGTTGGCATACAACGATGGTGCACTCCATACAAACTTCCACCACATGGGTTGCATGCACCTGACTTCGTCTGGATCTTTGGATAGCTGCTCATTGTCCGGGTCACTATAAATCACCTCCAGCATGGCTAATTCCCTCAGGTACTGGATAGCTCTCTCCATGGTGGTCCACTTGCCTGGGTGACATATAACATCTTCCTTGAAGGGATACCTTTCCTTCATGCCTGACAGGAGTCGCCTCCAGACGTTGAGGACTTGTGCCCCTTTTCCAATCGCTTTGTCAATACCCCCTTCCCAGACAAAACCAGGACAATCTGTCTGCTTGTCTACCACTAATGATCCTGCTGCATACAACTTCAAAAGGAAGGGAACCAATGGGTCGTTTTTTTAAAACCTCCTCGATGATTAAAGGGGAGAGAGACTACCAAACTGTCCTTCTATTAAAAATTTAATGCTTGAGTTTGATCCCAGGTAGAGGAAGGGAGGCAAGATAAGTCTCTCTATACACCTCTACAGCTAGATCCTTTGCTTATTTAGGGCTTAGTCATGTTCCTGCAGAAGATGGTAAAAAAGCCCTAGTCCCACATGAGCAGCCTCCAGTGGGGCCCACGGCTGGCACAGCAGCTTGGAGAATGAGCTGATCAATGCCATGGCCTGGAGCTGTGTGTGTACGTCTGCGCAGACACACGCACCTTGTTGGGAAGGCACCAACAGAGGGTAAAAACATGTATACGCTGGCACTAGGCATTTTCGCAACCCAGAATTGCAGAGTTTGCTCTCAGGGGTATTTTCCTATCCCTCCCTTCAGCTCGTACTGCCCTTTGGTTAACATTGGTAGCAACTGTGTCTGTGTAGGTAAATACCTAAATAATAAACAAAATCAACTGGTGCTTAGGAAAGGTATAGAAATGAAGTGGGGGTGCATGAACTTTTTTAAACTCAAGTTAAAAATATAATTGATATGTTCAGTGTAGGTGAACACCATAACTGCACATTAACTCTTTATCCCCAGTAAGAAATGGCCACAGCCATATGAGAGGACTCACTTCCCTCCTTCTGGACCTTTATATCACATGCACTTTCTGTAAATTAGTTTAGTTGGTCTCTCGTGGACTTCTCTGCCGTATATGTGCTTGTCTTGTTGGTCTGTGCCATGCAATACCACAACACAGGCAGCGCTAGATGAAAACCCCTGCAGTCAGCTGGACCTCAAGGTGACGAGTGGGTGCTCTGCAGTCACCCTGCCTATTCCAAAACAAGGTAACAGAGGGCAGGCTGAACTTCGGAAGAAAATGGCATGCTGGTAACTGTTACTGCTGGTAGACAACTATAGCCCCTTTTGTCTGATGCTCAGCAATTTAGATTCCATGGCAATCTGAGTTCTTAAGGATGTTCAGGGTTTTTCTCCTCCCAAAGCTTCCTTTCCCGCTTCTGAGTAGTGGGAGGAGGTTCTGTGTTTTTCTTGGTACTTTCTACTTACATTAGGGGCTGATGAAGAAATCATGGCCACCTGTCATCTGGATCCTGTTCCTTCGTGATTTGGCTGCTTCTATTTTGTCATTTTGGTGACTGCCTCTTGCATGTGGTGAAATCGGAGCCAGGGAAGCAGGCAAGCAGCGCTCTCCCTCGCACCCCCCCGTGTTGCAGGCCGCAGGGAAATCTCTTTTGTGCTTCATTTGTATCTGTACAAAATGTCACCAAAGAATCTCTTCAAAAGTTAGTGCTACAACTGCATTTCTGAAAGGCATGACACAGGTAATACTCTCTGAAGCTCTGAGCTGGGTCATATGCGATAGAGCTGATGAGCATCCATGGGTATGGGATGAGAATCAGGAGTAACTTAATTTTACCAGATTAAATGATAGCTTAACTCTGGAGGGGGGAAGGGGAAAGGCTCATTCTTAACCAGAGAATGAGCATTCAGAAAAGGGAAAACAAGTCATTACCCAAGCTCCAGGATTTATTTCTTTTCCATTTTGCTTGACAACTAAAATGTAATAAAATGGAAAAACCAAGGAGGCTGCAAATAGTGAGGTAACTATTGACTAATGCGACACAAAACATTAAATGGGGTAATAGAAGCAACTGCAGCAACACTTCTCTAGAAATCTAATATTCAGTCTGTGTGTTTTCTGGCATGATTTTGGCCTGGCACGTGAAACAGCTGCGGCCAGTGAGCAATGGAGATAGAAGCCTCCACCATGGAAAACAGAACTGGACGGGTCAGGATTCACCCCTTGACAGATGTGTCTAGCTGCTTAAATACTGGCAATGGAGGCTCCAGCAAACTTCCTAAGCGAGGCACTTCTGTGTTGGTAACTATCCTTACCAAAAAACAAAGTTTTGCTCAGTATCTAAACTGTAAGCTTTCTGCTGAGATATAAGCCCCTTACTTCTCCTGTCCCAGGCAAACAGGAAAAATAATGTATTGTCTCTTTCTCATAACAAATGGCTTTAAGGGATTCATATTAGTGTATTTTATTTTCTTTTTTCCCCCTGCCCAGTCTCTCAACTGCAGTACAGTGAGACTCTGTAAAGATGGCATTTTCTTGCCGCATCCTGTTTATAATCTGTTAACTTAAGTAAAGGACATGTTACCCTGTGCAGTCCTATTCCCCCTGGGAGAATAAAACAGGTGAGAAAGTGAAAACAATTCCCCTTTTTTCTCCTTTCTTGAAGTGGTAAGTGTCTCCTAAATGGTGAACCTTTGTTCATGCTGCTGATGCACAAGCCTGAAAAATAGCTTTCATCCCTAGTCTACCTCATGGGGAGTGTGTGTGGGTTTTTTTCATAAACCTTTGCATATGATCTGGTGGTGTGCTGTCATGATACATGCAGGCTCCCTTAATGCCATGGAGATTTTCTCTTTGGAGTTTAAGTGTACTCTGGAAGAACTGGGAGGCAGCTAGGATTTTTGCATATTTTTCTCCTACTGCAGATGTTCTTGTTTCTGTCGTTTTCTGTTTTGCAAGGTCTAGTCGCTAATTGTAGAATGCTCTAATAAAGTCATCACTCAGATTTACTAACTGGCAAAATTGCTAAATAAACACAAACATTGTTTATCAGCTTAATTTAAAGATCCTGTTTCTGTCAATGGAAACTTTTAATCAGTTATTTTGTAGAATTTTTTTTTACTTGTCCTACTATCACAAAATACCTCAATACTAAAATAAGCACGTGCTACAAAAACTACTGATCACAGAAGAAAGATAAATATTTAATCTTTAGTGGGAGATGTACCAGAGCCTAGAATTGGCTTGCTAGCCCATGGATTGTTACAATGTCAGAAAAACCGCTGTTAATAACTTGCATGTTTATTGTATATGTCTTCAACTTCATGCACAGAGCTGGAATATTTCTATTGAGGTTTTTTAATTTGACTGTTAAGATTAGACTTAAAAAAGAACTGGTTTCTGTACACTACAATATCTCTGCTTGCGTATAATATTAAGGCGTGTTATACCTGAGAAAGCAGAGAACATCCACAACTACTGGAGGAGAGAGAGAAGGGAGCTCTTGCTCAGCTCTGCAAGGAGAAGGTGGTGTTTCATGGACTAATGCAGCACGAAGTGAACTTGAGGGGTGGGGAACGCCATGACCACCTCGGTAGCTGCAGGGTCTGAGTGGGCTTTTGTTTCAAACGGTATCATAGTAACTGACAACAGAGCAGGTGGGAGGAGAAGCCACAAAAAAGGCCCTTTTATTTATGACAACAAAAGGAATAAATACAATTTTGGTCAATAATTGGTGCCAAAAGGCAGGCTAAAATCTCTTGTGATGAGGATTTATTTTGTTTTAGTAGAATATCACCCTATTTAAGGTTACGAGGCATTAATTTTAGTAGCGGCTGAGAGCTAAAACTGTTGGTATATATGCGTGTGAGTACTGGAGGATGGCAAAACGCTATCTGCAACTCAGTGTTCGGGCAGTAATACTGACTGTGTTTTATAGGGGCTATTTTAATTCCCTTTCAATGTTTACAAAAAATACATTGAAGGCAATATAAAAATCCCATGTGAGATACAAAGGGTGCAAATTACCTCTTCACTGCACAGTAAAGCATAAAATGTTGCCATTTTTCAACTTTTTAATACGTGAAATCGCAACTGCTCCATCTGTATGTTGTGTAGCAGGAGAAAAAATAAAAACGAATTATTCTAATTATTTTTTCTTTAGCTATTTGGTACAACTAAATTTGATATTTCTGGCAGGCATTAAAAAAATCCTATTAGGGAAGTTTGCAATCTCCTTGTTTTTTCTATTTATTATGGATTCTAACAAAAAAATATCAAGGCTAGCATTTTTGCTTATCTCTATAGCCAAATATTCAATTAAAAAAAAACTCACAGCGGCCTGAAGAATGTTTCTCTCCTCCAGTCTTTCTCACAGGTCCTCAGTCTCACACAGCACTGTCGCTTCCTGAAGTGCCATGGAGTCCTATAGCCTAGGAAACCTTTTTGTAATTTTTGTCTGTGGATTACTTTGCCAAGGATGATTTCAAGATAGTCAAGGTGAGTGTCCCTTTCCTAATGAAGATACCTAAGCATAATGTGATCTCCTCCTTACCTTCCCGTACGGTTTTAGTTTGCCTTCCACATACTGCCTTGTGTTTATCACATTGCTGATATAGCTTAATTTGACTTTGGGGAAATTCCTCACATTCCCTTATTTTTACTTGAATAGGAATTTTGCATGGGCCAACAAAGGAAAGCTTATATATAAAGGAAAACCTTTAGCTCAAAACCAATAAAGGTAGCCTAGGAAAAGGAATATAAAAATGCACTTTAGAAGAAACATTACCAATAAAGGAACACAAGGACCTACTGATTTTTTTAAGAAGTTTTTATGTGCTTAGCTTAAGCAAAATTAGAAGAAGTTAAGATACTTGCAATAAAATTTTCTTGCAGTCACATTTCTTTTGAAAATGTGGTGAGGTGATTGATCACAAAAATCGTGCCACTCTTCAAAATGAGTGCCTACCGGTGAATTCAGAAGCTGTATGTTTGAGGCAACTCCATTAAGCTGGTGAAGTTTCACCGGCATGAAACAGATGAATTGAGCTTGGTGGATAACTTTACCTTAAATTTTAATGACTTGAAACTAGTTTGCTTGAGCACTTCTCATTTCTGTTGAGAAATGCAGCTGCTTGTGTCTACATACAAAAAACTACTTCCATCTGGACAACCAGTTCTAAAGAATATTTTCATTATCTGGGATGTTCACACTACATGTCTAAGTAAATAATCTAAACAGCGTTTCCAAAACAGAAGTTTGAGATCTGTTTTATAGGCTGTTGTGTATGAGAATTATAATGCAATTTACTTGACAATATAACTTTCTGTAGTTATGTCTGCCACAGATGCATGATTTCAAACAGTAATGATGACATTAATCTTGGATCTTTGTGATGTTTTGATAGGCATGATTATGCACAACAACTGGTGCTTTTCACCCACTTTCTCCATGTCTTTCTGAGCTGTACTTGCTTATGTAGAGTGTGAGGCACTGGTGAAAGTGGTGTGGTGGGTCTGTGTCAGTTATCGTAAATGAAAGTTTACCTTTAGACCATCAGGTGATGTGAGCGTACTCTCAGCTACTAAAAAAATGCTAGAGGATGCTAGCACATGCAGCTTTTTCCAAACTAGGCTTTTGTATCTAGCTTCCCAATCAGCATGCACAGCAAAATCAAGCTCGATGCATTGAATAACCCAAGGAGAAGCCATATTATTTAACATATTGTTCTGTGCAGTAAGCAGTTCTAGCATGAATGGGCCGGGGGGAAAGTCTGGAGAGTTCAGGACTACAGCTTTTGCAAGGTCATCTTCTCCTGACTCAACCTTTAAGAGTATGATTTAAAAGCTTTCTGACTTTCCTCAGCAAATGCCCTTTGGCAGGATTAAACCGCACCGCTGCCAATCCAGCTCAATACCAAGCATGTTAATGAGGTGTCTTGGCCTTTTTATTAATTCTACAAGCAGGGTAGTCCATTCAGCAGTGACTGAGAAAGTTTAATCAAATAATCTCATTGTTCCAAATTTATCACCACAATAAAAGAATCTACTAAAGAAATAGAAGATGAAAGAACTCATTTTTTAATGCTATACCATTTTATACTAAGGAGCAGTGCAGCCTTGAGGCTCACAGTACTGCTAACATCTGCCCCTACATGGGCATACAGTATATAGAGATGCTCTTGTCTATGGGAGGGGCCTGCATAGTACCTCTGCAAATTGTCTGCCCAAAGTTCTTACTGTTACTCACACTACAAATTTATACTGTTAACAGTTTTTTTTAATGAAGTCTTTTAATTTCAAAAAACAGCTGGAAAAAAGTGCAGTGAAATACTGTCTTTATCTATGGTATGATTAAATATATCCATTGTAGGTGACAAAAGGTGAAGAGAGGACACCTTTTTGTAAATTGTGGGGAGAAGTGCAGTCTGGGTTGGTGCAGCCGAATATTTGTAGTAGCTTCCAAAATTATTTCCAGAAGATCTGGAAAAATAAGTGTGCTTAACTTGTGAATAGGATTCAAAATGCATACATAGAAGTAAGTGGCTATGCCCCACACTATAGAACCATATGGCAAAAGTGTAATGCTCCTTGATCTTCTATGCTCCCAGATCAAAACTTCAGCTGTGGGATTTTTAATGTTTCGGACACGAGCAGCTTCAAACAGCTGTCATTAATTTTATACAGTAAAAATTGCCTGTCAAATCAGTCTCCAAGTGTTCCTTTCTCTTCAGAAATTTCTCCTGCCGAGAAAGCTGCACAGTCCAAGGCCAGCGACTTTTTCTGCATCAAAAAAATGTCAACTTTAAACTTTTGTTTTTCTAGTTTTGAAGGTGGTTTTTATCTGAAGGGTGAGAATTATCAGATTTTTCTTGGGGCTAGCACACCTTCCAGATAAGCGACTTCAAACATAATATGAATGTTGTGCTCCGATTCACTACAGCAACTGCCTTCCCTGAGCACAAATCCATTAAAAGTTTTCTTTCAAGTTCTCTCCACTTATCTTTGTGGCTGTTGCTTTTTTTTATCCTTATGGGTTTTCACAGGCTAGCCAGGGTAGATAGCTGTTGCTACAATTCCCCCTTTTCCTTATTCCCTGATTGTTTGGCTTGCCTCTCAGCCAAACTCCTGTGAAACGGACAAACTATGAATGATACACAGACAAAATCGGAAAACTTGCAAGACCAGCATCTAGTCTTTCCTTAACCTCTGTTTTGTAGCCCATTGTTTCTGGTACAAATTACCTGAAATGGCAGAACATGAAGGGATACCCAAGGCTATGTAGAACACAGATTGACCTGGAGATTCAAGCCTCTGGCATTTCTCAAAATATGGGATATTGAAGAGGTCTGCTGTTCTGTGTCTTCTGTCATTGACACCACCTACAGTGCCTTTGGGGCCTCTTGCTGGAGGAAAGAAATGTTACTATTCTTTTGCTTTTTGCATTTCTGTTTTTCATTTGAACTGGGAAGAGAGGCAACGGCAGGGCTCATACACCACCAAGACATGATGAGATGTCCTAAATTATTTTTTCCTGTACTTCTCATCTAACAGTGGATAGCAAAACAACCAATAGGCCTATTTTCAATTCCAAATATAAAGGACTTCTATTTTCCACTGCATCTGGCAAAGAAGAAACTGAACAGTTTATATTCAACAGCTTCAAAGTAGCAGATTAAACCCAGCTTTCTATAAAGCAGAATACCTCCCAGGAACCGGGACCCTGACTCCCTATGTCCCTTCCTGACTACAACAGGCAGCTACATCACAATTTTCAGAGGTTTCCAGCTGCTTTCAGCAAGGAGCCATATCGGAAATTGTGATGCTTGTTTGGTTTTGCCTGTGCACTGCAGGGGTCTCAGAACAATGTGGGAGCTTAGATGAAAAATGTGCTGCAACTTGTCTTAAATTCATCTGACTGTTCTCTCAAGTACAGCCTCTCTCTCTGTACTTGAGAGAGCAAGCGTGAGTCTGTTGAAGGTGGTTGGACTGATCTTTTTGCTTATTATTCAGTCTTGCATTTGGCCGTTCTCTGTCAGCCCTATCTGTTTTTCTTGGTTCTCTGGGTTTATTGACACCATTTAAAGGTGATACTAAATATTTTAAAACATGAATGCAAGCAAAATTATCCAGGATAGACTAGAAAGTTTCTATGTATTTTTTGTGTTGCTGATTCAAAATATTTTGTGTGTGAAATAGATTATGTTCAAAGTTGCACTCCTATCCAGTCTGAATAGCATACTAAAATTAGTCCCACTGATTTAGCCGGAGCTACTTTGGATATACAGTAGCATTATATTCCTGTGGATGTCAAATTTGACCCCAGCTAGAGAAAATTAATAGTTTTGCCCTACAAGTATTTCCATGTATTATATAGGCCTTTTATCATGTATGTCGTATTTCTGTCTAACACCCAAAAACCCTTGGGGTGGGAACATCTGATTAATGGCTTGGGTATATACCTTCAGTGCTAAGCATAAGCGTACCAAGAAGCAGGAACATACATCAGCTTCAGAAGATTTAGTTAGAGTACTTGCTTAAGGAGGGAGTTGGGTTGTCTTCTAAAGGCTCCAAGTTACTAGGAGTGACTTTAGACAGAAATACGATATACATGATAAAAGTCCTATATAATACATGGAAATACTTGTAGGGCAAAACTATTAATTAACTTCATGCTGTAATTTCTGCAGTTGTGATTATTTTGTTGCCCAATGAAATATCTTTGCTATCTTATTCTACTACTATCACTGTATCCTTTAAATGTAAAACTCTTATCTTGGGGGGGGGGGGGGGGGGGGGGGAAAAAAAAAAAAACCACCTACATTTTCTATATAAGGAGGTGAAAATAAATACAGTTTAAATTATATTTTCCCCTGACATGGCATCACATTGTAGACAACGTAACGCTAATATATCTTAATGGCTGTGCCTTTTAAGAGCTGACTATCAGTCAAGCATATAATTTCATGTTGTCTGGAAAAAAATAAAAAGGTGTACCTAACAGGACAGAATAAGTCACCACACTCTGGAATAAGTACTAATTGTTTCCTTGCTATAGGACTCTGCCATTTTAAAAAAATACTGTTTCCCAACTATTCTGTGCTTGGATGATTTGTAGGTGTTTTAGTAAAGTAATACACTTAGTAAGATGTTCAGAAAAGCCGTTTATAGTGGCTCCAGCTTGGTGTTGCATACCATGCTAGGTGGCTCCAACCTAAACTGAATCAAATCCTGCTCCATTTTGCCCACTATTCCTTAAATAGGTATATACTGTTTAGCAAATGTTTTCTTTTTAACTTGTTCCTTACTCTTGGTAGCATTGCTAGCATACTACAATTCTTTTTCTCTCCTCCTATTAAAAATCTGAAGTAGCTCCATAAATCTACAAATTCCAAATTATGTGGGATCCCATACTTTATCTTTTAATGTCCAACGCCATATTGTCATGTTTCAGTTTTAGCTACAATGCTCAAGCATAACTAAAATAATATACACAAGAATATTTACTTGCCTGTCTCCAGCAGCTGCTATCTTTTTAAGAAGAAACATCACTTACAGCAAGGTTTAATAAGATCCTAATAGCTATGTTGATGTTGCCTCTTACTAAAATTTTGAAATGTCATCTTTATTAAACATCTCAGTGAAGTTTAAAATTTTCAGTCCCATGCGTTTTTTTTTCTCTCACAAGATGCATGCTCACTTCAAGTTTGACAGCACTGCCACCCAAGCTGTCCAAAGTCACCTGCCTGCATGACAGGAGAAAGTATTAACATCCATCTGTCATTTAATTTACACCTTGAAATGACAGCAGCTGGGGAAAGAATAAAACAGCAGAAGAACAATATTTATGGGACAGAGGAATGAGATGGTTCTGGCATATTAAAGTGGAGATTTGTGTAATAGGGCCTCTGACTTCCACGGCTCCTCTCTGGGGCTACAGAAAATGGGCAGCTAAATACTTCAGTAATGGAGGCAAAACTTCTAGCAGGGCTGACCAAGCCTCTGCTACTCTGCACCAGCTCACACGGAGAGGTAGGTGGGTGCTCAGCAGGTGTCACTACTTGGCTGGTCAACAATGTCGCTTGCTCGGTTGTTGAAACCTTTGCTTGCTCTGAGACTTAGAACTTTATACTAACTGTTTTCTCATGCCAATGTGAATTAGTCCTGTACTGAGCACAGCCAGCCCAGACGTACATTTCTGGACGTGCATTATGTTATTTTTAGTACACTTTAAGAATCTTGTACCTATAATAATGGAGGAATTTGACACTAGATACATGCAGTGTTACAGGCAATTCTCAGATGAAATCCTATCCTTGTCCATCACTTAAAGCCAGAGAGAGCATGGGCTCTGCATACAGAACGATGCTGCACTTCGGGGGCCCAAATGAAATGTTTAATCCCACTCATGCCTGTTATCGCTACTCCTGCCCTGAATGCCCTAGAAAGACTTAAATCATCAAGCCAGTAATCAGTATCTGTAGATTTAGTGAGCATTGTGTTTTCGTCCTCTCATCTTAACCTAAATCATCCTTCTGCATCGGTTTGTGTACCTTGCAAGGAGCTCTGTCACTTTGCAGGTAAGCAGCGTCAAATGCCTGCAGAGTTACTCTCTGCTTGTGCTGCTGGACCACTGCCGTTCACCTGTATCAGATTGTGGAACTGACCTCCACAGCAACAAACACTTTCACTTTCACAATCTCAAAATAAGGGTTGCATAGGAAATAAAATAAATTTAGTGCATTATTTAGTACATGTGTATTTAGGAAGATGATTAGTTTGGCTTTCACGTGCTGGAGATTTTTACTTTCTCTTTCTAACAGTGCAGTGATCCTGTAACGTTACCTTCAGTGATAGTGAAAGGCTGCATTTAACTGATACCTGCTTCCATGTTCAATACCTAGGTGTTTTAATATTCCAGGTAAACTGAGCTTGTGCAGTGGTGAAAGGGCACAATCTTTTCTCCTTGGACTTCATTTTTTTTTTTCCTGAGACACATACATATACACAAAAAATTCTTTAACTATCTCCACTTGTAGGTGATCGCATTTTGTCTAAGTATCGATTATCAGCTTTTCATTTGTTTGTGAATGAAGTGTATAAGGTATGCTCACACATTTATTTAAGCTTAACTGTATGTTTTTCACTTAAGTTAGGTGGTGTGTTTAAAAAAAATAAAAAAAAAAAAAAAATGCTGCTTGCTGAAAGGTCGGGTGTCCGCGGGACTGGTTCAGCAGCGTTACGGGGAAATCGGGAGGGTTCTCCCGTCAGGTCGGGCCCACGGTCACTTCAGGACCGTCACTGCTAGGGTTGTCACACACGCCCCGCGTTAGCCCTCGTTTGGTCCTAGCGCAGAGCGAAACTCCTCCGCCTCAGGGCTGCGGGGGGGGCTGCGGCCGATCACCTCACGCGCGGGCGCCCGTTCTGCCGGGGTAGCCAGCGGCCGCCCCCA
>NW_008795520.1:4221347-4227023 GCF_000699145.1 Aptenodytes forsteri
GTGGACGAGGCCATCAAAGAGGACTTGAAGTGGTCCCGCTCCGTGGAGGACCTCACCAGCGCTTCCGTGGGGCTCACCTCCATCGAGGAGCGGATCCTCCGCATCACCGGCTCCTACGGCTACCAGCCCTGGGCCGCCAGCTACAAACGTGAGTCCCCGGCACGTGCGGGCGTGGGGCAGCGAGGAGGGGGACGAGCACCGGGGCCTTGCGTGGGGGCCACCACGGCCCAGAGCCGGCTGATGAGTGTGGGTTCGAGGGGCTGATCGCTTTACCCGTGGAAAAAGCTCGCTCTGTGGAAGTGCTCTCACTCCCTGCGAAGAATTCTGTGCCCGTGTTGCCTTAGTCCCTAGGCAGTCGCTGGCTTACAGGAGCATAGTGCTAAGAATCACGACAGCTAAATTCTGCTAAGAAAATAGGTCAAATATTTGTCTTAATGTTGCAGACACACTTGGTGATGCTGATTACCGTGTTTGTGACAGCTGTGTAAAAGCCCCAGCGCTTTCATGCACATGCTGTTTTCACAAGTAATATGTTATCAGTGTGTCTTTCCGTTGTTTTGGGGGTCTGTCAGATTTTCACAGCACTTGATCTGAGCGTTATGCCTTTTCCTATGTCAAGTGGAACTGGTTCTTCCATATGCCTCCACTTGAGAAAGAAACTTCCTATGATACCAATATGAAGAGAGACATAGCTGTATTCCTCCATATATGTGATTTACAAAGGAAGCGATACCTTGAGTGGTTGTGATATATCAACTAGTATTTTTGTGTGTAACCCCCTCTTTCTTGTCCATCTTTCATCACCACAATGGCGATTGCATGAATTAACAAGTTCTAAGAATAATTTACCAATTAACTGAAGTCATAAAAATATTTTGGTTGTCTTAATGTCATTTGTAACATCACAGGGGTTTTTGTTGTAAAAAGGATTCTGCTGTAACAGAAATCATTGCTTTGCTGGGAAGAGTGGCCCTGATGAAGTGATTGTTTACACTTAATACTTAGGAAAAGTACAACATGAAAACATTCTGAAATGTTTACTTGTGGATTATCTGTTTGGCAGTGTGCTTAATAATGGAAGGGATGATACAAGAAAGCGTGGTACACAGTACTAGTTCAGTTTTTCTGTGAGGAAGAGCCACTCCTGATTGCCTGATAATAGGACTTTACTAATAAATATTCCAAGACTTCTTCAGTAAGAGCCTTTTATTTTTCTCGGTTGCGATTATGACAGAAATATCTGATATTTGCTACTTTACTCACAGGGGGTATGGGATTTCTCTAAGAGCAATTCCATTGCCTGGATTGGGACCATTCTTGAGACTAAAGCTTATTCAGGTCAGTTTTCAGGAGCAGATCATATGCTGATGCCAGACTGAATTGGATGTTAGTGCTTCTATCTGACAGGGTGACTAACAAGTCCAGCTGAAGTCGCCCTGAGCTGCTATGGCTGAATCTTCTGAAATAATAAAGGTCATGCTGGATCCTCAATTATAACCTATTTGTTGACATTTATAACTGTGTCTGAAAAAGTTAATTGCAAGCCTAAGCCTGCTATTCTAGTTATATTCTCTCGTAACTCATTCTGAATAACAAAATTACATACTTGAGTTGTAATGGTGGGGGATAAATATACAAAGTGTCTGAGTTTCATAAATGTATGTCTAAAAATAATAGGTTGTGTGAAGTCATTGCCAATTTAAAATCTGAGTTGCTAGGAATGTAGAAGAGCACGCAGAAGACAAGACCCATCTCTCTAGCTGGTATAATATGGCATGGCTGAAGCAGAGCTGTGTTGATCTGCATCAGCTGAATAGCTGACTGAATGCATGTAAATGAGGTAGATCATCAAAAGTGGGAAGTCAACTTTGTAACAGCTACTTTGAAGCCTCTTTGAATACTCCTTCAAGCTGGACTTATGCCCAGTTTTAGGATATGGACTTTCCTTGTGCCTTTCCAGTTAGAAGATTTAATTGGCCCAAGAACTGTGAACAAATGATTTCTATTAAGTTCAAATTGCACCCTGGGTACTTTTTGTCATCTTATTGTGCATGCTTGTAGACATTTAGGTGCTTTTGGCACTATGAGTATAATTATGGGGTGCATTAATAATGGACCTGCTTTCTGGAAAATAAGTCCGTAATCTAGTCTGATCTAGATTTGGTCTCTCTCAGTGACACTCTTTTTATTGTAACTAAATCACCTGTAGGGCTGGATCTGTTTTTTTCACACTTGAGTGTATTCCTCTCATGCTTTGTTTTGGCTGTTTTTATATATATGTATGTATGTATAAAATTGAGACATTCAGAAAGCTTTTGCTAGTTTTTTTAACAAAACTCCATGAGGGAAACTACCAGAGATAATCAAAGATAGTGTTGCCATGACCCCAAAACTTGCTTGGAGACTAGTTTTGTTGTGGTAGAAAACTGACCATTTAAAACATACTGGGATACCCCAAGGTTATGTACCAACTCCAGTATTTAATATATTTATAAATTTAGATGGAAAGAGGGGAGGAAGAAGTGAAAATCTGCTGAAGACACAAACTGATACGGATTGGACAGAATGAGAAAAGACTCGTCATTACTCTCAGGAGACCTGACCCAGCCAGGTGAATAGCCCAAATGTCAACAAATGACATTCAGTTATCACAAACAGAAGCCTCGTGTTTCCTGAAAATGCTGAAATTACCTGCAAAATTTCACATCGTTACATCAGCTGCTGAGAGGGAATAGTCTGGGACTGTACACAGCTCAGGAAAGACCTCTGCTGTTTGACTGCACTTGCAAACCAGATTTTAGGAACTGGAATAATGTAACATACTTCTGTGTTACGATGCCTTCAAAAAATTTAGTGGTACAGCCTAGTGAAATACTGTGTAATATTGGTTATCTCCTCTCAAAACAGATTACAGAAGACTCTGAGATGAGTAAGGAGAAAGAGTACAGACAATCTGTAAAGAGTCTCAAGAGTTTGGCTGTTTACCTTAAAGAGGTTGAAACAAAAGCATGGAAAGTACTGGCACATATTGCTCAGGCAGATAGAGAGTTTTTCTTCTTGTTGTGACATAAGAGAAAAACAGGTGGACAGTCAATGAAGCTGAAAAGCCATCAATTAAAAACTGATAGAAAAAGAAATAATTTTTAAGAAAACATGTAATTTGTTCTTGAGATCAAGAATTCAAGGGCTTGTAATTGATAGCAGTGACAAGATCTAGAACTGTAATAAGTTGGGAAAAATATTGGAAAGCATATTAAACTTAATTATTCAGAATTCAAATTAGCCCCTCTTAGGCTGGGAGAGGGCTTCTTCTTGAGGGGTTCTTGCACTTTCCTCTGTAGCATCTGCCCACCTCCAGAAAGAGGATAGGAGTGTGTCCTGATCCAATCTGGCAGTTCTTACTTTTCTGAAATTCTCACTATTCATTTTCAGGGTAACTAATTATGTGAATAACTGCTCTCCGGTCTAAATCAAATATTCATATTTGTCCCATGGGGACTATTTTGCAGCATCTGATTTGATTTCTTAAATGCAAAGGCAGAGGGGAAGAAACACAAGGAAGATGCAGTCAGATTGTAGAATCATACTCTGATGCAGCTACATCAATAACAGAGCTCAATATTTGTGAAATCCTAGTTATCAACAAGAGGTATGTTAATTGACTTATTTTTTTTTAATTAACACATAGGGATCAAAGAATTCAATTTAAAAAAACCCACAAAACACCACAAAATTTGTAGATCCCAGCGACAGCCTTTTTGTTGTATGGAGATCAAACCGTTGTTAGGGCTGTATTAGCAGTGCTGTTCTCTTCCATGAAGGTTAAGTAAATTACCATGATTTCTGCCTCTAAAAGCCTGTGATGTCAGTGTAGTAGCAGAGACAAGTTTGGAGGTGAACAGCCATATTTTAAGTTTCCATTTCCCACCATTATCAGTAGGAATTAGGTTTCTAAATATTTTCAGAAGTATAGTCCCTAGGAGCTTTTCTGTACTTGAGAAATACAGGTGTCGCTAAACTCTTGAACTGTCTTGCTGATCTGTGTGGAAGACTTGTTTATCTTAATTATTGTAGCAATTGCCAGGGTGCTTGTTTCCACCTGAAATGTGCACAGCTAGCACCTTGCCAAACATTCATTTTTCTCTACATTAACTAGGTCTATTTTGTGGTGATTCAATATCACAGTCTGTCATTATGTGATTAGTATTTTAAATACATTCATGTGGGCTTGCGCCAGCTATCTCTGCTTTGCAATCTTTGCCTCTTCCTACAGATCACCCGCTTCTACTCCTCGTTTAAGATTAGGGTCTTTCTTCTAAAGCAGGGACTTTCAAATATCCTTAGCATGTGTTCCTAAATACAGACTTGTTATGGACAAATCAGGATTATATGGGTCCCTCCCTCCTTTTAGATGCCCAAAATACCACCTGGCCTTCCACTTTTGTTCACTTACCTTCTTTGTGTGCTTACAGATGTTACTCTACCTGCCGAAAGAATATTAAGAGAATAATATGTACTTTTAAGTCCTCTGAGTTCTATTTAGTAGGAGTTGACCGCAGTCTGTGATTCATGGCTTGTGAACATACATTTCTGTGAGACTTTGACCTTGTGAATAATTCCAGGTTGTTCCAGTGATGACTTTTAAGTGGCATGCTGTTGTTCAGGTGAAAGGGAAAGTTTGTGTCCAGTAACTGAAGTTCTCTGGCTCTGCTCCTCCCTACTACTTTAAATATTAGTTTCCTATTTTTAATGTTTCTTCATAGTTATTTCAACAATAAGAAAATAAACCATACAGTTTCAACGCCCAGAATTTCAATGTAGTACTCATCCAGCACGTAGCACAGTAGTTCTTGACCTGGACATGGAATTTAAGTGCTATCACCAATATAAGTAACATATTGGCACACATTGGCTTACAAATATCCTGAACATTGCTCAGAAAGCATAATCATCTGAGTATGAAAATGACCCAGTTATTGAACTTTGATAGCCTTTCAAGGTAGTAGTTTAGTGTTGGTTTTAGTTAATTAAAAGTATGAGCATTGTATCTGTATAAATATTGGAGTATCAGTTATACAGCTAAAGACCAGTGTTTCCAGCTGACCCCCAGTGTTCCTCCTCGTGATCTGCTTTTCATGTGCCATTGAATGCTGTAACTTTCACACTTGCTAAAAGCAAATCCAGTGAGAATATGAATCAGGATAAAAATATTAATGCTTGAAGTTTGTGCAAGTACTGTTTTCGCGTATTTGCATGTGAGCGAGAATTTAACTTATTTTTTGAGGTCATATACAGGAATCTCCAGAAATACAAAGACAGAAGTTGAAGAGTATTGTTTTCTCTGGGGAAAGCCATTTTCAGGCCAGCTGTAAGCAATTCATTTAAAATTGATCACTTGCTTTCCAATACATAAATACTGAATGTAATGCTCTTATAACTAATGCAAGACTTGGTGGTATCATTCATGTTGCTGTTCCTGAGGTCAAATGATTATGTGAGAATCTCGCTTTTCAGGTGAAAACATGGAGTAACCTCTAGATGTCTTGCTCAGGGAGAGAAACTTCGATAGCTGCCCCAGGGTCAATCTATAGGTCACCACCCCACCCCCACCCCCCCAGCTTAGAAGACAAGTAAAAATATGTGCTTTATCTCTGTTTTTTTTTTTTTTTTTTTTTT
>NW_008795520.1:4227744-4228278 GCF_000699145.1 Aptenodytes forsteri
TTTTTTTTTTTTTGGTCAGGCTTATGGTGTCTGAGGCCTGACCTTTTTTTTTTTCTTTCTCCTAATGCTCTTCACTGGCAATATTAACATAACTAATTGTTATGTTAGCAAGAAAAGCTAAGAAAACATGGTAACTCCTACAGGTGAAAGAAAGCAATGGTAATGAATTGCATTGCAGATTTAAAAGTACTGTAGCATTGTTGTTTCAAATGTCAGCTATAGTTGTCTGCCGCAAGCTAAACCTACATGTGGTTATACACAAACCAGGAATATTACTGATTTATATCCACATGACAGCTCACACAAAAACTCCTAAAGGCATTTCCCTATATGTGTAGTACTCATTGTAACTGAGAATAGCTGTCCCCAGAGACAGTCTCTTAAAATATTTCAGAGACATAATCATAAGCCTGCAGTGGATGTCCCAGAATATTATAGAATCATAGAATCATTAAGGTTGGAAAAGACCTCTAAGATCATAGAGTCCAACCATCGACCCAACACCACCACCCACTAAACCATGTCCCTAAGTGC
>NW_008795520.1:4228665-4258125 GCF_000699145.1 Aptenodytes forsteri
CCCACCTCGCTACAACCTTCTTTCAGGTAGTTGTAGAGAGCGATGAGGTCTCCCCTCAGCCTCCTTTTCTCCAGGCTAAACAGCCCCAGTTCCCTCAGCCGCTCCTCACAGGACTTGTTCTCCAGACCCCTCACCAGCCTCGTTGCCCTTCTCTGGACACGCTCCAGCACCTCGACGTCCTTCTTGTAGTGAGGGGCCCAAAACTGAACACAGTATTCGAGGTGCGGCCTCACCAGGGCCGAGTACAGGGGCACAGTACAGGAGATACTTCCTTTTGGAAAGGTAACCCACTGGCCCCTGGGGGCTTTAACTCTTTGGGTGGTCTTGCAGCTGAGAATGAGTATGGAATAGCACAGTCTGGCCATGTGAGACAAGGCAGAGGAGTACAGGTGATGAATACTGAGCAGCTGCAAAGATACCACATGAATATTTAAAGCAAAAGGGAGATTGAAATGTAGCCAGCCGTTCAGAAGTTTCTTTTTCAAGACAATTCCAATGGAGAAGAGACACGAGGGTCCTGTGGCTTTTTTCAGGTGGTAAGAAAAGTATTTTTTAGCCAATGCTAAGCAGAAAACTGGTTCCTGTTACAATATAGAGCTTCATTAATCACAAAATTTAAGTTTTAAATTGCTTGCTGGCAAGCCAAGCAAATTGCAATTTAAACTGGCTTACTAAACACTTTGAATTGTTTAGTAAATATTTAGTAAATAGTAAATGTTTAGTGAACATTTAGTAACTTGTTTACTAAACAATTTTAATTGTGTAAAGTAACCACCACTTTTAACTGAGCAGCTTGATAAATATTTTATATTTTGTGTCTAGTTTTCACAGTGAACAAACTAAAAATTACCAGCCTCAAAATGGCCCCTCTTTTTCTGTTTGTTTGTTGTTTAAGGAAATTAATTGGTTGCTTTCAACTTTTTTTTCAGTGCAGCTTTAATTACATGTCATCTGCAGCATGGCATTTATGCAAAGCAGTCGGTGGGACAGCAATTAGGGGTCTGTTGGCTTCCAGCATTCATTTTATACCCTTAACAAATGTTATCATTGAATGTTATTATTTCGGTAGAATATACCACTGAAGTCCCTATCATGAAAACCTACTACTAAAGCTAGTTGTACATCTTTGTAAAGTTAGAGCCCGTGTTAGCAGTTTTGAAGAAGAGTGTTATCTGGCTTTTGAGACTCCTTTCACTGGTGAATTGTATTTTTTTTTAGATAGAAACGTGCACGTGTTCACTAATCATGTGTTGAATCCATAATAATGGATTGTTGCTAAAACCACAAACTACTCTGTATTGATATGGAATAATGAGGGAGCAAGTTAATTTGTTAAAAAAAGAATTTGGAGACTATCAAGAATTATGAATAAATGTTTATTTTTGGAACTATCTTTACTGGAGGCCCTTCCTTCATCAGGAGAAATTTCTGTAATAGTTCTGGAGTGTACTGTGTGGTGTATATTTGCAACTTAAATCAATGATTTGTTTAATAAAAGCAATTAATTGCATAAGATAATGGCATTGGAATCTGGCTGCAAAGTCTGTGCTGGTCTACCACAATATCAGACACTGTTGTGTAACTGGGGTGCTACTGAAACACAAAGCCACAAAAGGCCAAAGACTCTTGGTCCCAGATGTTTGTCCTTTTTGACATTGTTTAGTGCATCACCAGCAATGCTCGTTAGCCTTACAGCTAATTTTACCAGATTCTGGCTCACATCAGGGCTGTTTTCAAGGGGAGCTTTTGTGCTCTAATCTCTCCTTAATGTAATGAGGTATTTGTGTTTCATATTCCTGGTGTAAATCAGAAGCTGCTGATAATTGCTGCCATTTACTTGAGGTCAAATAAGCCTCAGGATAAAGAGAGGGATGGAAAAGTTACATAAAGGCAACTTAACCCCTTTGGTAAAGTGCCCTTCTCTGGAGGGCGTAGTTCTGGCCCTCTCTTTGTTGTGGAAGCTGAAGCCATAGACTTTCCACTATTGCTAGTGAATGATGACTGCTCTGAGAACAGTAATACAATGAACATGTGTGCTTGGAGAAATTTATCTGCAGATCATGGTTCCTACCTAGGGAGTAGCTAGCCTTCATGCAGTATATCTTGTAGAACTTGCTTCCCTGAGCATTTTTGATGCTCTGATTATCTTCACTCAGCACACATTATTTCACTCCTCAGCACATCCGTGTAAGAAAAAAGATGCTGTGGCTGCATGTAAGGCCATAGAGAACTATTTGCTTTATGAACCACTCCATGAAACGTCATAGATAGGAAGGGTGCAGGGGTGGTATTCCCTGATTTCATTTTCTTTAAACTTTGGCAAGCTTGTGCTGCACTTGGTCAGCTCCCCTTATAAAAAAGGTAATTGAAATGGTTTCAGACACCTCTATTTTCTCTTGAACTTGAGGGTCTCATGAAGTTCATTTTTGTACCAAAGCTGCCTTATTTTGCTTCCTGGCATTTTGTTTCCATGAGTATATCTGGCCAATGTAAGAATCAGGCTTTTTCTGAGAGCTGGAAAGCTCTCAGAATAGCTGGAAAGCTATTCCAGTAGTGTAGGAATTTAGGTGGCCTAACATTGAGAAAAATAAGGATGACTTCACACAGCCAACAGGAAATATTAACTCTGCAAGCCAGTCATACGAGGCAATGGAATTTACATCTTTGAGCTCCTCCAGGACAAGGGAATGTAACTGGCTGCTAGTGAAAGAGTTGCATGCTTCCTAGTAAGGCCTTGATCTTGCATGTAAATACTCTTTTTGCTTTGCCATAACTAGTTCCTGTGCAACAGTTTGTGAAAAGGGGCCTTAATGTCTAAAGGGAGCAACCAGATTTTCAGTTTTGAACCGTGGTGCAAAGTCCTACCAGTCCCACTGCAATATAAATAATAACTGGTAGAGCTGATCCGATAGTGATAACCCAAAGGGTTTTATCTTTTCTTTCTTGACTTTTACAGTGGAAATAGCACAGATTTGATGTTTTTCCTCATTATCTCTTCTTCACACCAGCTAAGGTACCAAAGTAGCATGAAAGTTGACCTTGTTGTCCACTGTCCATGTATGCTAGAGCAGGCCAAGCCATTTAACTCTTACACTCGTTGGCAGTTGTGCTGTTTATGAGCCCTGTGGCAGGCTGGGGGCTCTACCTCATCCGAGGTATCTTGCTTTGGCTTTGCCAGATCCATGCAGTTTTGTGAACAGAGCACAGGCTTGCGCTCAGGTGGGAAGTGAACTGAGGACCTGCCCCTTCAGAGAAGTCACGCTTGTGTGAGGATGATGATGGTGTGTCTTCATGGTCATGTCCTGAAAGCCTGGAGTTGGCTTTCCTTTTTCAAACAGTAACTTGTATCCAGACAGTGTGGTTTATCGAGTGTTCACTAGGGATTATCTGCTTGCAAGTTTTTGCCCTAGCTGAAATAGTCAGTGCCAGGATTAAGATCAACCATCTAGTGTTTGCACCATGAAACACGAAATACATCTTCATGGCTTTATAATTCAGTTGGCTCTCCTGCTCACTTTATGCAACGTCTTTTGAAAGCTTTGAGGCTGATTTAATAAAATACACAGCCATTTATACTAGTATTTGTTTGGGCAAACTAACATACTAATAGTCTTATGGTAATCATGTTTAAGTTTTCAGCTTAGACACTAGCTAATGCTTATGTTTTCAGGTAGCACTTTCCATGGAACAGTAATTAATAACAGAAAACATATTGTTCCTTGTGCTGAAATTATTTTTTGCTGTATAGCGTTTAGTTTTACAGTGTCCCACTGGCCTGGTAACTTCTCAGTCGTGGATCTTTCTTCCTTTCAGAAACAAGACATTTGTAATGTAAAGAAATATGTTTAGGTTTGATTTTTAGAGGCTAGTCAAAGAGAAGAAATTATGAAAGAATGTAGAAGTAGAAAAATGCAGGCAAGAAAAAACCCCTAAAAATCAGTAGAGCCATGGAAAAGGTCTGTAATCAAAGTCAGGAGTTTGGATCACTTTCAGATTGAGTAAGAGGAGTGAAAAAAGGGAAGAAAAGGCTTTTTTTCCTGCAGATTTGACTTCCTGATACTTCTGTGTCATGTGTTGTGACTAGGAGGAGCCTCTGTTGTTCAGGACTTAAGTTTCAGCTAATTCTTACATACGTTACAAGTGTATTCTGTGGGCCTGAATTTGGGAGCTCAGGTTTCATGCAAGCCAGACATTATGCCCAGATGAGGTGAATTATGGTGCATCAGGAGTTCAAAAATGATTGAAGCTGTCTCTGTAGTCATGGGAATGGCAGGTAGGTCTTGACATGAAAATGAATATAAGCCCACATTTAATTAGTATAGCAGGTATATCGCAGGACTCCTGCATCCAGCCACATGAACTTTCTCCCAATACATACGGAGTAAAGCCCTTTTTCAAAAGATTCTCTTTTTCAGTCTGGCAAAATATGCGAGTTGGAATGAAACCTAGATTAACATGGAGGAATAGAGCTACTCTGTGCACAACTTCAGGGATTTCAGGAGGCTATCTGACTCCTGGATGATTTCTCCAGCTTGCCAGGTTATCCTGGGAGGAGTGTATGAGGAGTGCACGAAGACATCTTAAATCACCGCATTCCCACAGTTGGCTTGTAAAACTTATGAAGATCCTCTTAGAGGGTGCAGCATAGAATTTAACCTCCAGTTCCTGCTCATAAAATTACTTCCCAGTCTTTGGGAAGTATTATTTAATAAACAACTTCTTTAATAAACTTCTTTATTTGCCTTTTTTTTTTTGGTAACAAAGACAGAAAGAAAATATAGTATCCTTTGCTATTTCAAACTTTACACATCACTAATGTGTAGTTCAGTATCTGTAGGAAATTCTTTGTCTTTTGTAAATAGTGAAGTCAACAGGTAGAGAGCTCTATGTGTGTTCTGACTTCATACAGGGTGAGAATTACTTTTGTGTTTTATAATATTTCTCCAAATGGAAACAAAAATGGGCAGTAAATCATAGAAGCATGAACGAGTATATTCTTTGTAGAGAAATGCATGGACGAGAAACAGGTCTTGAATCTTGTACTGGGAGCAATACTTTGGACCTTGTTTCTGGTATGTGCATAGTAGAAGTTGAATCTCACTGGAAATTGTTCTGGCAAACAGTACTAGGCATTCTGTATTTCTTCCTAAAAACCTCAGAAAATGAAAAGATTTTTGCGTGGCATCTTTATAGGAATCTTTGCTATTAATATTACTTTAAAATGACACTCATATACCAGACAGTGTTTTCTTTCTGCATGTCAAATTCTTTTACATCCTACCGTAACACTTCTTTAAAAGCACAATATCTCTTTTCTACATAATAAAAATACATTGGAAGTGGGAATGATATCAGAACCTCCAGAATGTAAACCTAGACTCTGTCATGACTCCCTAGGTACTTTTCATTTCTTGATGAAATTGTTGCACAAAGGAAACTGGAAAATGCGCCTCCAGTAGAGCACTTCTGGCTCAAGCTAACATATTATTCAGCTCTGCGCTCGTACTAATATTGCAAATATGAGAGAATTAGAAAAGCTGTTGGGATGAATCCCTGACTCCAACCAAGTCCATGGCACCTTTGTCAGTAATTTCAGTCAAGCCAGGTTTCACCCACCAGGCTTAAGTCTTTGAGTTCGCCTTTTAAGCAGGTTTCCTGCTTTATATGCTGTTCCTAAGGCAACTGCATCCTATTACACCTACCCATACACGGTCTTTATTATATGCTCCTGAGCACTATTGAGGAGCTGTGTTTAAATTATAGAATAATTATTTCTTTTAATAGATGTGCAGTTTTAATTTTCTTTCGTCTTGAACTTCGTATTTAATTAGTACTTAATAGCTTGTCCCAACATGGGTAGAAAGCATCTACAGCAATTGAGAAGAGACCACTCTTTCTTCCCATTGCCTAGAAAGCTGACTACCCAGAGCCTAAATGCTGAAAGGAGAAAGAACATATATACAGTCATTTGTAGTTTTAGGTTAGGAGTTAAGGATTGAGACCTCTAACAGGGCATGCTATAGAGGCCCTGGGATAGGAGGAGAAGGTCCTCAAACAGGTCTGTTACCAACAGAAAATTCCTATTTCCCTAAGCCCTTACCCTTTTGTTTATGCTAAATGATAAATCATTGTTCATGTCTTTCCACTTCAGAGGAGGACAAAGAATCCTGCTATGCTAGTGTGGGGGACAGTGAATGAGTCTGAGGCAGGAGCCTTTTAAAACAAAACAGAAAGGCATTCTAGTTCATCGTTTGTATAAACTATAACTTGGAAGCCAGTTAGGCTTTGATAGCCCTAACTCAGTCAGCTGAGGAGTAAGAGCATATAAAACCAGGCCTCTTTGCAAACGTAGACAAAGGACAGGGTGCAGGGGGATAGAATTACAGTGTTCCTGGAGAAACTTGAAATGCTAAAGATAACAAAATGTTGTACGTTCAGCTTAGGTTTTTTGGTTATTGCTAAACTATTCCACCACAAAAACATACGAGTAGTATACAGGATGCAGCTTGGAGAAACTCCTAGGTAAAGTTTAAAATTCCTCTAATGAAGCTGCTTGATTGGGTTAGCGCATTAACCTCTTATCTCTTCATTTTCAAAGACCGAAATCATGCAGTCGTCACCTTGGTAAAACTCCGATAGAAGCTGAGAGGAATTTTGCCTGACTGAAACCAGCAACTAATGGTGTGAAGGTATACTGAGGTCCTGAAGAGAAGTGAGGGTTCTGGTCTAACTGTGGTTGTAATGGCTCTGTGAAAGCTGTGCAGTTTGGCAGGCTTGGACACTCATAAACCTCCAGAGAGTCCCAGGAGTAAACTAGCCAAAGTATTTTTACAAACACAACATGCTATCACAAGGCCAGAGTCTCTGTTCCTATGCTAATGCCTTCTGCACTTTTCAAATGGAAGTGCAGAGTGGCTGGATCTGGTCCCAGCTTCCAGCTGAGAGCATGCCTGTTGTAGCTATCTGTTGATGTAAACATGTATAGTAAATTCACTTCCAGCTAAGAGCACTCCCCTTGTAAACATCTAGTGAATTCCTTTGTTTTCTTCACTTTGTTTCCATGCAGAAGGCAATTAGCCAGTAGGTATTTGTGAGCCTCCAATTATTTATAAGAAAATGATCCTTCTTATTTATGCTAGGTGAGGACAGCATGAGAGCAAAGAAACTGCCTTTCTATCTGGAGCAGTTCAGAACAGGAAGAGGTAGAACAATCTCAAATGTTGAGGCAATTTGGATCTTGAAACACTTTTTTGGAGGGAGGATTGTAGAACCTTAGCCAAAGTTGCATGCCCAGCTGTAGGAATTGTACCAGAGGAATAAGAGAGATCTAGATCAAGAGGTTTAATATTAGTTAATACCTTGGATATTAACTGCTCTAGCTGAATTACTGTGCATTGAAGAACAATTGGAAGGTGCAAAAACATCAACACGTTGCAGAAAGGCTTCTTTCACTTGAGATGTACAGCTCTCAGCTAGTACAAGGTTAAACCAGTTGCACCGTAATCTGATTTGTGCAACAGCAGCTAGTTTCACTAAAAGAAAATTGATTATATAAATCTGAGCTCAGTGTTGAAGCTGGAGAATTTCTCTGACAGTAACCAACCTTCCAAGTCCTGATCTTTCTTGCTTTTTTGTTGCTGTTGATTTATTTCTAACAGGCTGAATTATTCTGTCATCTCATAAGGATGGTTTCGTTAGATTTTATTTTTTTTTAGAGTTAAAATTAGAGCAATTCTTAACCATTGCCTACTTTAAATAGTATTTCTCAAATAATTTCACATTTATAAGCTTTTGGGACTAACTAATGAATGAAGTTTAAACCTTATAGTAGTTACTATAAGGTAATGCCCCAAGCCTGTCAGTGTTGAATAGGCATTTGGACAATGCCCTTAATAATATGCTTTAAATTTTGGTCAGCCCTGAAATGGTCAGGCAGTTGGAGTAGGTGATCATTGTAGGTCCCTTCCAACTGAAACTATTCTATTCTATTCTACTCTTCATCTCTCTCATAATTTTTATTATGTTAATGTTACACCATTAAAATATGAAGGACCTTATCCAATAACCAAAATAATAACTGAAAATACCCATGGGTGTAAGTACAGGGCCACACATCTGCTTTATATTTGAAAGAGAGATCTTCAATGTTTTTGATTCAGTTAAATGATGAGGGAGCTTTATTTCCTTGGAGCTACTGAGTTCCAAGGAAATGTCTCTGCAACTATTTGATACACAAGTTTCAAGCCTGCAAAATTATATACGAGTAACTTAAGCTGTGCAGCAGCTGTGCAACTAAAATGATTTGTTTGTATATATTAACTTTTAGGATGTTAATTATTTGTATTGCCCCAAGTAGCTCGTTTCTACTGACTCTGAATGTAAAATTTTTTTGAAAATACTTATTTAATATTCTTCACAACATAAAATATAATTTTTGTTTGTTTCTGCTAATTATAGCGATCTAGAAGATTTCATCGTTGCTATTATATATACATTGTAAGACAATTTATGTGTGAATAAACCAAATAATTTTTCTGTGCAAACAGAAATAATTCCATTCAGTGTCAAAATGCTTCAGTTCTCTTAATCATTTTGTCCTTTCCAACATAATCATTGATCTGTGTTTTAATCTTTTTCATCAATCTGATCTTGTCATTTTTCCAGAATGTAATACGATCCAAAGTAATTCACGTGTGCTGAGCAGTTAAGTTTGACACAATGGTCTGTCTATAAGGAAAAATCTTTGTGACAGGGTTTCTTTGCCGTTTATTTAATGCAAATTAAAAGCTGTATAAAGTAGTGTTTTGATGGATGTTTGATTTGAGGAAAAATATATTTGTCCTGGTAATATTTCTGAGTGGGCAATTAAACATTACAGCACCGTGTTGTGAAATTAAGTCTTTGATATCTTGTTTGCAAGAAGCACCATTTCCTTAAGCATAAAACACTCTTCAAACCAAGTACATCATTCATTTTATTTAAATTCGTTCTCTGTTGATTTCAGTGGAGTCAAGTACTACTTAAGCAGCACAACCTTGTAGAATCCAGCTTAAAATAAGTAGCCTGAAAAGATGAATAAAGACAATTATCAGTTTTAGAGTTTGGGGGAAACAGCATTTAATTTTCAAATATCTAGCTGAAAAGAATAATAGTTCAGATGTCCTGGATCCCAAATGCGGCATGTGACAAGAAGCTGTAGTTACCAAATTTTTTGTGATCAAATTTAACTCTGGGTGAGGTTTTTGGAAAAAGGAAAAATTTTGCCACACACGTCTTCTATAGACTTGTAGACTATAAGAGACTTATAGTCTCTTATATAGAACACAAGTCTTCGTGTTCTATGTAATCCTCATTAAGGGACTGTCATCTATAAGGAGCAACTATTAACCATACTTTATTTGCAAGTGATTATCTGTGATTTGAACAGGTGACATGGGGGGAGAGGAGAGAAATTCATCTTAGCTACTGGGAGGTGAGTCATGTGGGAAGTTGTACTGTTGCTTTCTCTTCTCCGAGCACTGCTCTTTTTGCTCAGGTGCTAGATTTATCCACTTCACGTGGGAAGTGAAGAGCAAGGGAGCGTTCTGCAGTGAAAATGATGCAAAAGTTTGGACAAAGACTCCCATGAACATCAGGACAAAATACTCTATAAAACTTTCTTTTTTCTTTTTCCTTCCTAAAAGACAAGTGAATTCATTGATGTGGCATACAGTTGCAAGTCCTCTGTGGATATGTTAGCCGATTGTCATATACAACTGCAGGCAAATAAGAATCAGTCTTCCTAATTGAATTGCACTGCAGTGTGGCTTGGGTAGCCATCTAATTGCCTTCCTGGTGTAGACTTTGGCAAGGAGAGGAAACTGGCAAAAGCAAGAAAAGGAAGGGTACCAGGTTTTATTCTTAGATCAAACACACCAGTTTATCAGTAGTTCAGATAGTAAGTGCCAGCCAGCAGCAGCCTGGAAAGCTAGAAATAGTTAAGCTTCTATTACCTAGGGTAATTTTCAAGTTCTGCATGGTTGGGCAGAAGACTGAGATCCCCAAAAGGTGTGGTGAGTCTAAGTTCAATTAACTTCAGTGAGAGTTAGATGCTCAAATATAAGGGTTTGCACCTTAGATTCATCCTGATGCCTTGGTCTTCATCTTCTTTCTCTAAGATGTAGCCTGGGATCTGTAACTACCTGCATGTCATTCTTCTCCGAGAGGGACTTCATTGCCTGATTTGCACCATGTTTGATCCCTAGCTTATAGGTCATTCTTTCAGCCCATGTCCTCAACTTCTCCTTCATTTCTGTTATCTCTAACCCATTAACTACTTCACCTGTCTTCTCTTTCAGCTGCTGATGAATTTTTTTCCCCCTGTCTATTTAGGTTTCTCATCTGTCACCGTTAGGTCTCTTTCTTTCTTCTGATAGCCAGCTGTACTACTAGCTGCAGTACTAGTCACGGGTAGATAAAGATCAGACCTAAAAGGAAAAGAGACCCAAAAAGACTAACAACACCCTGGGCACTGATATGCTAAAAAGAAAAACTGCAAACATGTTCTGAATTTTCTATAGGAAGCCCAGAGAGACGAGGTGGTAAGTGCCAGAAAGACAGTTCTCAGAGCAGTTTGGGGAAAACGGCAAGTGGGGAGGCTGGGAAATCATGAGTTATACCAGTTAATGTTAACATTTAAAAGGAGCGAAGACAGGTTTGTAAATGACAAAAGGGTGTTTCAAATGAGTATCAAGCTAAAAGTCAGATTTGTTTTTATGCTTTAGGACAGGATCTGTACAACTCCTGGGCGCCAATACAAATATTATGAATATAAAGTAGTATCTGTCCTGCAGAGGAATATATTTCCCAATCCGTTTGTGTGCAGTCAGTCATCTCGAAGAATGAAATGTTAGTAAATTACATTGAAGCCCTCTGCCTCCTTTAAGCCAGCATTTTCTGAAGAGCCTGGGCAAGCTGTTTGGCCTTCCCTTAGAGTTCGTGCAGGTGAAATGAGAAAGGTGATTTCATAAAACAAACGTCACATAACTCAACTGAGTTCTGGTTTTGATAGTTACGATGTGCTGGAGTATCCATATGCATGTATGTTTTGGCAGTAACAGAACAACAGGGATAAAATATGGAAATATAAGGAAAACATTCTAAATCAATTTAGTAAATAAAAAATACAAAGCAAAATAAAACACAAAGTAAAAAAAATTGTTATGGAAGTGTAAGAGTACGTGGGTGAGAATGCCATATGGAGCATTGGATTGCAGGCAGCCAAATTAGCATCTGATGTGAGTTCTGTGAAAACTTGTAAGGAAATAAATAGCATGAGAAAGACATTGAAGAATAGCAAAGGCATAGGAGAGGTCATGAAAGCTTCAAACAGGTCTGAAGAGCTAGAACTAGAAAGAAAACTAGGCTTCTCTTCTGTTGAAGATTTAAGGAGTGTCAGCGTTTATGGTATCTTTATACATTTCTCATACTCTTATTTAAATAGATTATGAGCTCAAACATTAACACATGAACTGACTGTACCCCAGTGTTTTGCTAAGAGGTGAGTGCTAGCTGGGCTATGTTGCAGTTGTGGTATTGTTTTGTTTTGTAGGTAGGCAGAAAGGAGAAAGAAAGCAACTTTATCTGAAATAACCAAACTAAAAAACCAGACAGCCTAGTATCAGTCAGAAATTACCTTTGCCTACAGCCATATAAATGCTGAAGAAGACGTGTCAAGAAGATTCCTTCAAACTAAACATTTCCCTCTCTTTATACTATATCCTAAGCATCTATAATAAACAAAAATAATGGCCAGATCTTGATTATGCTTTTTGGTCACCTAATAGTAAAGGGTTTTAAATTGTTGTTTGAGTATTTCCCCGACTTAGAGATTCTTTGGCCAGCAAACTCAGCTGTTCCTGATAAGGGACAGAGAAGAGACGGCTCTTCCACTGAAAGTAGATTTTAGGGGCAGGAAAACGAGGTACAATTGGATGATCTTTGTACAAGCAGCAAGTCTCTACATGTTATTTTCTACTGACATTGTTTAGAGTAGCCCCGTCCTGTATCAGTCCAGGATCACAGGAGTGGAAAGGATGGAGTAACATATTGATGTGGTCCGTGCCATCTCCAGATGTGCTATGTGCTGGGAATTTGGCTCAGAAAGATGCCCTTCCCCCACATCCCTCCTCTCCAGATAAACTGTTCTTAACAAGGTAATACTGGGATCCACAGCCCTCTCTCCTTCCTTTGCCTAGTGGCTGAGCCTATATGTGTGCAAAATCACACATATCCAAATCAAGGTTGTAATCCTGATGTTACAGTGCTCTGTACTTGTTCATTGTTTTAAATATAAACACGTCATTCAAACACACGCAAACCAAATCCATGTGCGTGCAGTGTTAGCCGATGCTGTTGGGATTTAATGGTGTTACCTTGGTGAAAACTGTCCCCCTGAATGGAAGGAAACAGTTAAGTTTGCTCATAACGAGTACCCTGAGAGAACATTATGTAATGATCCACACTGACATGTTTGGATGGTTTCTTTACATTGACTGATTGTTCTTACAGCTCATTTCCCCCCTCCCTTTCTAATAATTTAATTAATTCGCTTGTATAAAGCCCATTAGTTTTGCACTGAATTTATTGTCTGTATCACAGCTATGGATTTGTTAATCTAAGGCATTTTACAGAAGTCTTAATTTAGACTTTTCTACAGTTGCAGCAATGAATATTGTAGTTTGACAACCAGTTATTTCAAACTGCATACAGCACTCCTTGAGTGGTGTTCATAGAGAAATGGAAAAATGAGTAAGGGAGTTTGACAGAAAAGTCTGTGTACTATGCTTTTTACCTGGGCAGAAGAAATAAGGTAAACCTGTCTAGGGAAAAATAGAGGGAAGGCATCAGAAAAGAAATTTGTGCTATTTTCCAGTGACTGAACTGTAGTCTGTTTTAGCTGCTGTGCTAAGAAATCTGTAAGCACCCACAGTGTATTTAAAATGACAGAAAGATCACTTGCTTGGGTACTCAGTAGAATTCAGAGGCAGATTTTTTTAATGCAGGAATTGGAACGTGTATTGAAAAAACAATTTCAAAATACTGCAGAAGTTTTTGTGACGTTCATGATGCATCATGTTGAGCAGGTGGTGGATAGACCCAGTATAATTTGAAATAATGTGGCAATACATCCATAATGAGGAAGTTTGAGTTTTTAAATGACTACTTGTTCAGTAAGCTCTGGGATCCACAGATAGGATTCTGTAACTAAAAGACACCATTTCAGCTAGTACGTTTGCCAAACCCCAAATCAGACACGCTTATTCTGGGCTGGTACTCCTGCAAATCTAGAATTTCTAACACTGAGACATAGCCCGTTACCACTTAGAGCACTCATTGCAGTGGTGTTACTTGTGGATAGAAACATAGGAATTGCCATGATTGGTATGAGTTGTGGTCCATCTAATTGTTATCTGGCCTTCAGAAGAAAGCAAGGTTAGGTGACTCTGAGAAGGTGTTATGAGAGAACCTCTCCAGAAAGGGTGGTGTTTTTTTTCCTCTTTTTTAAATGGTCCCTAAGAGTTAGCTAGTAAAAATAGGAGTTAACATACTTAAATTCTGTTTTTGAATGCTTTGGCAGCTGGTGTCTTATAGGCTCAGACATAGCCTTAAAATAATCCAGCAGCTTAGCTATGTCTATTTAAACTGCAAGATAAGAGTGCCACTTATGATAAATGATATGGAATAATTCTCTTTGGACATGCAAATAACAATGGACTTATATTGGTAAGATTGTCATTGATTTACTTCAAAATTCTCAAATGACTGAAAGGATAGAACAAGATTAGATGATGACAGCAAGTTGATAATGAAATGATGTTTTGCTAAGCAGTGAGCAAAGCTTAGCTACCAAAGTGAGTAACAGTGAATAAATATCAGAACATGGTATCATCCCCCCCTTATGTCTTGTACCTTAGGAAACAAACTTGTCTGAAATAGGAACACAAATAGGTCATCCAGGTAAAGGAGTTTAACCTAAAGTATTTCTGTATCTTGAAAATGTAAAAAGTGACTATACTGATACCTAGACATCCCATATAGTTTTGATGGACAGGAAGATGAAGGCGGCAATTTTTAATTTTCAAAAGTATCAACAGAAGATAGATTTATTTTGGTCTTGATCTATGTCTCAAATTAAATTAAAAAATCTCTGTTTTTTTTCTGAAACTGGGAGGCCTGTACAAAATTATATAGTCCAACTGCATGAAGATTTATTTGGGTATTCATCCCCGTTAAGCAAAAACCAAGCTGGTCACATACTTAAACTGTTGAAAAGTGCAGTTAGATCTTTGAATGTAAAATGTAAGCGAAAATTTACTTACTCTGTTTCACAATATCATCCTCTTACAAGTTTGTCTTGATGTCTTTAATGGAGTTTAGATTTTCAATTATCTCTAAGTGTGCTTGAGCTCCATTGTCTTACAGGATTGTTCCTAGCCAGTGACACATGGTGTTTTAGGGTTTTGAAAAAGTGCAATGTGGCAGCTGCTTAAAAACAAAGTTTCCACGTCTGATGATGAGGTCAAAAGCAAATTGTCTCACTTTAGTCTTACTGGTGTTTTCAATGTAGGAACTCAAGAAATTGTTTAGACAGATTTAATGAGTTTAATAGACTTATGACATGCTTCCAGACTGTAGCAACCGAACAAGGAAATAAATAAGAACTAACTTCTGACAGACTATTAATTGAGACTGACATGAAGCCGTATGCACGTATTGCTACTTGGGGGAATAAAAGTATCAATAGAAAATGACATGTAAATAGCAAGTGTGGTTAGGAAAGCAAGGACACTTGTATTTATAATGTCTGTAATACGTTAGTAGTTTGAAATTCTTTGCTGAAGTTGCAGGTAAGTTGACCGTAAACTACAAGGAATGTTACCAGATCAGACGTGTGTCAGAAATGTGTTGTAAAGATTTCTTAAAGCAGATTGAATGAGGGAGTCTAAATAAAAGCCTTTACCTCAATAAATTTCCCACTACAAGAAGAGTTGTGTGATGAAAAGACAAGAAGGGTCTAATTATTCTAGCATCCATGGAGCTCTCTAGCATTTCTTTTATTCAGGGTTTTATTGAGGCAACCTAGAATTATGTCGGTTTTAAATGTATTTGTGCATTGCTGAATTTTCTTTTTAAATGGAAGTATATAGCCTAAACCCTTGTTACTGTTATGTTTTCAAATGTATTTGCAGCATGTTATACCCAAATCCTTTCTCCCGTGCTATTTTTTTTTTTCACATACTGGAAGCACCTCTTCAAAATTTCTCTTCCATGCTATCTAGAAAAAAACTATAACCTGATAACAGGAATGGGTTTTGAATATTGCTCCCAGCTTGGCTAGGAATTGGGTATATTGTGTTATTTTTGCCACTGTGTTTCCTCCCCAGTCCTGTTCTGTCTGTCCTCTTGTTATACCCTCCTTTTATCCTGTTCAGCTTGCATGCTGTCGGGGGAATGCTCTAAATAATAATGTTTTTACAATATGTAATACTGACAATCCCGGCTTAGCTGGAATCTGAACATTACCACAATATAAATATTAATAACTTGTGCCCACTGATTGTACTGCCAAGGGTCAGTGTGGTTCTCGTCTGACATGGGGAAGCTGCACACCTGCAAACCAGTCAAATGACATACGTTGTGAGGTGACTGGGAAGGAGGGACTGTGTGTGGTTTAGTATTTAATGGGCACTAGCTCACAGAGTCAGACAAAACATTTGGATTCTCCTGATTTTGCTGGAAAAAAGACATCTGTAGTAGTTGCGTAAATGTTTCTTTTTTTAACAGAAAAAGGCACTCGAGAGAACTTTCCTGTTTGTAACATCTATAAATATGAGATGGGGTGTTTGGATTTGCCATAGAAGTTTGTTAGATAATGACTAGCAGAAGAACGCTGTTCTCTTTTCATCTGTGTCCTGCAGGGTAGTTTTGGACCTTTACATGCCAGCTCGGGGGAGATGTGATGCTCACGCTGTGACATGAGTGATCTCAAACTGCAGTGCAGCCTGGATCTTTCACCTGTGTGCTGCTCTGCAGCTTGGACCTTTCACAGATTTTTTTATTTTATTTCTCTGATTCCAAGGTGGCTAATGCGTTCAGAAAGATTATATCCTGTTAATTAACAAGAAGTATTTGACAAGCTGTGTTCTTTCCCAGGGTGGAAGTGTGGAGTGCAGGAACATAAATCGATAGCGTCAAACCTTGTGCAGTACAGGCTCTGAGATATGAAGTGGCTAGTGACAGGACAGACAAGAGTCCTATTTCTTTTATAAGCAAACTAAAGCCATCTCTGCATTCTCCATGAATGTAAGTTCAAGAGGAAGGGAACTTTTCGTGGCTGTTTTTCAGTGCTGTTCTTGGCAGTGTTTTTTCTTAACACCTAGTCAGTTGGCCTGGGAACAGGTATGTGCAGGAAACAGTGGCAACCCAACAAGGGAAGTAAACAGCTTGAGTGATGGCCTCTTCCATCTCTGGTTATTGCTGATGATGTCTCCCTCCTGTGTGATTTTTCCCATGATTTAATTCTTTTATGCATTGTGCAGGGAAGGGAGCACACTGCACCAGAAATGAACTTCTGGGAGGATTTCTTTTCTTGGTGTTAATGCTTCTGCAATATGGTGGCATCTGCAAGGAAGATGACTCTTGTTCTGTGTCAGGCCTAACTATCCACTGTATGATATGGTTGAAACATATTTCTCACTGCTTGTTCCAGGACGTTGGTCTTTTTAGGGTAAGGATATTCCTGCTGAGGCGATTTAAAAAGAGCTTTGCAGTGATGAAATTGTGCTTCAATTCAGAAGTGTTCTGGCATAACAACTGAGGGTGGGAGATTCCGGTGGTCCAGACAAAGCAGAGAGACTTGTTTGATTAGGAGCACTGCATTGCATTTTCCTCCTTTTACAACAAGGATGATATCTGCAAAAGCCTAAAGCAGTCCTGACGTTTCCCATTGCTTTTTAGGGGACTGTGTGTTACACATCTTGCTTGTGCCTTTGGAAGTTTATTGAATTGCCTCACTTTCTTAAATGAAATTGAATCATTCCTCAACTCCAGCTTCAGTACAGTGGGTTCTTGCCTGAATCGTAGGATTGTTAGTGATGGACATGGTAAATGGCAGTAAATTTCCTTTCTTTATATAAGTAAATAAATATATAACTTTCATTATTTAAAGTGCTATGAAAAAATCCCTTAAGTATAAGTAAAGTCTCATTATGAAAATTTATGGGACTTTAATTATGCCTAAGTAAATGCATTATCATCTATTCAGATAATTCCAAGTGAGTTTTTACAACATAACAGTGTAACAGCTTTGTTTGCTGCTGAAGTTTTAAGACATGTCAATCATGAAAAAGGTGGAAGTCCTTGGCTGTTTACTCGGGACTGCATTATTTTGAATTTGAATGGCTGAGCCCACTTTTGGTATTTGTAGTCTTTTTTGGAGGAGTGGAAAGAATTTTCTCTTGATTGAATAAATCAAATGAGTAAGCTTAGAAGCTGAAGAACAGATTACAAAAACAAGTTTCTTTTCTGGTCTGTGAATGAAGATGCAGTATGTAGTTTGTTTTTGTGTTTGTTTTTTTTTTCTTTTAAAAAGGATGTACTAAATCTAGACTCTTGAATGAGACAGCGACTGGGCACAGACCGTTATCATAGTTCAGTTTATTACAAGAAATTAATTTCTGTGCAGAGTGAACTATTTTGAAATTCAAGGTATGTTATAGTAAACTAACTTTTTGCCCCAAAGAATCCACTTCTCTTAGGATAGTTTAATTAAAAGTAATAACAAAATTTTATGCTGTTTTTTCAATGTCTATATCAAGTTGCTGTTTTCATCCAAAACCAGCATGATAAAACCATAACATATAAAAGGTTAATCGTCATTAACATCAAGCAGCAACTCTATTACTAATTAAGAATCTGAGTAACTTACATCACTATTTAAATGACTATATATACTTACACACTACAACTTGTTAAAAACATGGCATATCTAGTGTAAAGGCCATTTTAGGTCTTTTTTTTTTTTAAAGTAATTTAAGAAAAACCATGTATGATCGGAACTATAATGCAGCTTTCATCTGAGGAAACACTGATTAGAAAAAGAAAACACAACATGAGAAAAATGGAGCAATGTTAGAAGCCTATAAAGAAGATAAGTTATCTGATCTTTCACATAGCGAAAGAATTATTCAGTAGATACTAAATGAAATGATCAGGCAGCAGTTTTCAAGCAGCCATGAAAAGATTGGTTGGGTGTTTTAGTTTGTTTCTTTTCTGCACCCTTGTTGTAACGACCTCACTGACCCAGGATATATGGAAGCCAAAAAGGAGCGGAACGTGTTGGAGCAGGAACAAGACATTTACAGGGAACGTCTCTGTTGCCGGTCTTGGTCTAGATGCAGCCTATAACTTGTTGAACCCATAGATGTATGCTTGCTGAAACATATGTGAGGGGAGTAGTCACGCTGTGCTTGCTCATGCTGTTTCCTATAATTTTCAACAGGCATCTGTTGTTGGGCACTGATCATACTGGTTTTCCCCATTGGGACAGATGCCGGCTGTACCTTAGCAAAGAAATCCCCTTCCTGTCCCTCCTTGTGTTTTATTAATAAAAATGAAAAGAGGAAGCTTGAAGATTAATTAAAAAATGTGAAAAGAGGGAGCTGGGGAAGGGAGGAGAAGGATGGACAGATATTTGGACAGAGCACCCCCACTGCTCCCCGGAGGCATCAGAGAATCTGGGTGAACGTTGCCCTGTAGTGCTCTGCCCATGGATATGACAAAATAGAGGAATTCAATCCTTCCTCCTTCAGCAGTTCTCCTCCTGGATAGTCTCACAGTGTCATGGGACCTCGGATGGGGAGGGGATTTATAAAAGGGTAAGGGCAAAAGCGCAGCCGGTATGTTGAGAGATTGTGGAGGAGCTGGCAGAGAGGATGCAGCCTGGTGTGTTTGCATTACCTGTGCACCGAGGGCTCCCTTTGGCTCCTGAAGGGGCTTCTCTCAGAGCTCCCATCACCTGAGCGGTGACCGTGTTGGGGCAACTGCCCATGGAGGGACTCCTCAGTTCCTGTCCCCCAAGGCTGTGGAGTTAGCTCAGGGTGTGTACTGGCCCACTCCAGTGCCATGTGGGCTGCCTCCCGGCGCCAAGAGATCAGTTTGTGTCTGGATGGGACAGAAGAAAAAGGAAATGGTGTGAGCAGAGCTCAGCCACACAGAGGTATTTCCAAAGAGCCATTCGGAGGGAGCTGCCTGGAGTTCATGTGACCCAGTGAGGAGGAGTGTGGGTGATGTGCAGGCAGACTCACAGGGCAGAGGTAGATGCTGCTGCTAGGGCTAGGTGTGACAACGGTTGAGGAGACTTTGCCTGTCTGTGGGGGTCGTGAGATAGAGAAGATGGTTGCCAGATGCAGGGCAGCACTCGTCTCCTGGAGCGAGCAGTGGGGAATGCTGCAGGTGGGATGCCCTGTCAGCCTCTGGACTCACCCCCTGTGGCAGCCTTGATCATTTAAACCATAGTCTTCTGCCTCCTGTTTAAAATGGAGCTCTTCAATCACTTAAAGTTATTTCCCTTCTCTTGATTACTGAACCTTATACATGGCATACACCCATGCCTGATCTTCCATGGGTGAAAATTACTGGATTTGAGAGTTAACAGTGAAGTCCAAGGAAAAACAGGTTTTGCTTGTATACCTTCCAAGCTTCATAACCTCTCCCTCTCCAAAAGAAATCAGTTCAGGATTACTTTTTTCTTGTTGTCTTTTTTTTGTTGTTTGTTTTTGACTTGCTCTGTACCTAAGAATGGTCGGGAAGACCAAGGCTGGTTGTTTTGGTTGAAGGACCCTCTGAAGTACTGCAAAAATTTGTTCACAGCGAGAGATTATCCCATCTGTTGTCATGAGTTTGTATTAAACAGGTTTAAGCAGAAATGAAAAGTAAACAAAGAATTTTAAATAACCTGACTTAACATCCTTTCTCTTTAATGAGAAGCTGCACAAGTCAGAAGCCACTGTGCTTTATTCTGTCATGATTTCATGCTCTCATTATTTTTCAGTTATCCAGCAAAACACGAGGAATCTAGAGCTATATTTAATGTAAGTAAGGAGAAACACCCTTCATGATCTTTTATTTAACACCTCCTTCTAAGCATCCTTCATTCTTTGTAAAGAAGGAATAAAAGACACCAGCATCTTTTTTGTTTGCTTTCTGCCACGTTAGGCACCTCTCTACCAGTTTCTTTTTGTCACTACCTGAAAATGTTTCCCTTTCAGGCTAAGTTGTGCAGGTGATTTCCGCCCCCCCCCCCTTGTAAGAGTAGTTCTAAAGGTAAGTGCAGATAGATTTCAATGCTGATTTGCAGGTCAAATACCTTATTTCATTCTGGCTTTGTTTAGGAGACCCTACTCATTTTGTTTGTTGGCTAAAGTAGCAAACTTGGAGATGACCGTTATTCGGACACATCATTGCAATGCTTTGTGAACAGTGAGAAAAGTTTGGTTTCTGTTGAAAGGAGTGTTACAGTTTTGATAAAATTATCAACATTTCTGGTGATTGCCTAAGTATAATTAACCATGTGGCTCATCTTCAGTTTTTCCATACTGCTCAAATATAAACTGTGACAGTATTTGATTTAATAAGAAAAGAAAAAATACAATAGAACAGTGTATCTAGTTAACCGCTATAGTTTCTCATTAAATTCTTTGCCTTTTGTTCCCTTGGTTACTAGAATAAATTGACTGTGAGTATATGTTTATCTGACATTGGTTTTGTTCCTTTTTCTTTTTTAATATTTCTGCTCTGTTGCTATACGTTGTATTTTTCCTAGCACCTTCTGTTTGTGTGCCTCTGCATGTTTCCGTCTTATGTAAAGCATGGGTAATTTCATTTTCATTAGGCACATGGGGGACCGAGGATATAAGGTCTCTTCTAAATTGACAGGGAAAGACAGGATCATCTGTAATTTTAACAGACTTTTTAGGTGATCTGCTGAATTACTGAAACAAAAATAAACTTTCATTTAGACTTTTACCTGGAAGTTCCTATCAATTGCTTTCCTTCTTTTTCAATTAGACTAACCTTAGTTCTTCCTTCTTTATTTCCTTTAATTTCTTAAAACTTAGAGCCTACTGGATCTTTTATTTGGGGGGGTGTGTTCCTTCTTTTTCCTTTAATTTCTTAAAACTTAGAGCCTACTGGATCTTTTATTTGGGTGTGTGGGGGGGTGTGGGGGTATTTTGTTGTTGTTGTTTCTTTTTTTGTTTTTTATTTTGCAGGCAAAGTGATGTTATATGCATAGAGCAATTTTGGTGTGGAAGCAGTTAGGCATGCACCTAAATCTGTACGTTTTCAGAAAAGCACATAAGTACTTGTCCTCTTGATCCTAGTGGATCTTACGTGTTATGGCCACTCTTGTGTGGGGGGGTGTGGGGGTATTTTGTTGTTGTTGTTTCTTTTTTTGTTTTTTATTTTGCAGGCAAAGTGATGTTATATGCATAGAGCAATTTTGGTGTGGAAGCAGTTAGGCATGCACCTAAATCTGTACGTTTTCAGAAAAGCACATAAGTACTTGTCCTCTTGATCCTAGTGGATCTTACGTGTTATGGCCACTCTTCTATTGCAGTCTCCCTGTTTCTGTCTTACAGGCTTTTCTTCAGAAACTGTGTCTGACTTGGGGATGTTGTTATTAATCTTTAGTCTTAATACATCTGTGCTATTAATGCAACCAGAAGGTCTGACCTGTGTGGCAAGTGATGGATTCTAAATTACTACTTTGCCACATAGGAGTGTTGGTACCATTATGCTTTCCCAGCAGTACTATTCTTTACAAGTAATTTCAGGTTTTAATATCATTGCTTACTTGAATATTTATCGGATGCCAACCCAAACTAGTGTGTAGAACTTCTGTAATTAAGTGCAAATAATGTAAAGGAATTGTTTATTTTTCATAACTTAACATTTTTTATTATGAACGGATCAAGGGGATGTGGAAGGTGTAGTTCTGTGGCACAGTCGGATTATGTTGTTGCCAAATTGGGCTTTGCTGGAATTTGTGTCATTGGTTTTTTGTTTGGTTGGTTGGTTTTTTGGGTTGTTGTTTTTTTTTTTAAATCTTATTACACAGTCATTGGTACTTGTGAAGGTGGTCTCCTAATTAGGTAACAGAAAACAATTAATGCTGCAACATCCCAGATTTTAAAAGAGCACTGTCTGCAAAAGTGCTTTAGTTGTTCTCTGCTTGACATGTTATGAAAAGACAGGAAATCCTGACTTAAAAGGAATGGTATCTTTTCATCAAACTGAAATTAGCACAGCATCTCTGATTAAATGGTGAGAAGAATCATTGGAGCAAGTAATATATTGCTGATACAGTTAAACATTTAACACTAATTCTGCAGAACATCAGCAGGGACAGTGAAGTAATATAACAGGACCGAAAACATTTAGAAATATGGGCAGAAAAAAAATTGCTGAATTTGGAAAACTGCTAGGTTACATCCACACCCGTGAGAGTTTTACTTGATACAGCTTCAGAAAAGTTATTTTAAACACAGATACTTGGTAGAAAAAGGAAAAGCCTGAGACACAGCAGTACTCAGGGTGGTCTGAGAGTAGGAAAAATACTGTAGACATGAATTTACAATGGGATATACTGATGGGGAAAAATGCATCATCAGCCTATCCTGGGAAAAAGGCAATGGATGCAATGATGGAATTTAACTGAATATAGACTTAGTTTGGTTCTGGACACCATTTCTTTGGTATATTGTCAAACTTGAGTGAGCCCAGGGGAAAAAACATATTTGTGTTAGGTGGCTGGAGGGGACCAGCTTGTAAGTGAAGACTAGCAGAAATGAAAATTTGCTTAAACATTATTTGGCTTGATTAAGAAATAAAGGAAGAAAGGACAGAAATACAACATGCTCTCTTAGTTTAGCATTCACGTCTCTGGAAGTAGTAAAGGGACTGTGATTCTGCTGTTTTCCACATAGATTACCAGAATCAGCGTTGCCTGAGAGAAACATGCTCAGGAGCACATTTGATGTACTTTTCTGCCTGTGAAGCATCGCACCTATTAGAAGGAAATGCTTCAGGAGGTCTTGCTGGAGTTGTACATCTTTGGTCTGCTGGCAGTCATCACATCATTTGTAATGCAGCTACTGAGCCCTGCATTGTGCAGGAAACTACCTTGAGGAGGAGTTGATGTGTACTACCAATGGCATGTTTAAAAAATAGATCCTGTGCTGTTTGCAGGCATATAAATAAGTTGTGCCTTTCTGCAGGGTCTTATAAGTTATTAAAAGGCAGCGTAAGGAGTAGAAGCTAGAAGAGATTTATATCCAGGTGGCATGGGCTGACACAAAGGAAATGGATCAAGGACATTGAAAGCCTGAGCAACTCAAGGGAAGAGTGAGCCTCCCTAGACATTTGCTGCAAATAGCCAAGCTTGCTTTGTTTTCCAGGCCATTTAATTTAATGAATAACGACTTTTTACCCATCATCGTGACTGATGGCATACCTCTTTGTCCTGAGGTTGAGACCAGAAGATGTTATTCTTACTGCAACCTTGCAGAGGTTCCCTATTATTTTAGTTCACTTCCTAGCAAATAGTTAAGTCATTTTTGCAGTAAATGAGGCCTGTAAATATTGCAGTATAATATGCTAAAGCCTCTGCTGTGCAAAGACCCAGTTTCCATGCCATGGAAAACATGTAAAAGGAGCTGTGGTAGACATAGAGATGGCATAGCTGACTTTTGTGTTTCATTTCAGTGACCCTTCTTTCAAGGATCAGGGAAGAGGAGTGGCATAGTACATTCCCTGATTTCTGCTACGTGGGGCGGGACCTGGATAGCTACCCTTAATAAAAACCAGGAGACGTCCCTTCTGCCAGTTGTGTCTCAAGAGTTGGGCCCCACACGGCAAAAGGCTGTTTCCTGTCTAGCGCGGTGAGAGGGAAAGACTTGGAAAAGCATAGTGTTGTCATGAGGACCTGAAAAATGTGATCCTATTCCAGGAGCAGGAGCTGCTCTTTCTGTTGCTTTCATCTCTCTCTGCAGCTAGGGGCATGAAAAACAAAAGCTCTGAGGAGTCAGTTTTTGTTTGATGTTGCTTGTGTTTTAGATCTGCCTCTTTGCCATTTACAAAATGATACAAAGGGTTCCTGTGAAAGACAGGAGGAGAGTGGACTGAAGACATTGAAATACCTTCAGAAGACAAGTCTGGGACATAAACCTTCGTCTCTTCACTGGGCTCAAACGAATCCTTGTCTCTTCACTGGACGTCACCTAAAACTGCCCCAACTAGCCTCTTAGTACACTAGACTCTAGGAACAGTGATTGTCCCTGTCTCCTGTGTCCCCCAGAAGGATTGATTTCTACAGCAGCCTCATTTGTGAACATTGTCTTCTGCTTCACTGGCATCAACCAACATATATATCCAGTTAACCTACACTAGTAACTCATAACAGTTAATCTGCATTTAGCTTGATGTTGTTGCTTTTATTTGAGATCTAAAAAGCTTGTGTGCCTGAATGCTGATCTTAATTTTCTTTTTTTTCTCACAACTATTAACATGGGTTGCTTATATCATCATTCTATAATAACATTATTGATACTTTACTTTAGAAATTGGTACAACAAAGGACAAAGAAAAGGGTATTGCTGTATTTGCTAGGCAGTCCAGTTACTGTAAGATACGGAAATTTTCTATGGAAAAGTTCATAACCTCTGAGCTTCTGAGTTTCACCAGAAATAATCACTTAGAAAAATTAAGGATGTGGTCAAAAACATTTGTGTTTGGTTTTTTGAGGCAATCTCTGCTTCTAGTAGACTTTCCCCTTTCCGAAGAAGAATATGTAAAATAAAATGCTCAGTTTTTAGCTGAAATGTATTTCTAATCAATGGCTTTAGTTTTTAATGCCATTTCAAAGCTGAACTTGTATTTATGTTTTAAAATGTCAACTTTGTTTTAAAGGAGAATCTGTACTGGATGGTTGTTGTTAGAATGAAAGACAATAGTGGAAAGTTCTTAGATCAACCAACTGAGATAATTTATAAAACTCCCACTTTTTAGTACCATCATTACATATGTCTATTTTTTATCTTGCTATTTGTTGGGGAAGTTAGATTTTCTATTTTTAAAATCTGTCTGGAAATCATTTTAAGGAATATTTTGCTTCAATCTTACTCCATTTGTTTCTCTTTATCCTGAGGTCAGCAGCATAAATCTTCTTTTGGTAAGGTTTTGGTGTACTAATGTTTCACGTAGGTTAATGAGGTCACAACCTGAAATCTTAAATAAATAGCTTTTTTCTCTTTTTCATATATATGGGATGTTTTGAAACATTTGCTTTTTCTTGATTTTTCTGTGGATTGTCTGAATCTGACTTAATTATGCGTTAAAGTGGGCTTCATTTAATAAAAGCACTTGTAGAAGAAGGCCTGACACATAGAATCATTGAGGTTGGAAAAGACCTCTAAGATACTACACAACATCACAGGAAAAATGTCAAGAAGCTTTGGTCTCCTGCATCACCTTGGAAGACTTAAAAATAAAAGGGAAAATAATGTTTCTTACAGCTTCTTGCCTTGATCTAGTTCTGTTCCCATAAATGTCAGTGGTAGAATTCCCATGGTTTACAGAGCAGCCAGTACTGAGAACTTTGAGTGTGCAGAAAGGGGTTTTCAAAAGCACTAAATAAGCACAAACTGATCAGCTAAGTACCCCTGAGGGAAGTGGTGGTGGCTTAAAGGTTTTTTTAAACAAACAAAGAAAACCAGTACTTCCCTATCTTCCATTCGCCTTCTCAAATCAGTGACTGTTGTAACTTTCCTGAGCAGTTGTGAGAGGTTTACAGCATATCTTAGACATATTTTTTGCAGAAGTTTTAGATGGTGCCACCCTTAGCCTCCTACCCTATGGCAGACTTGGCAAGAGTGGTTCGCACGTACACCCCCTCAGCACAGTCCCATTTGCAAGTGCACTTACTTTGCTGAAACCCAGTGCCACTGGCAGTATCAGCTTGGATGCTTAAAGCCAAAGCTTTGCATGGGAGCGAGTGAGCCGTAAGTATGCATTCTCTTCTACTGCTGTGTGGTAGGGCAGGCAGCACAGTGGAAAAAAGAACTGGAAATAGTGAAATCTGACACCACTGCAGCAAGATTGCCACAAAACATCTGCTAGTACTTTCAGGATGAGTTGTGGAGGAGCTGGATTATTTACTGTATTGTAGGTGAGATTATTGATAGTGCAAAACGCTGCAATTGATCATATAATTGGTGTCATGTAGTGGTAGAAGTATACGTCCACATGGTTATTAATTGGGCTTGTCTGTTGTTTTTTTTCAAGAGATGTTGAGAAATACTAAACAGGGTTGAAATTATGCATGCCCTACACTGCAAATAAATTTAGTCATGACTGTTACATCAGTCATGTACCTTTTATGTTTCTTCGTATCTTGTACATGTTTTCCAGATAGAAATAGAATAACTTAAGCATACAAAAAAATTTCACGTATTTATCTAAGGAATCCCATTCTGTGAAGTGCCATTGTGATACAGGCCTGGTCCATGTGAGGATGAAGAATGAGCAATGTGTCAGTCCCCTTTCAAACGATGGTCAGCCTGTGTTTTTTCCTACTGTTGTTTCATCTACTGTAATTTCAACCTACTACCAACTCCAGAGGCTTATACTATAGTGCAAAGCTTAATTATACCCATCTGAAGAAAAGTGCCGATGAATCAGCTCTTCACCAGGCTGAATATTAAAATGGCTCAAAACAAGATATTTGCTGCATTTACAGATATAAAAGATTCTGTGGTTGCCCAGCAACCAGGGGAGAAAAAGCAAACAGAGAACACTGCTCTTCACTAGCGGTGGGGAGCACTGGTGCTTCATCATCGCAGCGGTAGTCTGAAATGGAAGACCACCTCTACTCATCTAGATTTCTGCTCAGATGAACACATCCACCTCCTTCTGGACTTGTTGACCTTCGCTGAAAGCAGGCATCATTAGCTAAAAGATCAACTGGCCGTAGAAGCACTTGGACAAATTGCTAGTTGTATAGCCAGCCTTTCTAAGGAGAAGGCATGGAAAGGGAGTCATTTCTGTAGAAAGTTCATTGGACTTTGAGGACTGTTGGTGCCTCTAAGCATTTAACTGGGCTACACCCATGCTCACTGTTGTCACATTGCCACCTGTCAGGGTGATGAATAGTTCATCACAATATCAAACCTGGATCTATCTGGCTGTCACTGAAGCTCACTTCTTTTTATCCTTCCCCCATGGATTGCAGACCATTATTCCCTTCCCCCTTGCAGCAGCTTTTCGTGTTTTGGCAGAGTGTTAACATCTTCACCTCTGCCTCCTCTCTGTGTTTTTTGCATCCCTTTGACTTCTCTTTGTGGCTCACCATTGCTAGACTTCTGATCATTCTCAGTGTTTTCTTCTGGATTCTGTCCAGATGGTCTGCCTTGATGTTCCAGCTATGACCTTACCTGTGCTGAATGTATGCAGCTACTTTCCCAACTGCTGCAGTGCAAAGAGGGACCTGCTGCAGTCTGCTCAGGTTGCAGGACTGCATGCCCATGTGGCACCTTAACCAGCAGTGAAACACGTGCCAGTTGCTGTGTAGGCTCACACCTCATGTGTAGAGCTCTAGCTGCTGGATGACACTGCGGGTGGGTCACTCCATGTGCCTGGGGGCACCCTCCCGGCCATAGCCTCACCGTGGGGGAAAGCACTCTGAGCATACCGGTGCTAGATGTACCCAGTATGTCTTCAGGTCTCTGTTTCATCACTGTCCTTCTCTTTATACATCCCAGTCAACAGCATGGCCTTGATTACTTCTGTTCACCTTACTATCCACAGCGGCCCCCTTTTCTGCAGAAATACTACTTATTCCATATTAGTGTTACTGGGTTTTCCCACCAGCACTCAGGACCTTGCACTTAAGCTTGTTGAACAGCATCCAGCCTTCCCATCAAGGGGTTGCTGAGACGGCACAAATGGAGCTGGTGTTTGGACAGCTGTTTCTGCCTTCCCTAGTGTAGAAGTTGTATATTGGGTACCAAGTGAACCAGGAAAGAGAAGTACATAATCACCCAGGGAAATTACGCCGCTGCATAGGGAAGGGGAGAGAGTGAACTGTAACAGGTGCCTAGTGATTCCGAGGAGTAATGCCAGATTCCTCTGCTCTGGCTTTAATCCCAAGGGGCAGTTTGGGTGCTGAAATGGTGAAAAATAATGGAGATTTAAAAAACTCTTCTCATACTGAAGAAATGAAAATGAAATTTTCAGTATGTAGGGAAATCCCGTATTGAAAATCTTATTTGCCTGCTTGATGGCCAGTGCATCTTGCTGTAGTTGTGTCAGGGTGGTCTGTAGGTCTGTAATGTGTGCAGAAAAACTTTGGTCAACTAATGTACTTGCTGTTTGATGCTGCCATCAACCCTTCTTCGCTTTTAAAAATCTATTCAGTTTATTTTTACTTTTTTCATGATAGAGTAAGACAAAAAACATACCATTATTTTTTTCCTTGGGACAGTTCTTTTGCTGGTAAGAAGGAGGAATATACAGGGGCAGTAAAAGTTTCCTAATACTCTGGCTGGTACTTAACAACCAACATCTCAAGTGGTACTTGTCCCTGGCCCCACAATGCAGTCATTCTCATAAGTCTGTGCTTCATAATTGGCCTTTATATTTTCCTAGTGAAATCCATCCACACGCTTTCACAGCCTGGGTAAAACTGTGATTAAAAAAGAGAATCTTGCAGGCTCATTATTTTCTGTGTTTTATAAACTGAAATGTATAATGTCTCTATATATTAACTTTTCTAATTGTGAAAGCCTCAGATTCTATAGAGCTTTCTAAAGCTTCAGACTGTGTAGAGGGTTTTTCCCTACTAACTGTTGGTTTAAAATGCTTGTCTAAGCTACAAAGTACAGTTCCAGAGCTTCATTAGTATCCGTATCACAGTGTAGTGGGTTGACCCTGGCTGGACACCAGGTGCCCACCAAAGCCACTCTGTCACTCACCCTGCTCAGCTGGACAGGGGAGAGAAAATATAATGAAAGGCTTGTGGGTCGAGATAAGGGCAGGGAGACATCACTCACCAATTACTGTCGGGGGCAAAACAGACTCGACTTGGGGAAATTAGTTTAATTTATTGCCAACCAAATTAGAGTAGGGTAATGAGAAATAAAAACTAGATCTTCAAACACCTTCCCCCCACCCCTCCCTTCTTCCCGGGCTCAACTTCACTCCCGATTTCTCTACCTCCTCCCCTACAGCGGCGCAGGGGGACGGGGAATGGCGATTGCGGTCAGTTCACCACACGTCGTCTCTGCCGCTCCTTCCTCCTCAGGAGGCGGACTCCTCACACTCTTCCCCTGCTCCAGCGTGGGGTCCCTCCCATGGGAGACAGTC
>NW_008795520.1:4258928-4275067 GCF_000699145.1 Aptenodytes forsteri
AGGGGAAGCTTCTAGCAGCTTCTCACAGAAGCCACCCCTGTAGCCCCCCCGCTACCAAAACATTGCCACGCAAACCCAATACACACAAAAACAGTACAAAGCTGAGAAATAAATGGTGCGAGCAGGATTTGTAGCCACTGTAGCTATGCAGTATCCTGCACTTCTGCATGTCAGGGAAGCTGATGATTTACAGTTCTCCAGCATGATCTGCAGATGAGAGCTTTGGGGCTTGTGCTTCCATGTCACTTAAGTGCTTTTGGAGATTTTCATTGACATGCCTGAGTATGAATTCAGAAGCCTCTCAAAGGCTCTTAAACAAATCTGTTCTGTCTGTATTTCAGAAGTTCATCATAACTCTGCTAAAAGGTTAAAAATCAAGATTACTTTCCTTTCTTAAGGCAGTGCTATTTTGCTGTGATGGAACTAAATCTTGTGAAAGTAAAAAATAAAAAACTTGGCTCCTGATGCTGCAGTAATTATACACATGCTTAATTTGTATAGAATCTGTACAGAAGCAGTTTGTGGAAGACTTTGGGAATACCTATGTGAGTAACATTTCAGTAGTGTCTGTTTTGCCCACAGGTTTTTGGGTTTTTTTTGTAAATGGAGGTAACATTATCCAGAAATAGCAACGTTTAAGAAACACAGCCTTTTCAATTTCCTTCATTATAGAAGTTTATCTAGAATTGGAGCAGTACAATTGTTCAGATAATTTAAGGCTTTGAAAAAAATTAGATCAATTATTTTTACAAGTGAAGTAATTTCAAAACAGTTACTGGAGCTGACTAGGTGCAATCACTGCTCTTGGGTTTTTTTCAGTCGTTTCCCTCCTCCTCTGCCTTTGCTTTTTTTGCTGTTCAGTTCCCTGCTGGCCATCTTTTTCCTTGTCCACCCATTCCCCGCTTGCTGTATTGTTTCTTATCTTGGTTTTACTGTTCTGTTGCTGGCTGATGCAGCATTGCCAGCTCCTTTGATTTGCTTAAACAAACTGCACTGCTAAAGCAGTACCTGTCTGCTGCAGCTTTGATTTGAAAGTATGGGACCTGTCAGAGGCCCCGTTGTCCTTCAGCATCGAGGGCTGGCAAATATATTAAGGACATGCTGCTCAGCAGCTGTGGTGTGTTATCTCTTATGACTGGTCAGCAGGATTTTCCCTCTAGACTTCAGTCTGTAGGCTCATAAACTCTTTTATAAAGTGTCTGGCATCTGCTCTCAGGAAGGTGATTCAGGGATAAGCAAAATCTGTGTTGGTTAATGAGATTATTCTTAGTGGTTTTTAATAGGTGATCTTGTATGTTGAATAGCAGATGTAATTAATTGTGCTTTTCCCAACAGTGGAAGTATTCCAGCAGCAGAAATAATCAGTTCACATCCACACTAGTGCAGACATACCTGGGGTGCTGCTGCTAATTTTCAGTCAGAGCAGTTTCCCTGGTAATTTTAATAACATTGCCGGAAAGCTCACGGGGAATTCAAGGTGAAGAAGTAGACCTGCACAGAGCAGAAGCTGCACCGTCTCCCAGCGCAGCCCCTTTGCCTTGGCTCAGAGAGAAAGCAGGTGACGTAGTGACCTATGCAATCTGTTACCTGTCAGAGACCAGATGTTGCCCGGGACCTGTCGCTGCCCACCAGGCCAGAGTGGTTCTGTGGATATGTGAGGAAGAGGAAGGCCAGGCAAAGCTGTGCAGCTGGGGAGCAAAGCCGCAAGGGCACAAGGAGCCGTGCGAGGTGCTCCTCTCCTGTGTGAGCCATGGTGCGGTATCTATTGTCTGTCCGCCAAGTGGTCCAAGGGCCTCTCCCCAGGAGATGAGCCATCAGGAGAGACTGTGAGATGAAGTGAAAACATTTTTCTAGCATCCTGAAGATAGATATTTATTCAGGTTAGCTCCCTCTTGTTGTGCCTTTGCTTTCAGATTTAGTATTAATAATGGCAGTAATATTGAAGCTGTCTACAACGGGGGATGCACACAGTCTTGGTGGCTTAAAACATTTTGATTCAACAAAATTGGTCAGGCAATGCTATTAGCAAGGTAATTTGAGCGGGATTGCCATCCGATTTGTCTCCAGCTGGTGCAACTTGATGATTCCTGTAGACCTGACCTTTGCTGTGGGAAGTACTGAGCAATGGCCATTTGTCCAGAGGGAATCAGGGGTGCTTTGCAGAGGCAGCCACCTTGCAAGAACTAATACAAGGAAGTTTTAGCAATCCTTTGGTTGGTACAGAAAAGCTGTGCTGATTTATATATTTGAATACAAAGGTAATGGTGGACTAGCCCCATGTGCATAAAAGCAGCAATCACACAAAATGCAGAATGCAGCTTGAATTAGACTTAAAAGCCAGCAAATCCAGCAAGCCAGAAGAAAAAAACTGGTGGGGATTTTATGGTCAAAAAGCCAATTAAAGCTTTACAGAGCTTATAGAAGAGATTTAAGCTTAAAGCCTCCATGAAAGCTTGCAGAACGTATGCCAAAGCAGAAAATTAGCAACAGTTTGCAACAGCTAATTTTTTTACACAAAGTGAACTCTATCATCTTAAATTGTTACTGTTTATAATCTGAATTGGCTACACTCATTGGGAAAGGAAAAGCTGAGGTGGGGTAGGTAACGGGGAAATACATAGGAAACTGCATGTGACCAAACCACAAAAATATGTAATCCTGATCTTCAGATAGTGGCATAATGTCAAGTTCAAGGATGATACTGAATAATTTTGCTTAAAAACAAATTATTGTTTTAATTGTAATTTGCCTGTTATGCTCACAAAGAGCTATAAATTTAAGTCTTGTTAAAGTGTGTTTGTCTAGAAACAATTTCTGATACCATTGGGGGGGAAGTGGATTTGTGAGCTGAGAATTCATAATCCCAGCACTTTGAAGGATCCTTCTTTTTTCCTCCTCTTCTTCAAGGAGAAAACATTGGGAACCACAAAATATTTGATAGCTTTTAAAGGAATGATTTGTTGGTATATAGGCTGTACCTCTGTGGAATGCATTGTTGTGCTGCTTCTGAATATATAGAACTGGAAAAGGTATACAAACAGGTGCTCCAGTAGGATCAGCTTTTCAATAGATGATCCTAATTATTTTCAGTAGGTGATAGGAGCAGTTGCTAACGCAAACAACCAAAGGTGTTTTCATCAGTAACTGGTATTGGAGGCATTACCTATGGGTAAAGACACTACTTCTATTCACTGCGTAGAGAGTGCCCAATACAATGTTTTATTCTTCTTCAGACATAGAAAAAATATGATTAATATTAATAGCATTAACACTGTCTGGGTAATAGAAGCATTTAGTAACCAAGTCTATTGGGAAAAAAAAAAAGTTTCAGGAACATTGTATCTCTGTGAAGCATTTTAAACTTTTCTAAAAAAAATTCTTAGCAACGCAATTGGAACAACCCAAGGACAACTGTCCGTATGGATTCTGACAAATAACAGATTTGTATTTAGCTGGGTCAAATTGATCTCCTGGTCTTTCTTGTGACTGCTGCTGGATTTGTTAGGATGGATCAGTGATACGGACTCTGTGTTCCCCTTCTGAGTAACTGGCATGATCTATATCAGCTTTGGGAAAAGTTGTCTGAAATGTTATGCATTTGTTTTTAATGCTTTTTCTTGTCCACAATTACTACAGAAACTCAGATGATCAGCCCAGAATGACTACCTCAGTACTGTGTTATTCCTTTTTCTCTGATTCTGCCATTTGCCTTTATCTTTTTATTGTTAAAAATTCTTGGCTATTCTCAGTAACTACATGTTTAAAATTGGATATGCTGTTAAATGTTTGCTTCTATTTACCAGCTGAATTTCTCTTTTAAATAATCTGGCACGAAAAAAATCCCTTGATTCCTACTAATTGTATTGATTTTGATGGCAGATAGACTGAGGAACTTACTTTATAATCATTTCACTTAATTGCTTTTAGGAGAAAAAGGGAAGACTAGGATTCAGAAAATGAGCTAGCAGAACTGTGACTGAGAGCACAGTCAAGAGTGAGTCTGGGATCAGGAGACAATTATGAATGGCCCAGCCTATGGAAAGTCAGACATGAAGGCAGTCCTCAGAAAAAAACATCAGAAAAGTCTGGTTCTGATAAAATATTCTCCCTTTTAGAGCTCTAAATGTGGTCCAGGATTTATGAATCTCAGCATTCCTCAAAGTTAGCAAATAACTATGAAAACCTGTGTGTGCCTCATGCCCTGCCTGTGCTAATCACGTATCTGGTGTCAGTTCTTCCACTAGTTAAAGTAACAGAAAGATAGTGCATCCAGAAAGATTTCACCTGGCTTGATGAGTGAGATTTCAGTAGGATGCTGAGAGATTCTTTTTTTTCTCACTTTGCTTTCACTTTAGAAGTACCAAAATACAAAGAAATGCTCATTTAAATTGCATTCACTAAGATAGAAAAGTGCAGTAATTCGCAAATGCCGGAATTCAAGTTGCCTGTACAACCTGGATGGGACCCAGTATGTATAGGCGGAGTCATCAGGGTCCCTGAATTCAGGCCACTGCAGCCTCAGGTGGCCAGTCAGTAGACAGGTCGAAACAGTGCACCTTACATCTTCTCCACATGCTTTTACTCATCACTGGCCATAAAATACTTTTCATCCTGTAATTAGCCTCCAATAAACTTTAGACCTATTGAAAAGGACCAAGAAACACAGATACAATGTGCCAGGAGAACACAACATGGGAGATGGAGGACACTGCTCGTGTTTTAAGTCCTGCAGTTGCTGAAAATTTGTTAGTTAAATTTCCCCTAGACCATACCACCGAGGAGGGAGAAAACAGTCTTGATATTCTGGACCCAGTGTGTGACATGTGAGAAGACACATCAGTCAGGCACATGAGAGATTCAAACGTCGCTGGGAATGCCCATGCTATACCCAGCTATGTACTTGTTTCTGTCTATAGCCAATCTCAGAGGAAATGGGAGAGAACCATGTTAGACTTCACAAGAGGAAAACTACCAGGTCACTAGAAGAAACTCAGAGAACTGTTGAAGGCAACATAAATATGATACAAACAAATGGCAGCCATCTGCAGAAATGTTGCAGTTCTCCCGTAGCAATCTGAGCAGGGCTCCGTCTGCATCTGCCACGCAGTTGTTTGCTACATCTGTCCATTGCTCCAGGACAGGAATAAGCTGCAAGCACCATTGCATATGCTCCAGGAAGCTAATACAACAATGTCATCATACTTATTGAAGAGGTGCTAGATTTTCTCACCACCCACTCAGCTACCTGCAGGGTAGAAAGCTGAGCAGCTCTGTAGAGCCTGCATGCCTGTATTCAGAAGAAGGTGGCTCAGGGCATTTATACAGCGATGGGTGCAGATTCATACTTCTGTCCCAAGTGTTACTACAACTGTGAGCTCTGGGACTGCAGGCTTGCAGCAGCACCCTTCTACCTTCTGCTTTATATACTTCTCCTATTTATATGGTACAGACAGAGCTGTTGCTGCAGAGCCATTGTAGCAAAATGGAGTTCTGAGCATGTATCTATGAGGGTAAACTAACTGGAGAATTTGTATAAAAGGCACGTGCTGGGCTGGGTATCGCAGCCAGAGTCCTGACCATCAGATTTGATGGAAGGCTAAGCAGGCGCTGCTAGAGAAGTGTGGGCCTGACTGCAGCAGCATGAAAGCAATGAAAAAAAGAAAAAAGCCAAGTCTCAGCGTTCCTTACGTGGCATGTTTTGCAGCTTGCTTACATCCCTGTATTGGGTGCTGTGTTATTTTTTTATCCATAATTACATGCCTTCTTTATAAATAGACATGCTTATACAGAAGAACATGCTTTCTTATTTACATAGCTTTGTGTGTAAAGCCACTTTGCAGCTTTAAGTAATCTCTCATATTCATGACAATATTGGTATCTTGCATATGAACCAAATATTGGTCATTCAGATTTTTAATTCTCCTTTGGCAGGCAATTTTTGCACTAGAGGTTTTCTAAATCTGACTAGGTTTGATACAAGTCATAGGAAATGATTTTGTGGTTAGAGATGATTTTAAATCCAACTTGTTTGTTTAAGACCACAGTTGGAATTAAAAAATCCTTCTGATATGACCCTGCCAGGAATAGAAAAGTAATGATCCATTGTGTAGAAGTCAAGAAATGTGTGTGAACAGTCATATTCGCAGACTTGAAGGTGCAGTTCTTCAGAAAACTTTTTAAACTGAGTTTTCTTCCTGCCTTGTGATTGGCAAAGTAGTAATTATTCTAGAACTGTAATAGTTGAGTAATATTCAGAACAATTTTCCATTTCTGAGGTCTGAGGCTGTCACTGAAAAAGTAACTGAATTCACAATGGCATATGTTTTTGTGTTTAAAGAAAAAATTTATGCATTTCTTAACTTACCGTATGCTGAATAATTACTTTCTCAGGGATATAGAATAAATGAGAACCGAAAAAATCCAAGAAATGTGTCCCTGTTTTGCAACTTACTCATTTCACTTTGCGGACAAATTTTTTAGGTTTTCTTGTCACAGAAGAAATGTCAGAGAAAGATAATAAAGAAATTGAGGACATTTTTTAAGAGGTAAAACTTAATATCTTGCTGAATAAAAAGAGAGTAAATACTGTGTCTGTGGAGCTTATAGGTGATGGACCTATGAGTTATTGCGAGGAGAGACGTGGATAGGAGTGGAAAAACAAAATCCTCTTTGAAAAATGCAGGCTAATACAATGAGGAATCTGAAAACGAATGAGGTGGAAGCTCTGGTTTATCAGAAGAGTTTAAGGAGTATTCTCATGAGCACATCTGCAAATATGTTGCATTAATCAGAACATGCCTGAAGCTTTTATGACGTCTTTAGACAAGGAAAGTATTAAGAATATTTTTCTAGATTACAGTTATTTTGATGTTTTATGAGGAAATCATTACCACCATTTTTTATAAATATGTGTGAGTGATGATATGAGTGCAGACACACTGGCTTACTGTAAATAGCAGAGTTTATGCTCCAGATTCTCTATTTTTCTTGCCTGGGATTCAGTCTGGAGTAAATCACAACTGAAGAGGGTTTGGTGCTCTCATATTAGCATTCCCTAAACCTCTCCGCATGTTGCAAAGGCAGTACAGACTGCAATACATTTATGCCCTGTTTGCAGTCGTCCTCTGGAAAGCTCCAAGAACAAAACCAGGCTTTAGATCCACTGCTTGACCGTCACAGACAGCGCTGTGAAGGAGCTGGGGGTTCTGATTCCAGTGTGAAACCCCTGTTTACACAGCACCCCACCCACACTGGGCCTAACTCTTCTCTTATACTTGCTTTCATAAACATCCCTGCTTACAAGATTCTCCAACAAAATATTTTTAAAAAGAGTAAGAGATGTATATTGTGCATCTCATCTCACCCTCCAGTGAAACTTCCATTTAGTGTAAACATCAAGCAAGTATGACAGCCTTCTTCCTGCAAAGAGGATGATGAATTCTGACTTCGGGGGGAAAGAGCTCAGCTACAGTCAATGGCAAAACTCCAACTGACTTGAGCGGAACGAGGATTTGGCCCTTGGTGTTCATCTCATCTCTAACTAGCTAAGGACAGAATAAAGCCTGGAAATCCATGTGTTTATACTTTGTATTTGTTCGTCAGATAACTTTCTGTCAGCTCCTTGAAGCCATCTGTGGTTTTTTTCAGCTCAGGAACTTGAATTACTGCCACATTCATTCTTGGAAAAACCCAAGGCTTTCAGTGTAGTCCTACACTGAAAAATGAGTATGTGGCTCAGATAGGTACAGCCATGGGTGTTCGTTTTAGAAGTTAAAGCATGTTCTTCATTTTTGTTACTCCTGCTTGCCTTGCAGAGTCTACACACAATAGAGCAGGTATGCATTCTGTCCATAGTTGTCATCAACATGTCTTTCCTTTTCCTTTTCTCCTGAAATTTTCTCGCCCTGAACTCCAGTTGATGGCCCACAAAACCCTTTAAACCACATGAGGTAATGACAAGGAGATTGTAGAATTTCAATGTGGCTCAGACTTTGCCAGCAGAACCTTGGAAGGGAGGCAGAGACACGGGATGCTCCCTGCCACCACTCTCTCCTTTTTCAGACTGCAAGAGTGCATCTGTCTGAGCTAGGACGAGAAGAGGTCGTGTACACGCCTTGGAGCTCTTGTTTCTTGCACTGTGCAACTGTATGTAGGCATACATGGCTTAGAGCAAACCACGCCATGCATCTAGTCAGGCTAGAAACATAATTTCAAAGGAGAATCGGAGATTTCAGTTTTATCCCAGGAGTTCAGAAACTAGGCCACTAAACATGCCTTATGGAATTAGAGGCCCAATTCTTTTGGTCCAGGTTGAGCTTTGGATGCTAGCAGCTGGAAGTTGCTTTTCATTAGCAAACCAAGTAGCCTTCATTCTATCTGTACGGGATAGCAACTTGTTAGCTTTAACTTAAAAAAAAATCTTAAACATTTTTGATATGTTTGCTAAATTATTTTCATAAAAAGCTTTGAATAGGAGCCTATACAGGAATGTGTTATGTGACTGACCAGACTGTCATCTTTAAATGCCATTAGAGATGCTTGCAAAGAATCCATTTTATTCTGGCTACTTGCATACATGTAGAAAGAAATTAAGATTTTTTCCTTCAAAGGGTGTATTTTGTCACAAGATCAGCAAGACAAATACTTTATACAAACCAGCTTTAAAATAAGTGAAGAACTTCCCATTTAATCCTGCTTGGCTTCAGTGTTGTAGGTCTTGACTTGCAATCTGAGAGAACGGTGGATGATGTTTTGCTTTTCAGTGTTTTTCTCAAACTAGTGTCCACAATTTGGAATCACAACTTTAAAAAAAAACAAACCAAAAAACCAAAAACCCACAAACACCAAAACTGTCTCCCATCTAGGGACATCATAGGGTAGGTTTACTATCTCTCTTTATCCATGCATCCCCGTACAGAGAAGCTGTCTGCCCTGCTTAAGCAGGCAGTATAGGCTTGTCAGCAGTGGGAGGTGGGTGCACACGTCATTGTGCAGTAGGTCAAGGGTATCTTGAGCGCTGGACAAACATGCCCGAGAGTCTCTTGCTGCGCCTAAGAGCCTACCAGTGGCACAGGGCCTGGACATCCTGGCTGAGTTCTCAAACTTGTCCACAATTTGGAATCACAACTTTAAAAAAAAACAAACCAAAAAACCAAAACCCCACAAACACCAAAACTGTCTCCCATCTAGGGACATCATAGGGTAGGTTTACTATCTCTCTTTATCCATGCATCCCCGTACAGAGAAGCTGTCTGCCCTGCTTAAGCAGGCAGTATAGGCTTGTCAGCAGTGGGAGGTGGGTGCACACGTCATTGTGCAGTAGGTCAAGGGTATCTTGAGCGCTGGACAAACATGCCCGAGAGTCTCTTGCTGCGCCTAAGAGCCTACCAGTGGCACAGGGCCTGGACATCCTGGCTGAGGCAAACAGCGTGGTGTAAAGGCAGCCGGTGCGCTGGAGCCAGCAGTCGCTGTGTTGCAGTTTGGCTCAGCAGCAGCGGCACACCGCACAGCCAGAGCGTCCCCGCTGCGGAGCGTCACACTGCAGTGGTCGAGTACGTGGATCAGCTAGTGACGGAGGGCAGAGGCAGACAGTGGCAGGGAGGCAAAGTCCGAGCCCTGCATGAATGACCCCAAGGGTCTTAATGAGCTCTGGATTCTCTGACAGATGGGGTAGAATGTCTCCGAGACGAATTCAGATTAGACCTTTGATAGGATTCTTTTGAATGGGATTTATTAATCAGGGCAAACAATGTTTTATCTCTTGGATTGATGTTTACATTATCTTTAAGCTCGATACCTCTCTAAACACTTATTTCTCCTCCATCTCCATGAAGTGTCATAGGCATTTCTCAGTGAGTAATGTGTCTGTAAAGCTGGCGTCTAAGTAACACATTTCTGTCAGGAATAATATGTTAGTATGATTCTTAACTGGTAGTCACCACTGAGCTTAATGAGATGTCTGTTCTCCCAACTTGCCTCACATTTTAGAAGTAAATCTTCTATGCAAAAGGTAGGGATTAATGAACACAAACTCTATGTTAAAATTAAATGAAAGAAGACACCTCTCACTCCTCTTCAGGCATCTTTCTGTGGTTATGGCTGGTGGTTGAATGCATTCTAAAAAGCATTTTGTGATATTCCATTAAAATTATGGGGGGAAAAAACAGGTTTTTGATATTATGTTTATGATTACAATTAGACCAACTTGTGATAGCTACTATAATGATGGCCATTAATTCACTGATGTTTCAGAGAGGTCTCCTAATGTGACTCTAGGGTGACTTAAAGTAAGTTTAAAAGGGCCAGAAATCTCTGAATTTGTTTTAATGTGTTTTTAGTGAACTCTTCTGCAAGGGAAAACAGCCTTCTTTATGCAGAGAAAATCTACTTCTCTGTTTTGCTTAACAGGAAAAAAAGTGTTTATAAATTATGTTTTTTTGGTGTGTATTTTAATTTTTAGTATGATAGTTGATTTTAACATTTCACTGAAATCTTAAGATGTTGGAATGAAAAATACTATTCGTTTGAATAACTGACGAATTCTAGCATGGCATCATGGATAGCTTTAGACTTTTTGCATGTTACTATATATAATTGTTCAGTTTTCTGATAAGCCTAAATAAATGAATTTCTTTCAAGACCTGACAGTGATAGATATGTGTAAATGTAAGCATAGACGAATGATAAATTTGTCCAGAACAAACTGTATTTTTCAATAGAGGTCTGGCTTCTTCCTGATAGTGTTTCTCAGGTACCTATATAAAATTCCGTAAGCTTTGTAATCATCTTGTGTATATGATGTCTTTTGAGAGCTTTCTCTTGAAAACTGACCTGTCAAGATGCTTTGGCAATCTTTGTTCAACCGTTTGCCAGAACTCTGAAATTATGTCTCTAGAGCAATACAGAGGGGAAAGCTGTAGTCTGTGCAAACCTGTCAAATTTTTTCTGACCCAATGTATGAACATTGTAGGAAATGCCAGATCACAGACCCATCTAACCAAGCGTGTTGTTTCTTGGAATGGCTGTTATCAGATATTTTGAGAACAAGGTAAGAACAGGACACACATAAAATAGAGATTTCCTGGCAGTGAATGACTTCCCTGCTCTGGGAAGACATTTGCTTATGGTCTTGGGGTTTTGCAGTGAAGAAGAGTATACTGGTACCTCATGTCACATAAATGGCAGGAAGGGAAGCAGCCTGACAGTGTGAAAAGGGAGAAACGGCTGTGAACAGCAGCTGCTGGGTAAAACATCATGATAGCAGAACCCCTTTGAGTATAGGTCAGCCCCACAGGCTGTTGAGTGCTGTGGCTCTTCCCTGCTCGGAGACCTCCTGTGCTTGAGGTGGTTCGCAGGTGAGGCTCAGCAGCTGCGCTAGCACAGGTAATGACAGGGCAAAGACAACTTGAGCACACACTAACAGAGACCCCATTGTTGCCCATGCAAGATACCGCAAGCATACTAATACATTTTACAGTCACAGTTGCATTTTCTTCATAGACCTACCCACACATAAAGCACAATTACTCTTCTGTAACAATAGGCAGTGCCCTACCTACATGACATAAACAGTATTTTTTGATATGTAACTCTCTGTGGATTTATTTTTTCTTTTCCCATTGCTTGAAATTACTCCTTAGAAACTTCCAAATGGCACTCTTCACGCTGTCACATTTCTCTTGCCATTGATTTGTTCCCATGCTTCTAGTGGAGCCAAAACTTCAGCCAGTTTTGTAGTTCTTTCCTTCCTAAAGCCTCGACATAATAATTGATGCAGCCAACAATGTCCACACAGCTGTGAGAGTATGGTTTAACTTATGCTTCCTTCTCTGACTGCAAAGATTTTCAGAAATGGAAGTCCACATATTGTAGCTATAACTTAAAGGGCATCTGTTTGCTTCAGATTTTATTTTACTGTTTCCTGGCAACAGAGTGGTCAATATTTCTTGCCTTCGTATCTCTTTAGTAGGTACTTAGTCTTGGGAATACATTTCCAACCAGGCAGCGATCGTTAAATAGGTCAAATTTAGGGCAAAAAATGCCTATGCATTCTTTTTAGAACATTATATTCTTAAATTAATTTGTTTTCTTTCTTGCATAACTTCTCATCGTGAGTACTTCTTACGTGCTATAGCTTCCATATCTTTAGCCAAAGGCAAAAGCCTAATTGATGTCTTGAAAATAAATAATTGCTGCTCTCTGTATTGTAGCTGTACGGGATTAGTTACATCTCGTCAGGAAATAGTCTCTCAAATGCTCATAGATAGTAAATGTAAATGCTGCTGGATATTAAATGTATACAAAGGGATAAACCAAAGTAAACCAAAACTTAGCTTCAGGGAAAAGCATAAAAACATTCACGATTTCATTGTGTAGGATATGTCTGAATGTACAGTACTTGACAAAAGACTCACTTCTTTAAACGTTGCCTTGTACTTTCTCGGTTTTTTTATGTTCAGTGGTCCTGTTTAGGCCCAGATCTGAGGGATTGAAAGCATGTGCATGCAATGAGTAGTATAATCCTCCTTGAGTATGTATTTTGTGTAAAAGAAGAGCTGTACTAGGTCGTATCAAAGGTCGATGTCCTTCAGTATCCTCACTCCATCAATGACTGTAAATAATTTCCTAAGGAGGAGTAAAATCAGAACAAGTCCATACTGACACCTCTTTCTAATACTCTGCCAGCATCCAGTATCTGCATCTCAGCAACTTCCTGGGCAAGATGTTTATTATACCTAATAACCTTCAGTGGAAGCTTTTCTATGAGCTTGCCCGATTTCCCCTTGAATTCTCGTAAGCTTTGCACATCCCACAATACCCTTTGGCAAGGATTTCCGCAAATCTACTATGTAGAGTGTGACAAACCACTTCCTTTTGTTTGTTGTGAACCTGGTTCCTACTAGCGTCGTTTGATTCCTACTAGTTCTTGCACAGGAAGAGACAGTGGACACCAATCCCTGTCCAGTCTTTTTCATGACATTTATGATTCGGGTAGACCCTTTTCACATTCCCCAAAGTCATTTCTATTCCTGGCTGAAGACGTGTAGCTTAGACATTTATTCCTTCTGTAGAAGCCATTCCATAGCTTTGATATCCCTTTTGCCCTTCTCTGAACCTTTTCCAGCTCTACCATTTCCTTTCTCAGATGAAGGGATGAAAACTGCATGCAGTATTCAAGGTGCAGTAACCACAAATTTGCATAGTGGCATAGCGATGTGTTCATCTATTCCCTTGCTAATAATTCCAAATACTGGATTGCCTTTTTTGCCTGTTGCTGAGCATTGAGCTGTTTTCATGATTCATCATGACCTCAGGATCTCACTTGTGGCTGATAATGATCAGCACAGAGCCTAGGATTGTTTTTTGACATATGCATCACTTAACGTACATGAATATGCATGAGCTGTTGAAAGTGGAGTCCCCTGTAGATATGGACTTGTCTAGACTACTGAAATAAGTCAAGATGCATTTGGAGTTGGCTAGTACATTTTATCTCTTTTTACCCATCACCTTAGGATAGTGAAAAATTAATACTTTTAACTAAGTAGTTAGGATCCACTGGAGATTCTCCAAAACAGGTGCTTCAGCTGGCTAGGAAAAAGGTACTAACCTGATCTGCATGAGGAAGAAGATCAATCTCAGGTCATTGCTATTGGGAAAACAAGTTAGCTAACACTGACCTGTTCTGAGCCACTTGTCTGCATCTTGACAGATCTATTGTATGAGTATCTTTTGTAAGTCTCCATTGGTTGCTGTGGAGTACCATGGATTAGGTATTTCGTTGCAAGAATTTCAGATTCAATTGAGAAAAAGAACTACCTCTTGTTTTCTCCTTTTTTTAAATAGACTTTGACCTTAATTCTCATTTATTCAAAATCCATGTTGCACCACTCAGCCAGTGTAATGAAGACTTAAAATAAGCATAAATGTAATTTGAAACCCATTTTTCTACCATTATTGTTTAAACTGCTTTTGGTATAAGTGATAATCAGAGTCCTTATTTTGAACATAAAAATAAAGAATATTATTTTATCTGTGGCTGAAAAACAAAAAACACAAAGTATAATTGTATTCTTAAGCACAATCTGAGGCCATTTCTAAATGAAATTTGCATTACCATAAAAGAAAAGAAGTACTGCTATTCAGATGTCTAGTGTATACTCTTTTGTTGGATGTCTCATTAGAAATTACACAAATTGAGCACAAAAATCTTCTTCCCCTTTGAATATATTTTAGCACAGACTGTTTCACTTTCCCACTCTTTGTTTTGATGTATCTACAGATACAAGTGTTCATTACTGTGAAGTACCTGGCCACATCTGCAAGTAATTTTCAAGCTTTTGAACTCTCCCGGATTTTTTTATTTATTAGTTGCATTCAGATTTGCCATACTGATTTTATTTTTGTTATATTGGTGCATGACATCCATTCAAACAAAAAAACCCTCTTGATGGTGTTATTTGATGAATAGCTGGGTTGTCTTTTATAATGAAGTTTGCCTTAAAACAAACAAAGGATGAAGAAAATGTATTAAGCCTTTCTGCTGAAAAGAAACAAAACAAGAGACTGTAGAGCATTACTCCTCTTATGCCCAAGCCTGTAGGCACATAAGTATGCCCTTGCATCTTCCTTGCTTCCTTAGGACTAATCATCAAAGTAAAGTTACTCACCGCTGCTTCCAGTACTGCTTATATTTTTTTATAGTAAACAGTCCAGCTTCGGTTGGAATGCTTGATATCTTTGTAAAGTAGAACAAAAAGTGAATCTGAGTAGTTTCTGGAATCCACGTATCTACCCCTCCTATACAACTGCATTGGCTTCTCTAGCCTATGCTCCTTTTTCTGTGTCTCAAGGATACATGGCTCTGTTTTCCACAAAATGTTAACATTTTACAAGTAGGAATGGAAAATCCGCACCTCGATTCCAGAACTGTCTGTAAGCCAAAGTCAGGGCACTCTTCTGAGTTGTGCACTGGGAAGCCATCTCACTCTGGCTGTGCTAAGTGCAGTAATGACTGAGCCAGTGGGAGCCAACACCAGCTCTTGCTGTGTCCTCTCCTCCCTTTCAGTTGCTTAACTACCTAATTTCAGGGCCAGTGCTAATCTGTGCACCCCATTCTGTCACTCCTCCCCCTCTCCGTGGACGTGGGGGGATTCTGCTCTGAAAGCCCAGCATCATCATATCGAGCATCCTTTTGTGAAGCAAACCCTAACTACATTTTAAACTCTGAAAGCAGAGAAATGCAGGTTAAAGACATTTTAAAGCATCCTTGTAATGTCAGACTTATGTGGTTGTCATTAAGCAGGAGTATTTGTGCCAACTTATGGTATCCCATGAATCATTCAAATAGCTAATAATGGACAATCTGTATTCTGTAGATTGATCACAGATTTTTTTTTGGTAATTCTTAGGGATGAGACGTGAACTCTGCTGGTACAGAATGTGTCTCATCCTTGTAGACAATAAAGGAGGTAAAAAAGCTTCAGACAACTCATTAATTCAAATTTCCAGGAATCAAAAATAAGGTGAAGCCTTTTCATTATGCATGAAGAAAACTTAGCAAGCATCCGTTTCTCACCCACTTGACCGTCTTCTCTGTTGTACTGTTTTTCTTGAGGGAGTGCTGCTGCTCTAGGGGTAAAGTGGATGTGTTTATCATTTGAAACAAGACGTAATGTGGACCTCCAAATTATAAGCACTGTGTCAGCTGCCCAGGCAGCGAAGCGGACAAATACTTGTTTGCACCAAGGTATTTCTAGCTGGGGTGAGAATACAGTGTGGTCTTTGAAGACAGCGAACTAATGGCTGGGTTATGCAATCATACTGATGTGAGCTGAGCTTCTCATCTCTAGCATGCTTGTATCTGGTAGGAGGAATGAAATGGAGGCTTTTGAGGACATCTTCCCCAGCATAGAGGGCAACATGGAGCCCTGTTGAGATTTCTGGGCCATATTACAGAGATTCTGGTGATGACATCCCTGGCTCAAATTCTAGGCTTCCACTCCTATCAATTATTTCAACGGTTCTTTGTGGCCCCTTAGAAGCATCAAAAAGGCCCCAAAGGGTCCTTAAGCCACTTAGTCCCCAATTTCTGGGTTGCATGCCGTCCTGTGTCTCTGTGTCGTGGTTTAACCCCAGCC
>NW_008795520.1:4275769-4295281 GCF_000699145.1 Aptenodytes forsteri
AGGCCTTGACTCAGTGTAAGCACTGCTCAGCAGTAACAAAAACATCCCTGTATCATCAATGCTGTTTCCAGCACAAATCCAAAACACAGCCCCATACTAGCTACTGTGAAAAAAATTATCTCAGCCAAAACCAGCACACTCTGGAAGCATAGCACCAAAGGGTACCCCTTAGGTAGCTATTTCATATGAGGCATGCTCAGCACTGCACTTAAGGGTGTTTCAGTACAATTGAAAACAGTAAAAATTAAGACATGATTATAACTAAGTAGCTTTACATATCCTAGGCAGCATAATTTTAAAAAAAATTCTGGACAATTTGTATTTAGACAGGTGGTTAGAGAGTTTAGTCAAAACAGGAGAAGCCGTGTTGTGTGCAGTTACGGACCCCTTTAGTGCCCACCCCAGCCACAGAATTCCCTCCCAAGGAAGTAAAGGCCCTGGGAGATGCTGCTTCAGTTTCTATGCAAAATTCTCTTAATGTCATTTCCACTCAAAATACACAGTTGCATCAGACTAATAACAGCAAGAACCTGTTCCACATAGAACTTTATATATCATATAACTGCACTCCTTCCTAGCTGATACAGTAAAGTTCTTACTAAGCCTGGGTTCATTGTTTCCTCCCTTTACGTCAACAGAACAGTCTGTCTTATACCTCCCTGGGCAGTCATCCTCAGTGAAAGAAGACAGTGAAACATGATTCACTTCTGACAGTGCTATAAAGCTGAAACAATTGCTCTATACACACAGAGGCTGTCTGATTTACTTCGTGGTTTTAGATTCACAACTCGGGAATCTCTAAAATTTACTTCCCATTGTTATAGGTAGATCAATCTACTTCAGATATTTTATGAAAGTACAGCCAAGACTGTATTGTCTGCAGTCAGATACCTGCATAACCCTCTTAATTCTGAATGCCATGAACACTATGAAAACAGGGGTTTCATCCACAATAGCGTCATTTTAACTACACTCAAAATGATATAATCATATATTACTGAAAGTTTCAATGTTATTTTACTATGGAAAACTACCTTCTACAGACAGCTGGATTTTTCACTAAAAATAATTTTAAAAAATACCTTTCATTAGAGTTGCCTTGATAATTATGATTTATAACAAAGGGGTAACTCTCCTTAACCACATAAGTTAAATCACAGTGCACAACTTACTCCAGTGGACTCATTCCATTTTTTACAGCAAGTCACTCATGGCATTATAATTCAGAAGATCCTACCTCTGTGCTGTTTATAAAGCTATTCCTCAGCATGCTCCTAATAGTTAGCTAGATGATGCTGGTTTCAGGGTCATTTTCATAGAGAAACTTCTTCACTGGATTATCATCTGTGTGTTTTCCCTGCAATGCTGCAGAGAAGCATAGAAAACATCTGATGGGCTTCCTCTTGAGTGTGAGCTTCTCTTAAATAGCAGCAGTTAAGACAGCAGCTACATAATGGTTGATGTAGGCCCTGTATATCCTCTCAGTATTGACCTTCATGCTACTGCTGGAATTTTTAGTAAATTTGAAAAGTTATATGGGGATTAAAAAAACCCACAAACCCCAAGCTAGAACTTGCTGGAGTCTACCTCTCGGTGACATCCATCTTTTCCTTGAGTTGTCATGGTTTCTTGTTGGCTATCAGGAATGTGTCTTCATGTTTCTGCTGCTGTTTCAGCTGCCAGTGATAGCATAATCCATTGACCTTGCTCATCTTTATTCTTAGTCCTTTGGTTCAGAATGAAACATGACTGGAAATTGTAAAAGCAAAAAAAATCTTGACTTTTCATTTTTCTCCTCAATGCTGTTGTATGGTTCAAGGTAATTTCCTTGCCTGCTCTGCCAGCTTTCTTTGTGTCAACAGTGTCTCTGTCTGAGGATAGACTGATATTGATACTAACCTGTTTCTTATCAGAGGGAGAAGGTAGAAGTTTGTAATTCTCTGCTGATCTAAGTGCCATATCTTGGTTTTATTTTATATCCTTTTATTATTATAAACACATTAGGGGAAGATTTTTGACCTTCGTCCTGTATTTTGGCATTTTAAATATTGATTTAAACATACTGAGGGGGGATACAGCTGGCATTTGGTGAGCTGACTCTTCACAGCATGATTTTTAACAAAAAAAATCTGCACACTCCTTTTCTTCCCTTGGAAGGAATCAGTAGCTTTTATGCGTGCAGGAGAAGTGGCCAAGTGCCCTCAGCACAAGAGTAAGTACCCTTTAATCTCCTACCCAGGAGTGGATTCTTGAGGTCAGGAGAAGTTTGCTTCAGCTATTGCTCACTAAATTTCAACTTTGAGATTACAGAAAAGGGAGATCTTTGTTAATGGATCAGGTGGGACCATGAGATTTATCCTGTGTCCATTTTGTACCTGAACAATGTCAGGGGAAGTTTCTTACCAAAGTTAATTTGGTCTAAGAATTTCATATTCAGCCAGATGGCCAAAGCTATTCCACCCGTAAGTGAAATGACATTCATGAAGTAACACTCCTCTTCTCTACCCATTCTGTGTGATGGTGTAGCTTTTAACAGTCTCTTGACAGGAAAAAAATGCCTCTTTTTAACATGAATGACCTTATAACCATGTAGTTTTCTCCATTTAGGTCAGATTTCAAATCCCTTAAACTTACCCTGATGGCTATTTTATCACCAATCTCCTGAAACTTATTAATGATAGTTCAAATCTATGATTGTATGTATAAGCTTACTTAATATATTGATGTGTGGTTTACCTGTGAGTGCCATCCGTGTTAGGAGATTCCTTATGAGCTGCACCTGAGTGCCCTGAAAAGGTTAACAGCTGAAGATCGTAGTGCAAAAATGAAGTCCAGAGTGGAGGTGTGGAGAAATAATGACCCTGTCTCCGCTGCACTCTTTTCCTTGATACATCTGTGACAATGTATAGTAGCTGAGCGTCTGTTTCATTAACTTCTGTGTCAAACAGCCTCCAAAAGCCGTATTTCGTAACACTCTGAAGTAGCAAAGAGCCATCTCTTGATTTATAATGTTATTCAACGTATATTCATTTCAAGATTACATTAAAATTAATTTATTAGTGAAATTAGTGTTCTGAAATGTGAGTCCAGGAGGTACCTGCAAGTGAGTTGGCTTAATATCAAACAGAATAATTTTTCTAAGCCGTATGAATAGTTAAGCTGTCAGCATCCAAACCGATATACGTACAGTTAGCCACTTCGAGCCTGTTGGAACTGCGTGTGTGCATAAATCATATGTCTTAGAATAAGCAGTTGTGTAACTGGGTTTTTAATTTTTATTGGAAAATGAAACACCAGCAGTTGCAGGAAATGCTCCTCATTTTGATCATTTGAATTGTTCTTGGGCCATCAGAAAAGTTGTTTGGCGTGAAAATCTAGTATCAGAGCGTTCAGCTGCTCAAAGCTATAAGAAAATGCTAAATACTTCACTGTGTTTTAAAACTTTTCTTAAATTATTTTCTTTTCACATATACACTTTATTGCCTGTTAATACAAAATATTTGGAAACTAGCTTGAAAATACTGAAATGTTTTGCTGGAGATTATTGAATTGTTAATGATAGTTGCTAGTATGTTGATTTGTAATTTTACTCGGAGGTTAAGGTCCTTATTCCCATTTGACTTGCAAGACAACTTTGTATTGATGAAAGTTAATTTTTTATCTTCCTTTATCTTCGACTTTACTTCCTGATGTTTAGAAAATAACCCATTAAGATGTCTGGTGGATATAAAGCAAGGTTTTCTACTGAAGTACAGAATATAAGTTAAGTTGTTTCAAGTGATAGTGAATTAAAAAAAAAAGTAATTCAAGTTAATTTTTTAGAGAATCTGTGTACTTTATAAGCCTTTCTATAAAAATTGCCCTGTTCTAGATGAAATTAAAAAAACAAAACAAAACAAGGCCTCTCTTGATTAATTTTACTTTCATCTGGCCCTATGTTGGAGAAATCATGTTAGCTTAAAAACCGTATTTCTGGCTAAAATATTTTCCTACATGTAGTGATTTCTTAAACTTGTTTAAATCAAAATGAGATCTAGAAGTAGATATACAATTTAGCAGTCCCAGTTTGTCATGGTTTTCTCAATCTGCTAGTTACAAGTTCAACTAACAATGAAGGTCACTTGTAATCAAAGGTAGTGAAGGAGAAAATAAACTTATCTTTTATTCAGAATATGATCACTTTGCAGATATGGTTTATAAGAAGGTTACCCTGTGCATTCAATAATTTTCTGTTCTGATTTATGGGAGATTTTTACAAAAGAAATGGGGAAGAGGGAGAAAATGAGAAAATAAATAGTACAACTGCAGATACTACCTGGAGGAATTAGATTTAAATTGTAGCTAATTTTTTTTTCCTAAAAATATCAGTAAGATTTAAAATTCACCTTTCCTTTAAAACTAGTCTATATCTAAACATTCTCCTCTGTTCTTCCAAAGCAGTGTTTTCTTTTATATTGTACCAGTTTCTAATTCATAAGCTGGCCAGAGTATGTTCATGTATTTTGTAATGAATGTACATTTTGCAGCATTAGGGGGTTGGGAGTCTGATCAACCTAGACACGTTTCCATGTATGTCCCAACCTTTATCCAGTTGTTAGTTATGAAAATAAGAGAGATGTCTTTCTAATGCATAGAACAACTACATCTTGCTTAACCTTGCTGTTTGGGTAGTTTTTCAACCAGAGCTTAGGTGAGGAAGAGCTGGCTACATCCTAACCTGAAAGGTATTGAAGTGATACCTCTAGGCTGTGAGTAACAAGCAAAATCAGTAGAAATTACACTGTACCTCTTGAATGAAAAACTGAAGTAATTTTTTTTCTCAGGCTGATGATTTAGTAGGTTTCTTAATCTCTGTGAGCTCAAAAATATGGTTTCTTCAGTTGCCATGTGGCACAGGAGCATCTGGCCTTTGTAGCAGCAGTAATAGTGGTTTGTGGTGTACGAGTCTGTGACTGTTGTTCCAGCTTCAGCACTACACTTCTTTGATTTGGGGGTGGTGTGTGCATGTATGTGCGCGTGCTGTTTTGGAGTTAGGACGGGGAAGGGGAGGGCTGAGTTAATCTTGATCTGCCCTGCTGTGGATGGAGCGTTACTGACACCTGTGCTTTGGCTTACCTAGGCAGTGCCCCTATAAACTCCCCTGTGGAACTTTCTGAAATATTCATTGTTTAGGACTAAACTTCTAAAACCCTGTTTCTGCCTTTTTCTACCTGTTTTTGGTTTTTAGCTTGCCATCCACTGCCTCAAACTGGGTCATTGGTCAGCAGATGGAAATAAAATTTTAAAATGTGGTCTCTTTTCCAACAATTGCGGTGCTAAAACCAGCCAGAGCTGGGAAGAGGAATATTTCCCTGGCTTAAAACGTCTTTTAAAAAAATGTCTGTTTTGAAGTTTGAAGTGTTAGAACAAGTCCTTGTCAAAATGGATTAGTGAGCATGGAACATAAGAAGCTGTCAACTGGGCATTAAGACACGAGAATGGCTATACCAGTTCAGACCAGAGGTCTGTCCAGCCCAGTATCTTATCTCAAGCGGTGCCAGTGGCAGACTGTGAGGGCAGAGTTGCAGACAGGGCATGCATGCAGCTGTAGCTCACCAGAATATTCTCCCCGGCTCCCACGGTTTGTGGCTCACGGACTTTCTGAGATGTAGTGTATCTTTGTGTTTGGCTGCCTTTGATAGGCATTATAAATGTGTCACAAAGTCCTGCCTGGGCATCTGCCCTACGAGAAAGCTTGTATGTGTATTAGGACACAGCTGGTCACTGAACCCAGTCTGCCCTACAAGGAAACATGCATATGTATGTGGGTTAGGAGAGAGGAGGTCGCTGAACCTAGTCAATCACTGTGAGGCATGGTCTGCGTGCCCAGACGCTGCTGTGTTTGTTGACAATGGTGTGAAGATTCATGCTCATGTTGTATTTTCCAAGATTTTAAGAGAAAGAAGAAGTTTCTTTAAAAAAATAATAATCTGCATCGATGTCACACCCTTGTTTTCAGGATTTGAATCCTGGACCTTGCATACTTTATTAGATTCTGGTCACTTGAACTTCAAGTGCCTCCAGATGGCTCGCCCTGTTTAGTTCTCAATATAAGACCCAGCAGTGGGACAGAGCACTGTGGGACACTTGCCCCCATAATTTCCTGCAAACTTAGTGAAAAGGAAAGCCCTGTGGAAGCTGAGTCATACCAGGGTGAGAGCTAGCTGGCTGGCTGGAAATGGCTGCAGCTTATTGTCTAATTCACATGAGCTACTGCATCTGCACTGACTGCAAAGACGACCCACCTGGGTAGACAAGTTCATAGCTGGCTTTCTCCTTCCCTAGCAGGGAGGATGTGAGAGGGAAAGGATTTGCTTCAGTCTTTTCAATGTAAACAACAACAACAACAACAACAATATTTTATTGATTCTGTGAGGTACTTGGGAGGTACTGATCTTGCTTTCCTTTTTTCAACTGCATGTCTCAAGTCCATTTTGTGCTCCCTGAATTGGTGGGAGAACATATTTTGAGTCTAGTAGGGAATGTGGATAGGAAGATCCTAGCATAGTTTTCTTCTCTTCCTACCTTCTTTCTTAAACATAAAGGATACTACCATCTTTCTACACTGTGTGCACACGCAGAAAGAAACTGCACCTTACGTACTTTACACATCTGTGCAAAAAGAGTGTAAGGGGATGCAGAATATGACATGAATGTTACATTCGCTTTTCAAGGTGAGTATAAACTGCCTTCAGTGGTATAAGCACAAAGGCATCAAGAATCAGAACTTAGAAATCTGAAAACTACAGTGGAAACAATTAGCAAAGTATGCACTTAGATAAAGGTGATTCCATGTTGAAAGACACTCCCTCTCTGGAGTAATGCTGGAGACAGAAATATCTTTAAAAACAGAAAGTCTTTTCTAAATGTGACCATGCTACATTCACTTAACTGTATGTGACATGTCTTTATCTTCAGGGATTCCTCGAATCCTAACCCTTACACTGTGCATTCATTTCTTGTTAATCAGGGTCTGGCAAGTCATTGGTTGTCACTATTTCAGAGACCATTCTTCTCACATTCTTTTGATTGAAAGGTCTGGCATGCTGTGACTTATCACTCAACCGTATCACGCTCATGATGTCACACCTATGAAGTACATTATTTTATTGATTTTTTTTCCTAATATTTTTGGTGCTTATCTCTACAGTATCTGAAGCATAGCAGCTTAATACATTGACAGGAAACCTTTAAGGCAGTGTTTCATACAGGGTTGTTCTGGCAGCAATTTTAAAAGAAAAGAAGCAGCTCTGGTGGCATGATAAAGGGCATTCAGGAGGAAGAACAGAAAGGAGAAAGAGGAGGGAAGGAAACAGGAAAGCAGTCATTGCTCACATGAGGAAACAAAAAAATCAAATGATAGGAGAGCTAGCACAAGTAGTAATTACTCACAGAGCTACAGGATTTTTCATACAGGCTTGAATCAAGGAAGACTAAGATGTGAAATGGGAATCGTAAATGAATTTTAAAGAACGGTGTCCAAAGTCATACATTCAAAAATACTGGGTTTGGGGGGGTTGTTTGGTTTGGCTTGGCTATTTTAAGGAAAAGGCATAATGATCACTTGTTTCCTTCCTGGCATTACCCTGATTTGTGGGCTTATTTTATCTATTTTTATAGCGATATCTTATTTATCTATTTCTTATCATCTATCTGTAGACAACTGTCTGAAATAATAAGCATAAATGTTCCATCATGTGCAATATTTTTTTATCACATATATCTATAATCCTGGATGTGAGCAAGAAACAGACTCTTTGGTGGTGTGAAATACCCTGCATTGGGCAGCTCCACAGCTAAAGCAGAATTGCAGGTTGTATACGAGCAGGAGGCCAGACAACAGATACATGGCCACAAATCCAAGGACATAGTCTGTGCCACCTCCATGCAAGTGTTTTGTATGATACGCGTGTGCTGGGCTTTTACATCATGTAGTTTGCTAAAACTGTTTGCTAGATAAAAGGATCCTAGCCTCTTCTGTCAGAAAATGCCAAAGCATTTTTCAGCTAACAATGAGGGCTGTACATTTTCAATCTTTTGTGAAAGCTGGGCTGTATTTGCAAAAGGTACTCAAACCCATTTAGGGGCAGGGAAGCACCACTGGGATTTGAAAACGTTTGAGCAAAGAAAGCACCACCTCTGTTCGAAGCCAAGTCCTTTTGTAAATTGCCCTGCATTTATCTTTGCTTTTTTTCATGTGTCAGCTCCTTCTGTATATCTCATCTTTTGCTCTGCTCAAAAGACCATGAATCTGTAAATCACAGTCCTTTACAAGGTCTCCTGTACTCTCTGAGAGCTTGAGTCTACTCTGGGAGTAATAAAAACAGTGGGTCTCATCACTTGCAGGCCCCTATTTGGAAAATTGTATTATACAGCGTGGAGAACTATCAGTCTTCGTCTGGAACCTCCGATGTGAATAACTCAGAAAACAGAAAAATTATTTTGTTATTTGAACCTCTGAGTACTCAAGCAGTAAAAAATGATTATGTAAAATTTGGCAATATACTAATGTGATCTGCATTTGATGAATATCCTGATGCACATATTTCATGCATACTTAGCTGAAGAATTTTAGTGGTGCTGTTGCACTTCTGCACCCATACCCTGTGCATAATCCATCACATGTACCAAATTCTCCAGAATAAAGGGACTAAAAAGTACAGAAAGAACTTGGCCAATTAAATTTGAAAATCTTCACACTCTTCAGATTCATGAAACCACTGAGTGTTCATGGATGTGAGACAGAATCTTAGAACAGCCTAGGTTAGAAGGGACCTCAATAGATCATCTTGTCCAACCTTTTGTGGGAAAGGGAGTCTAGATGAGATTGTCTAGCACCCTGTCCAGTCTCATCTTGAAAACTTCTAGCGATGGGGACTCCTCCCACCACGTCCCTGGGGAGGTTGTTCCAGATAGCTGAATGACGGCTTAGAACCGGGTTATGAATAGCCTGATGAGGAAGCACTCAAGAAGAAATGCTGAGAATTGCCCTAAGGGGAAGTAATAGCACTTTTTTCTTGTTTGGGTTATGTGTTACAACCACCTAAGCGGACCAAATACCTGCTAAAATGAAGTGTCATGTTAACTTGTGTTCACTTCTTGAGTACAGAAAGGATATTTTACAGCTTATATATCATATGCTAGATTTCACATCAGGCAATTAATGGGGTAGCGAAAGCTGGTAAAATGCCATCACAGTAGACCAACCCAATAGAAGTCAAATGGCTGCAGGTTTTCAATGCAGCAGGTATAAACTTCAAGGCTGCACTATATACACATTTACTTTTTGATGCAATAACTTAAATTGCAAGGAGGAAACTAATTGTACGTGGTCTTGATTTTAGCAGGATTCCACTGAGAAAATGTGTTGCTGTAGACTTAAAATTAGTCTGGTTTGACTTGCTAGAATCTGTCTTTTCAGATTATGTGGAGATGTTTCTGAGACCCGAGGAATCTTGCTAAGGCAAAAAACATTAAGAATTACGTTCAATGCTTCAGGCCAGTGAATGGGCAGTTTTCACCCTCAGAATTTACTTACTGGTCTGCACTTTTCACAAATTGCACTCAACTCCCAGGTGGAGCTGGTGCTGGAGAAAATGGCCAGGTTTGTGTAAATTCTTGATCTCCAACTACAGCGTTGATCTTTCTGAAAGATGGAGATTAGTTTCTCATCATTAGAAAGGAGAATCTTGATAATATGAAAGGTCTATCGGGAAAAGAAATTTGTACCTTCAGTTTATAGTCAGAGTTTGGTCATAATAGCTGCAAGTTTATCAGCCAGGTTTCAGAACAACTTCTCTGGAGGTGAAGTTATGGATATTTTTCTAGAAACCACACCTCAAATTATGTTAGTCAGTAAAGAAAAACCTGCATCAGGGCTCAGAAACCTCATTGATGACCCTGTGATATTGAGGGTCACCCAAGAGGAGAAGGCTTAAAAACATTTATATCTCAGCAGATTTCAAGGGTCTCGGTAAGGTGAAGGGCCTCTCTAGACAGAGGAGTTCTCTGACGTGAGTACATCTCTTCTTACACCTGAAGGGCTCAATTGTGACGTTTGAGATCTAATTTTGCACCGAAACCCAGCTGCTTAATGTGTTGGATTGGGCTTCTTTTAAGAAAATGACTTGCCTTAGGCTGCCTTCCTTAAAATATGACTCTTCCAGATGCCACTTTTCCTTAAAGGAAAAAAAGTCTGGTATCTAAATTGGCTATGTTTAGCAAACGCCTGTCCCCAGAATTCCTGCAAAACCTCTTACCACAGAGCTGCCCAGTTTCAGCCGCAGGCTTGTGGGAGATTTGCTTCGAACTTCAACAGAGATGTGAGCTATTTATTATCTCAGCATAGTTTTTTATTGTGAAATAATAAAAAACACACTGTTAATGAATGCAAATAAAAATACAAATGTATTTAATGTAATATCTATAGTCAAAACATTGGCGGGACTCTCTTGACAATGGGGCATCTCTGTAAGTTTGTATATTAAGGAAGAACAGCGGTGGTGGCGAAACAGACTCCCAAGTGCTTCTCGGTATTGAGTGGCTGTTTCTGCCCCCAGTCAGCTGTTGATGCCAGGCATCCGCCCACTGCTTACATCTTTCAGACAAGCACATTGTTCTTTCTCCCATGCTTGAGAGGTGCAAACTGCCTCATTATTTTCATCCTCATCTTCCTTTATGCTTTCTTTTTTGGTCATGTCTGCAAAAGTCATCGGTGGCTAGTTTGTGTAGCTACTGCCTGTCTTGCTGATCAGCAGTAAGTTACAGGGTGCGCACTGCCGGCTTTGTCCATAACCTTCTGCTGGGACCTTTTAACATCTAGTCAGAAACAACAGCAGGAAAACCTCTCCCTAACACAGCAAAGCCTTAGGGTTTTCAATCTTTGCTGCCTTGCATTGGGTGGTAAGAAGCTTTTTGTAGTGGTGTACATCCTGAATTCCCTGATTTGTTCCAAACTATTGGGGGGCCTCTCAAATATTTTTTGGGGAATCATCCCAACACACATTGAAAAAAAACCTATATAAACTTGGGACTTTGGGCAAACAGATGAGTGTTGACCGTCAAGGTCTTCCACATCCAACTTTTTCGAGTTTCTAGAGAATACCTGTCATTGAGGAAATACTGTGTTCTGTGCTATATAAACATTCATCCACGGAAAGATTTTTATACAAGGCTCTGCTTATCTCCAGGCCTCCTTTGGGAGCCAAATTCACAGAAACTCATCAAGGGGTTCTAGATGGTTTCAAATTGCCTCAGACGTCATCACTGTTAGAGGCTTCTTCTGGCAAGCCTGAATTATTGGCTCTATCAATTACAAGTGCAAAGGGATTTTTCATCTTCTCAACCAATTTTGCTAACAAGTGTGGCTTGACAGCTCTATTCAGGATGCTGATAGCTTTTATTCCAGGCTTCAGAATACAGTGCCCCAGGGAACACTCAGTGAACTACAGCAATTACAACTTTTAGCTGTGCTTTCTTCGCCTCTTAGTTTCAAGCAGAGGGATTATCTGACAAAAGTCTTACCCCAACATCAGGTGTATTTGTTTTCCAGAGTCTCAGGTCACTGCTGTTGGCACACTGGCGCATACATCAGATTTCCTGGTGTGCATGAGTCGAATTATATCTATTCAGATTTAAACAAATAGTGTATATGTGCCCAGATTAGTGTAGGCTCTAGAAGCCCTACAGCTATGTTTACAGAGTGCTCTATCTAGGCTAATTTACCCTGCCTCTCAGACAAGCTATTTGGCTTAGGTACCATATTAAAGTGCCAATACCATGCCCAGGACCCAGTTTAGCTAATTAATCTCCATCTTGCGGAGTAGAAAGTCTCTTGACTCTTGTGTAGGTTTTGTGAGACAGAACTGTATATTTAGTATTTTTTGTTAAGGTGATCTTGGGATTTTCCTTTTCTTCTTGTTGCTTGATGCAGGCATACATCTGCAAGCCAATGAGTACTTCTGAGCTGAAAGTTTTCTGTGATGATGAAGTATCACATGAGTTGCTAAGGAAGGTGTTTTGTTCATATTTTTCCTTTCCCTCGAGTGTATTAGATGGTTTTGACTTGTTTTACTTCCTGCCAGTGAATGGATTTAGTAATGGTACTTGCATGAGAAGGAAATTGTTCAGATTTGTTAATAACTGCTGCTTTCTGAGACCTGCTGAGCAGGTTACGCGTTATGTTTAATTACCACTGCCCCTGCCTGGCTGGAGATTTAATTGCAGATACAGGCTGGCGGGGTCAACGATTATGAAGTATTCGCCCACTGTGGAGTCCTGCATTCTCCTTTTAAGCACACGTTCCTAGCCACATCGCATGGGAGGTAATACATTTGACGGACCTGAAATGAAATGTTGTTCTCTTGCAAGGATGGCGCTTTTATCATTTATCTGGAGATGAATATTCTGTACTTCCTGAGGACTCCTGAGAAACATTGTCACTATCCAAATTAATAGTAGAGACTTTCCTATTAAGTGCAACTGTTTCACAGGTGAAAAGCATTACTTTCTCTCCTAGCAGTTCTATGAATGATATTTGCTCTGGGATTTTCATACTATATTAAATCTCTCAAACCTGCCTTTTGATGTCAGCTAGTGGTAACAATTTTTCCACCATGACCCAATTCTGAATTGCTTTTCCTGCTACCTTCACAGAAATCTGTGACTTTGGGAGCTTTCCTAGAAGTCTGTTTTCAATTTTCTTCCCATTTTCTTTTGCCATTTGACACTTACTGAGGTGACTGAGCCTGATCTTAGGTTTAGGAACATTACATCCAATCTGAAAATAAAACAGTTTTAATATATCTTGGTCTTGATGACATATGCTTCATCAGCAAGAGAGCAAAGGAATAAACGTTTGGGAAGGTGTACCCCAATACCTTGAAGCACACAGGGGAAGTCAGTGCAGGGCAATCCAGTACCATGCAGAGGGCTGCACAGTAGCCCTGAATGACTCTGCTCCAGAGTCAGGAGCTCTGAAATAATTTCAGCACAGTGCCAGGCTCGGCCTATGTGACCCCATCGATAATCAGCCTATTGACGCAGTACTTCTTGGTCTCACCGGATATCTGTGCAGAAGTCCCTGTCATTTGTGTAGAGTTACTGGCCCGCGTGGGTATTCCCAAAACAGTGCTCACCACTCTGTTGAGATATACCCACAGAGAGCTTTCAAGTTAGTCCTTTGCCACCCACACAGCAAAGCAGTGCATAATGGGTGGTCTGTTATCATGTGTGATGTCCCACATTAAGTTCACCGAAGACCTTCCCTTGACTTTCCATGCAGTGTTCGCAAGGAAGTAGCGCACACAATCTACTAGTAGATAACTTGGAAGATGAGCAGGGGGCAGGTGACAGGAGTACAGGGCTACAACACTTTGAAGACTATGCTGAAATTCATAGGATGTGTCATATCTCTTTGATCTTTAATTTCCATTTTACTACATAATCTCACAGTAGTGTTCTCAAAACAAGTTGTGTTGCTGGTACGTAATGGTGGTATGGAAGATAAGAATTCAGAACAAAGTGTATTATGTCCTATCAAAAGGCACATGTAACACATTTTAGGCAGCCTGAGTGGTGTTCTCATTTGCATTAAAACCTTTTTCTGTCATTCTAGCAATGTGAAAAAGCTTCAGAAGATATTTTTACATGTAGTTTATACCCAAAGAAACATAAAGGGGTGAAGGGAGCTGACATGAATGTAATTAAGACTTTCAGTGAAGAAATGGTTCAGACTCTTGTGAGCAGAAGGCTTCATAGACTAATGTAGAGCACTAGTACCAACTTACTAGATTCTCCCATTCTAAAGATAAGTTGGGAGCTCAAGCTGTGTGCTGCAAAGAGGCGGCAACGGCAGTGTTGAGGAAAAACTTGCTCCTATTTTCAAGCCTTCTACTTGCATGTTTCCTGTAAGGACTTTGGAAGCTGGTAAGGCAGCTGCAGGGGCTGGAAGGAGGCCACTGCTGCAGACCAGCATGCCAAACTGCTGGGGCGAAGCTGTGAGAGACAGCGGCAGGAAGGACAGAGAAGTAGCAAAAGTAAGGAGGGGATAAGTGGGAGAAGTCAACATGAAGAGGCTTGAAGACTGTGCTTAAGAGGAAATAACAATAAATTTTTCAGCACATTTCTGTTACTCAATATTGAGTTTGTTGCTTTAACATTGAAAGGTAGGTAAACCTAAGACTCAGCAGTCCCAGGAAGAGTAGTTTGATGTAGCCCATTGAGATATATGCTGAGATGACTTTACGGCATCCGGGCAGTTTCAAGAACTCCTTAAAATTGATGGAAGCTTTGTTCTTGTTCATTTTCACCCTACCAGAGCACTTGGAAATGAACTCAGTGTGACTCAGGATCAAGTATGTTTCTCCATACCTAAAGCTGGGCAGCCAAATGGGTCATGTGTAACCTGGCACTGGCTGTGTAGGTTCCTGTTTCTATTCCCAGACACCAGCTGGGGGGAAAAGAGACTTTTCCTTTCATCTGAGGACAGCAGCACTGAATACTGGCAAGCATTACTGTGCAATACAGGAGCCCTTCCAAACCCCAAATCCTTTCTTTCATTCTGAGAAAACTGGCTGTTGGTGCTGCTCTGCGACAGCATGCTCACTAAGCCCCCGGCACTCCTCGCGGTGGGATTGTTGCATGATTTCTGTTAATGATCACCTTCCCAGTCGAAGTAAGTGAAGAAGTACGTATATTGTGAGGCTTGTGCACATGGTGATGCGGGATTTGCAATTATTTTCCAAGTAACTTCTAGCAGTAAGACCGAATGAGATGACTAGGATGAGAGATGAAAAATTAATGGGGGAGTGAGGAGGAGTGGGATTTGTTAGCATCATCTTGAAGTCTGAGACTTAGTGAGAAACCTTTTTATCCTGCTGTTGCCATTTCTTGGTACTTACTAGCTTGGATGCTGGGAATGCCACTAATGAGAAGGCCTGCATGCTGCTTGGAGGATCTGTCTTTCATTTCCATTTCTGGCTAACTGGTTCTCTGAGGAACTTGAAGCTCTCCCCTCCTTGGTCTCGTGGTGAAAGAAGAGATGTAGATTTTTGTTTCCTTTACTCCTTCTCTCTGTTGGAGGGCAGAAGCCTTTCTAGCCAGCTATTTCTCCAGGCCCAGATTTTTGGGACTATATATCCAGGCCTCCATTTCACTTTATACTGCCCTAGTAAATTTGGTACCTGCATCTGCTACTTTCTTGGATGTTCAGTATTTTAATCACTAAGCTTTCCAGAACTGCCGGTCAGAAATCCAGTAAGAGGGAGGGCTTGAAAATCAGTAGATATAATAATAAAATAACATTTTATTGCTCTTTATTTTATCTATTCATTTTGTCATCTTATGGCTGAATCCCAGAGCGCACATGCATCAAGTTTTCAACCCTTACCCCTAACCAACAGTACTAGGAATGTTTTTAAAGGTACTTCAGATTCTCCCAAGGACACATCTGCAATTGTGGTGGAAGCAGAATAGCAGGTGTCTTGAGAATCGCCATGAAATTGGGAGAAACAGCAATGCTATAGATTTCCCTCAAAGTCTAAGCTTAATGAAACTGATACAATTCTTCGCACAAAGATTTCATTGTGTTTATTGCTGCACTGGCATTTTTTGCAGCCAAAAGCACATGCTTCTTTTTTGGTACTGTGTTGCAATACCCATAGATGCATCGATACTTCCCTCTCCTTTGTAAGCTAGCTAGTGGGTAGTTGTTTTCTTTTAATTTTGTCTTAAAAATCTGAGATTTCCAAAGGTACACCTCACAGGCCCCCACATATTGTAAGCGAGAGCATCCCCATAGGATGCTCTTCTTGCTGCAATATACCCTGCATGTCTATTTTCTAACCACACAAGACAGTTTAACGCCTTCTCATCACTGAGACAATATGGTTTTGAGGCTATGACAACGAAGTGGGAGTCAAGCCTTCAGATTGTAGCAGCCCAGAGCAATTCAAACAGCCATGTAGCTGCTCTGCCTGGGCTTGGAGCCTAGCAAATGGAAGACGGTTCAGTCTGTAAACTGTAACCACGTTCAGCTGAGCTGAGCCCTTCAGCGGATGCACAGCGGTCTGCACCCAGCCTTGAGCACAAGCCCTGAGATTCTCCTGCCAGCGCTATCACTGGTGCTGTCTGGCCCGAGATCACTGTGGCGTCTTTGGTGTCTGGAGTGTCCTCACCCGCAAAAGGGAGACTTTCATCCTTCTTTGTAAAGGGGTAGAAATGTTCACTCTCCTTTTAGATGGGGGAAAACATACGTATGCATGCATACATACATATATATGCAATATATATACATACATATATTTACACACTAAGTATCTAGTACTCCAGGATTTATTTTGCTCAAGGATTGAAAGTCATAACTCTACTTTTGGTTTTTTGTGTTTCTGAAGCAATCATAAATCCTGCCTGCTTTTGATCTCTTATTTCTCAGGCCCCAAATCATCATCCGTTTATCTTCAGATTTCATGCATTGTGTGATGAGGAGTGTTCTGAGTTTCCAAACAGCTTCCATAAATTATTTAGAACAGAACATGTCATGTTAAAAAAAAAAGGCAAATAAACAGAGCATTTCTACTGGTGATGGAGCCCTGAGAATAAAAGCAGAGGGGTTTGTGCTCCCTCTTCTGGCCATAGCCAGGCAATGACCGGTCAAAACATTATCCCGAAGCCCAGGATAGCAAAATCTTTGGCATGACTGAATGTTGAGAGGGTCCACATGTCAAGAGACTTTTCATACTTCAGGAATAAAGCTTTTTTTGCAGGCACAGTCCGAGGTTAGGGAGAGAGAAGACGGCAGCTTTCTTGCAAAGAGTTTGCTAGCGTTTGGATTGATCTGCCAAAGGAGTAGTCACTGTATGGATGTTTCATTCAATATATCCAGGTAGGCAAATATTAATGGAATTCCACCAGTTGCAACAGGAATCTGCAGAACACAAGCTCAAAGTAGCTGAAGGCTCTGAATCTCTTATCTTACCTCCGATCTTCTTCCCATCTTGCTTTTTGAACTGCATTTTTTTGAATCTCACAGTTCTTTAAAATAGCTGTGTTGTCTGGTGAAGGAAGGGCTCACACATTCACACTTCAAATACTTGAAGTCCTCTTAAAACTTAAGAAAGTAAGTTGCACTCTGGAGTGGAGGGGAGCAAGGACTGACAAGTACCATGTGTTATCTTAGCTGCTTGAGCTGGGAATGTTCCCACCCCTCTGGCAGAGGTGGCGAAGGCCCTGGAGAGCCATGCTGGTGCTTTATAGTGAGGGTGGTTGAACACTGGCACAGGTTGCCCAGAGAGGTTGTGGAGCCTCCATCCTTGGAGATATTCAAAAGACATTTGGATATGGTCCTGGGCAACTGGCTGTAGCTGACCCTGCTTGAGGGGTTGGACTAGATGATCTCCACATGTCCCATCCTACCTCAGCTCTTCTGTCAGTCTTTGATGAAAATGGCCTTTCACATCTTGGAATTAGTGACCTAACTCAAGTCCTCCTGGTTGGAAATGGCATCCAACAGACTGTCACTGGCGTGAGGACATTATGTAGGCCCAGGAGTGCTGAGATACAGCAGGTCAGCGCTTAGCAGTGTCCAGCAACATTGTTCATGCACCTGGTAACAGCCAAGGTATGGCTGGTGTTGGTGCTGCTCAGGATCCTGCATCATGCTGCCATCTCCTGGGATAGCAACTCCATGACTCCTGCCTCAAGCTGCCTGGAACCTCCTGCTCGCTCTCCTGTCCTTCTTCATCCTCACTAAATCACAGCATGTCACACTAAGTAAGATCAGCAATGTCAGTGAGGATGCTAACAGGCCATGGCAGGTGTTCCTGTGTGTGCTATTTTGGAAGGTCAGTGGCAGGGGAGGGGCTCATGAGTTGGGTAAAATATGAGTTTTAGAAATCTCTGCCTCCTGTTGCATGAGTTGTTCCCCAGGACAATGCCTGTATGACTTTGGCGTCCTGGAAGGGATACTCTTGTTAGGTCCTTCTCTGGAGCAGCCTCACAAAACACTGCAGGAATGAGCACTGCCTAGTGACGCTCGTTAGGAAGAGTGCGGCAGAACAGTTAACTGAACCATTTAAGCTTCTCCAATCCTAAGTTAGTAGCAAGTGGTGCTGCATGTTTGATATTCATACTATAAGGAATGAAACGGATCCCCGTGTCCAGCTAAGCCCCTGTGTGCACTCTGAACTTCCCAGGGCTGCACAGCACCTTGTAGATGCATCTCCTACCCATAAGCTCCAGTTTCAATGCACCACTGGTGTCTGTGCTGTCTGTGGAAACCATATGTGGTCAGGAAGTCCCAGTGCTGTGGTTATTAAACGTCTTTAAAATATATCTAAATTTAAATAACATAAATTTATAAATAAATAAATCTGCTGCTTTCTGGGTTTGAGAAGGGCATCTAGTTCCTTGTGATATTGATGAAATGACCATAATATGCTCAACTTCAGTAGAATTTTCTCACTTGTGCTACAAGTTTCAAGGTAATTTTCAGGGGGTTTTTTGATAATTATTTCATACATTTTCCCCTCTGGGATGCCCTGGAATTCTGTAAGTTTTCTGTTATAGAATAAAAGTGGCCTACTTTAGTGTTGTACTGCATAGAGAGTGACTGCTTGCCTTTTCTTACCAGAGTTTTTGCAGTTAGAAATGAGAAGCTTATAAATTCCCACACTCATCTGTGTGAAGAGAGATTAAATCTGGATCTATACTTGTATATAGATCTTTGTGACCTATTGTAATCAGATTAATGTAATTTACTTGAATGTTTTTCACAACATCCTTTTCTTGAAAGCTTCAAAATCCAGCAAGTTCATCCATTCTCCAGGGACTTTTCCTGTTTCCCAGTTTATCATGGAGTGCCCTGACCGCCAGGTACTGCTGCAACTTGAGGTGTTTCCCAGCTCTAGAAGAATCTGGTCTCTGAATTGCGGACCGTGGGTCTCCAGGAAGTTCCAGGAAGGAGGTTAATGCCAAAATGTGTGAGGAGCAGCTTCTCTGACATCCAAGGAGATGCTCAGTTGTTAAACTAGTCTTAGAATGAATCAGTTTCCAGGACTGTTCGCAGTCCTGAGGCATATGGGTCAGGTGAAGAGTAAAGTCAGGACCCTGAATTTTAGGAAAGCAAACTTCCAGCTGTTCAAGGAGTTAGTCAATAGGTCCCCCTGGGAAACTGCCCTCAGGGACGACGGAGCAGAACAGAGCTGGCAGATCTTTAAGGACGCTTTCCATAGAGCGCAAGAGCTCTCGATCCCCATGTATAATAAATCAGGAAAGGAAGGCAAGAGACTGGCATGGCTGAGTTGAGACCTGCTGGTCAAACTTAAAGGGCAAGAAGGAAATGCACAAGCAGTGGAAGCAGGGACAGGTATCCTGGGAAGAGTGTAGAGATGCTGCCCGGTTGTGTAGGGATGGGGTCAGGAAGGCCAAGGCGCAGCTGAACTTGGCAAGGGATGCAAAGAATAATAAGAAGGGCTT
>NW_008795520.1:4296572-4305794 GCF_000699145.1 Aptenodytes forsteri
ACCTTCCCGTCTCCGTCGGCAAAGGTGACCTCTTCCTTCCCAGATATAACACCACAACTTTACTGCATCAGTACTGAATAAGGAAAATTAGGCTGAAAGGCTGAGAGAGTTGGGGTTGTTCAGCCTGGAGAAGAGTAGAACAATAAAGCAGGTTCCCGAACAGAATATGCAGAACAGCAGTTCTAACTGGGTTGAGGGTCAGTAGGTACTGGAACAGATTTCATAGCGGAGCCTGTTGCGACAGGACAAGGGGTAGTGGTTTTAAACTAAAAGAGGGTAGTTTTAGACTAGATATAAGGAAGAAATTTTTTACGGTGAGGGTGGTGAAACACTGGCACAGGTTGCCCAGAGAGGTGGTGGATGCCCCATCCCTGGAAACATTCAAGGTCAGGTTGGACGGGGCTCTGAGCAACCTGCTCTAGTTGAAGAAGTCCCTGCTCATTGCAGGGGGGTTGGACTAGATGACCTTTAGAGGTCCCTTCCAACCCAAACTATTCTATGATTCTATGACTGGAAGGCTTCACTGGCACAAATAAAGGTTGAGGGGTTGTTAGGATTAGGAATTGTGTCTGACACAAGGTGGCACTGCAGGAATTAATTTTATACTGTTTAATTCATTTTCTGAGTTAATGCTCTTTGCAGTGCTCTTAATAGGCCACAGAGAGTATTTTTGCTTTCACGTCTATGTTTTCAGGAATTGGTACGGGCATGTTTACTGTAAAATGGGTAGGAATCAACCACAGCAGCATAGCTTAGCTGATCACAGGCTCCTGAACTTCTGCTCTGAAAAATCTGAACAAACACAATGCAAATACTCCTTCCCCACCCTGAGAGCTCTCTCTTTCTTTGATGTTTACAAAAATTTGAAAATACAGAGACTGAGGAGCATCCAGGGTGTAGACTAACTTACTGACTTGCTAAGGTGGGCTTGTTTTCGTGTTCTTTATCATCCCTCTGCTGTTCCTCTCTGTTTTGCTTTGCCCTACACATGAAGTGTAAGATCATTGGGCCAGAGGCATTATTTTTATTCCACTTTTTATAGCGCCTCACAAGGCTATCCAGTATGTGATAGGACTTCTAGGAGCTATTAAAGTAGGCATCAATTGCAAGTAAAAAAACCATGCTTTTTGCTCTTGCCAGTCTCAACAAGTTTATCTCAAGGACAATATATATGCAAGTCTGTGATAGCCAGTTAAAAATTTATAAGTTGAAGACAAACTTACTTTATTGCCAACTTGAGTCTGGTGATTTCAAATCTCCTTTGGTTACCAATGTAGTGGAACAAGATGTTCTATTGCCTTTGCAGCTAGTTTTCTGAAGAGCTTCTCATTCTTTCATTGCTGTGTCATGTGATGCTTATGAAAACACTTACATCTGGTCACTGTTTTCCTTGTTGGATGGCATAAAATGTACCATGCACATGCAGCATTTGGGGTGGAGGGGACGTCCAGTATGTTTGCTCAAGGTTTTCATGAATACTGCTCTGATAGAGCTTGGAATCCTATCACCATCTGCAAGCACTCAGAAGCCGTGAATTGCCCTTCACAGTCAAGGCATTATCTCACTAAACACAATATGCTTATTTCTTCTAACAGTCCTGAGCCTAGATGTTGTGACTATGGTTTTTGAGCCTGGTTTCTAAGGACATAAAGTTATGCGTAGATGGTGGTTTCAAGCCTTTTTTTCACAGTGTTATGGTCTATAAACATTTCTGTTGCAAAATCTGAAATGCTCATGTGATCAATTGATCCAAGAGCTGGAACATTAGCAGAAGAAAACGTGATAAAATAATAACTGTTGGAAACAGATGTTCAAGATTTCATTCACAGAACTGCCATAGCACTAAAGTGTGGAGCTGTGAGTTTCTCTGGATCTTTTTAACAAGATGCTTTAGCTATGAGTGATCGCCTTCAGACAATTAGAGGGTACGTTAATTCTCCATAGTTTTTTAGTCCCGCTACTTTCTGCAATGCCTGCCAATCATGGTATCACACGATGCTGATATTGGCAGAATGGCTAAAAGCAACACCCCTTGTCATGTGGTGCCAATACCTGCCAGGGAGTAACACATTCCAGTTAGTACTGAGAAAGATCAGAGTCCAGCTACTAACCTAAGCTAAAGAATCTCCTCTTACTTTTAGTCAGTGGTTCCAAAACACGTCAATGAGTTCATGTCAGATAATCTTATCAGTCAAGTTTTATATGATGTTCAAATAAAAGCTTGCATAAAAATGATGTATGGTACTCCACAAGGAAGTTTGAAGGCTGACCATTGATCCAGAAGGCTTGGGGTCATCTGGTCTTCACTGCTGTCTTTTAAAACATGTCTAGTTTGAACAATGTTTCATAATCTGGAAAGAGAGACATTGTATAAGGAGCTGCTGAGACCTCCCAGCTCAGTCCTAGTGCACTGCTTAAACAAGCTTCTGTCAGAGCCCACCATATAGGCAATCTCTGAGACCTTCAAAGCCATTTCTCAGCTCTGGCTAGTCCCATAGCCAGAACTCGTAGGTTTCTACATGTCTCTACATGTCCATGTGCAAAGCCACCAGCATGCTGAGAACGTCCCACAGCTGGAAAGCAGCAGAAAGATTTGTCTCAAGGAATAATCTTGGGTGCTGGGAAGCTATATCCTCACACTAGGCATTTTCCTGACTCAAATCGCCAGAGAAGACTGACCCTCTTGATATGTTCATATTGTGCTGGGAAGAGATGTTATCTAGATATGCTTGTATTTCTTCTGGCATATGGGAGAAAGCTGTCTTTCCTGTTGAAGCTATTTCATGTTGTATAAATAACTAGACTATTCATTCAGTCAGAGAAAAGGACTCTGATTGTTCTAGTGTTTTGGGGACTTTTTTCAGAAACAGGGTCAAATCCCTCTTCCAATAAGTACTTTAGTATTTATGTAAAGTGGAGAAACTGAGAGAGGTTTTCCCTTGGACTCAGATAGGCTTGGGAGATCTGATTGTGGATAGCTGCTCTGGAGCAAGGGCTGGAGTGTGATACTCCATCTCTCCAGTGAGTCTTCTGATCCTTAAAGAAACACACATCCTACATCATCTGTTGGTTCTGCATCTTGTATAGGCACCCACAAAATTCAGGCTCACTGGCAAGGCTGGAGAGGGACCACTTCACAGGACAAGTCTTGCTTTGGGGTTTTAGCTCATGCTGGATCTCTGAGCGGCTAATTTGCTCTCAGGTGGCACTAGTCCTGAGGACACTTTGTGCTCAGCTCAAGATCCTGTGACAGTGAAGCAGCAGTTTTGAAGGTGGTAGTGGTGCCAAACTGGCATATAAACACCTTCTCTATTCTTTTTATTTTCATGATCTGGGCCTCAGTGCCTAGGAAATCATTTGTCCAGCAGATGTCAGCTCAGTGACACATGCTGGGAAGGCTTGGATGAACTCTGTGTGGAGGATGTGGGTTTGGGAGTGATTCATAACTGATTAGTTGCAGGCTTTTTTCTCAAACTACTTTGAAATGTGACAGCAGCAGAACTAAAAATAAATACAGAAACTGTTTTCCTTATTTTGTTGGATTTTACTATTGCCAAATATGTGAAAATGAAGCCTGGAGAAATGTATGTATATTTATTAAAATATTTAGCTAGGAAATCCCCAGTGAAATGAATCATCATGTCTCTTTATAGTATCAAGAGTTGAGAGCATCTCTGACAGTATCATATTGAGAATGGAACAAAAACATGTATTTACTAAGTTGTTTTTCTTACTTACCAAACAAAATATTCCAACCTCTTTATGCTGTTGGCAAGTGTCTAATTTTCTTATTGGTCATAGTAACCACCAAATTAAATTAATATGTCTTCCATTCTAATTGCAGCAATCGTCAATTTAAGACAGTTTTGGAGGTACGAGGATCAGCTCACTCTTTGATACCATCTAAAGCAGCTAAGAGTTTCACGTGGCATCCATCTCAGTCTGCAGCCTCTCTGCTTTATAAGGAGACACCTGGTTATTAAGTGATAAAACTTGAAAGGTGATATTGGTAGGCTTAATTTACAGGGCTTTTTTAAAATTATAGGTAAAATGCCAGCAATCAGAACTTCTCAAAAAATGAGAGTGCCTGGAAAACAACAGGAAAGATTGTCAGTACAAAGGGGTGAATTCCCTTCTTTCCTGGTTTGGGCTAGCAGGTATGTTAGGGGGTGGGCAACAAGAGAAGCATATAATTGTGGCTTAATGAATCAATCAACTGAGCTGAAATAACTACCATGTGCACAACTGCCCATTAAAGCAGTTTCACAATGCTAATGCATTGTATCTTCCCGTTGGAGTGGGTGGTGGATGCACTCAAGGCCAGGCGCAGTGACTGGGCTGGTGGGGAGGTGCAGTACCTCCATGGGCACAACTGTGCGACCATTAGTCTCGAATAACCATTGCGCTTAGGTGATGCTCAAGCCTTGTACATGTGATTGCACTGGAGTGATTCTTACCTGGAGCATTCCTAGTTATCAGTAACAGGAAAATGTAATAATGAAAATCAAACGTCTATGAAGTTTGCTAATGATAATTCAGTGGATCTCAGCTTTTTTTCATACAGGTAGAGAACAGTAGCATGAATGCATTTCACAGGGAAGGCGGCTTTTAAAAATAAATATTTACAGTTGCCTCTTGAAAGCCTTGCAAATGCTCTTATTGAGTAGCCGAGGGAGAAGGATTTTATTTGTTCATTGTGTAGCTTCAGTCCAATTTTTTTGTAGATTGATTAAAGTCCACTGATGCTCTGCTGATTTACACAAGAAGATGCTGTCAGCTCTTATCTGAAATGCTTGATGATATAAAGGTTTCTTTGTGTTAGCCTGTCTGTGTGAAGGGAAAATGATCAAATATAAGCCCAAATCTCATTCCCGAATAATAGGTTTCCTCTGCCTTGTTCGAATTAAAGACATTTGAAAGCAGGAAGGTCTGAGCCGATTTGGAAGAAGTAGATTTCCAGCCTATAAATAGTAATTTCAGTTGATCTGTGCTAGTTATCTGCTCATGGTACATTATTTCAAAAGGTGAAAACTGCAGTGTAAATTAGAAGCAGCTCCATGTTTCAAGAAGTAAGCCAGTCACTTTTTGATGAGAGGAGACAAAATTCCTCTTGTAGTCAGGAACCTCCACGGATGTCCTCAGTGACCCTGGTGAGGCTTCCCTCTGAAGCCTGTTTTAGTGCCACTATACAGCTCCTGAGCTCCTTCCTGGGGGGCAGGCACCGATCCAAATGTCAGCCACTACAGAGTCCTCCCAGGCAAGGGACTTGGAGTTGGACCCATGGCGTGACTTTTCCCAAGTCCTCCCCTAAACCTGAACATATGCTTCTATACTGTGTGTAACTGCAACAGTTGATGCTTTTCAGGATCTAGACATCAATACTTAAATTGAAGTACAGCAGCTCCATCCCTGTATTTCAAGGGTAATGTTTCCTGCTCTCTTTCTTTTGGGCATTTCTGTGTTCTGGCGTAGAGATGCCCCAACCTCTGCACCCCAGGTTTCTGTATCCTAGAAGAATGGAGCAAGGTTTGCTTCTTGTAACACTCTTCCCATAACATTTGGGCACACTGCAGCTAAAAAAAGAACAAAGGGAAGGCAGGGAAAGAACTGTAAAATTACATAATAAATTACTAATTACTAAATTACTTTCTTAAAACACATGAAGCTTTGTCCAGAAAGACTGAGAAGTTCACATCAAGGTAACAGGGTCACTGTTCACTCTAGATTTTTCCCTTAGAAAGTACTTCTTGTTGTTACAATAGAAGTCAAGACACCTATCTTGAAATGGTGTAAATACGTGACATAAGCAGCCCCATTTTTCATATATTTAACAGAAAATTTTACAAATTTACAGCTGGAAAGGGACTGCTAAACAAAGAGAGGAAGATAGTCTCTGTCTCACAAAGCTCCTAGGCTGCAAACTGCTGGAAGGCAGAAGGATATGCCAGAGGTTTTGTCGTATATTCACCCTCTACTTTGCTCCTTCCCAGAGCTTCTGTGCACAAAGTATGTGCCCAAAAATACACACACATGGACACAAACATATGCGCAATACATATTAAACAGTTTTGTTAGTTTTCTTATTTCTGTTTTTCATGTGCAGAGCGTGGCCATGGGCCCCCATTTTCCTAAAAACTGCTCTGCCTGACAGCAATGTCCACTCTTTAATTGTTCACATTTGCTCACAACTAAGAGATGTGACTTTCTGATCTCACTCATCATCTCAGTCAGTCTTAGCTCCCACAGTCCTTACTACTTTGCTGTGCGTGGTGGTATTTCCCACTGCGTACGCGGTTGGGAATCTCACTGGTGTGCAGGCAACTGTACTGAGGCCCAAAGCGAGTTGTGCGCATTGAGCCTTCTCAACTCAACCGCAAATCCTGGGGCCCTGCCACTGGACCTCAGAAAAAAAAGGAAACGTTCTTATGGAGCCAGAATATCATTTATTCTCTGTTGCACCGGAAAATATCAGATGGAGGTTCAAAATACTTGTTTTGAGGGTTGTTGGGGTTTTTTTTAGATTGTACAAATAGTAATATGTGTAACAATTTTTAAACAATGTTTTGCCAAGTAGCTTCCTAAAGTCATGGCACATTCATATTTGAAGTTTGAAGTGGAAAGCCTTTAAATGGAATTTAAAATAAAACCAAATGAGATTCCTACTTTAAATAGTTAAATTATTGCAAAATTTGCTCAAGAGGTTTTATTTCGGTTACAAGAAAAAACCCCAGTCATCTCTCAGTAATAGCATTGCACTTGTGATTTCTAATTTGCACCATGCCTGTGGTGAGTGGTATACAGTGATGCTGTTTGTACTTCTCAAGAAAGAAAAGACTATGAGTTGTTTTTCAGATTGAAAGAGTTGTTTTCATTGGAATGACACAAAGGATCACAACCTGATAATGTATTCCCATTATTTATTGAGCTTCTTATTAGTGAAGTCTCTGGGCATTTACAATCTTACGGTAAAGAAAAGGGACTGAGCAATCAAGATATTTCTTAGAAGTCTCATAGGAGATTATCTTCCAGGAAGCTAATACAGGGCCATTTTGTGAGCAATTTGACATAAGCAGACATTGACAGAACTCACAATCCTGAAAATCTGATTCCTGTTAGCAGGAGCTCTTCTGATTATCATCACTGACACTGTTGACTTCTATCAGTGTTTGTGTAACTTTTGCCCCTTGCAAACCAAAGAGAGAGCAAATGTGAATTTACACAGGGAAGAGGCTAAAGGCTCTGAACTTTTCGCCCCGTCAGCATCAGCTGGACACCATGCATGCATTGGGACGCAGGAGATAGAGGTACCTCTGTGGCCACACAGAACTTTTTTTTCAGGTGTCCTGCCCTGTAGATTCAAACCACATCATCCATCTTGGTCCAGTTGTCAGATGTCCCACAATGGCTAACCCAGTTAAAACAGCCCACAAGTGCACTCACTCACCTCTTCTGAGCCAGCTCTCCCATCCACCTCCAAGTTAATCTCAGTTTAGGCAAATGCAGGAGGTGGTTCTGGGGGCCTGAGCTCACACTTTTTCAGATAAATTGCTGTCAGAGACTTTGAAAGTTTTGGATTAAAAAGATCTACATGTATTTTTTAACAGCAGCAATTTCAAATCATGAGACTAGCTCCAAAGCAATACAATTTGCAGCCACTATACCACCCTTTCCCTGTATTGAAACAAAATGTTTCAAACTTTGTGGGCTAGAGGTGGCGTCTTAGAGCTGTATTCAGTCTTCTCAACTCCTTACAGGCTTTTTGCTCAAAAAATCAGGAAAAGAGTAACAGAATTCCAGCCAAGAACTTGTTACAGCCAGCACTGCTGAAAAGGAGACCGCTTATTTAGGAGTGACAGTACAGAGTAAGGACTCTACCTTGCCTTATTAACTGTGAGGCTCAGTATCCGAGTCTCATGCTGCCTGTCAGTGCAGCTCCTTAGTACTGCAGCACAGTGAGGTAGAGCATCTACGGTGTAAAGTGGGGTCAGCTCTTGAATGAACTTGGCAAATGCTTATTGGTCTTTAAGAGGGGAACAGAGCAGAATGAGTGAGCCAGAGCTGCGTTTTTATCCCTGGGAGAGCAGACCAAGATAAATTAGCTGGAGGAATCTCACGACATAAGCAGGAACTATTTAGCAAAACAAGGCAGTATTCAGACCTAACTCCTAGAGCAGTAACCATTAGCCCATTTTTGCTGAGTCGTCTACTGAATCTGTACATCTTCAATCCACAATCAATCTGGGGAGGCTTTGAATCACAGAAAGTAATTGGAGCTGCAGTGTTTGGGTAGTCTGTAGGCCTTTACAGCAAATTTGTGTCATCCATAAAAATGAATACTATAAAAACGGCTCGCATCTGAAGAGCTATAATAATGTTACAACTGATTTGGCTTTGAACTAGTCAGACAGTCATCAGGTTCTGAACAGTGAGGAGCATCATCTCTTCCTATTTCTTTCCTAGTTGCTCACCTCTCAGGAAAGCGAGGGTAGATTTCTTCCAAAAGAAGAGAATAATGCTCCCATTCAGTGCTCTGTGTTCCTTAGGACACTACAGACCTCTTCGTTTCCCTTCTAAGGTCTTAGAAACTTAGTTTTCTGCTTTACTAATAATTTTTTGGTAGTAAGTAGCCTTTGACTTTGCCTCTGACAGTATCAGCATTTATCAATGCCTGTTCAACTTCTGTCTCAACAGCTGGAAGAACATACAAGAGACAGGTGCTGATAGAGTTATGAAGCCAACTTCAGTAGCAACTGTTACATTGTGTATCTCTTATGAGCAACAACAGAAACACGGTTTTAAGCAAGCTCTGTTTACAAAAGGAAAATGCTTGCCTGTTAGTAAAGCGGCAACTGAAATACGTATGTCAGATAGGTGTCTATCTTGTCTGGCTAGTAAAACCTACAAACTGCAACATCTTATCACAGGGAGATCAGCCACAAATGGGTATGGTGGGTGAGCAAGGATGAACCAAAGCCCAGCAAAATTCTATTAGAAACATCTATTTTTGTTTAGTAACTACAGTAAAGAGCTCTTCATGAAGCTCTGGCAGCTGTTTGCTCATGCTGGCAATGTCTCCTTTTTCTAGTCTCCCAAAGAAGAAATCCCTGTGGATACAGTTAGAAACTTTTTCATTGGGTTTGCGTGGCAAGGCTTTGGTAGCGGGGGGGCTACAGGGGTGGCTTCTGTGAGAAGCTGCTAGAAGCTTCCCCTATGTCCGACAGA
>NW_008795520.1:4306436-4307508 GCF_000699145.1 Aptenodytes forsteri
TGGGAAGGACTCATGTTGGAGAAGTTCGTGGAGAACTGTCTCCCATGGGAGGGACCCCACACTGGAGCAGGGGAAGAGTGTGAGGAGTCCTCCCCCTGAGGAGGAAGGAGCGACAGAGACAACGTGTGATGAACTGACTGCAACTCCCATTCCCCGTCCCCCTGTGCCGCTGTGGGAGAGGAGGTAGAGAAATCAGGAGTGAAGTTGAGCCGAGGAAGAAGGGAGGGGTGGGGGGAAGGTGTTTGAAGATCTAGTTTTTATTTCTCATTACCCTACTCTAATTTGGTTGGCAATAAATTAAACTAATTTCCCCAAGTCGAGTCTGTTTTGCCCCCGACAGTAATTGGTGAGTGATGTCTCCCTGCCCTTATCTCGACCCACAAGCCTTTCATTATATTTTCTCTCCCCTGTCCAGCTGAGGAGGGTGAGTGATAGAGCGGCTTTGGTGGGCACCTGGTGTCCAGCCAGGGTCAACCCATGACAGATATTGATGACCCCAATGTAGTGGCTCGCATGCAAGAATCTTTCATTATTAAGGAGTTAAATTTTGCAAACTTAGGGCATTTTGGCATCCCTGTGTTATAAGATTATATTGTAACTGTCCAACTCTTCCGTTTTGCTCCCAAGACATTGACACCCCACTTTATATTCACTTCCAAGTATATATGTTTTTTCACCATTCATGCAGATAAAAGCACACAAATTGCTGTATTTGTATACTAGTTGTCTAGGCCCAATTGAATTGTAATGAAAGAGGAGCACGCACACAGATCTGATTATTCAATCTCAGTTGGCAGGAAGGAATATTATATATAGGCATCCAGATAGATTGCAGCATTGGGCTGTGACTAATGGGATGAAATTTAACAAGTCTAAATGCTGGATTCTGCACCTGGGACAGAGCAATGCCAGGCACAAGTATAAATGGGGAGAGGGGTGGCTGGAGAGCAGCCCTGCAGAGGGGGATCTGGGGGTGCTGGTCGACAGCAGGCTCAACGTGAGTCAGCAGTGTGCCCCGGCAGCCAAGAGGGCAAACCACATCCTGGGGTGCATCAAACACAGCATAACCAGC
>NW_008795520.1:4308141-4342087 GCF_000699145.1 Aptenodytes forsteri
TAGGTCCCTTCCAACTGAAATAGTTTATTCTATTCTCTTCTAATATTTCTTAAAATGTGCTTGTCATGTAAGTCCATTCAGGTTTTCCAAAGTACACAGAGAGCAATACTAGGATGTCTTTACTGTTATTGACATGGAGCTATTACATTTAGCAGCTGAAGATTTGTTTTGAGGAATTGGCCCACGATAGGCAACTGAGAAGGTAAAATAGTAAAGAAAAGAGAGAAAGGAAAAAATATTAGAGAGGCCAAAAACTCTGCAGCTTCAGCAGCTAGAGTGCCACATATGCTTTTTGGTTGATCATTTTAAAGAGCAGTGTCCTGCTGGCACTTGTTCCAGTATATTTGCTTTAATCTTCAAAATATTGAGTTGAGAGGAGGTGTGGCAGAGTAAAAGAATGTGAAATAGCAACTCTTAAGAAGCCTTTTAAAGAGGTTTACAAGATATATTTGAATTTCCCTACCCTAGAATTCTTTGTTTGAATTTCTTGGATTTGTTTTCTTTTCTTTCACAATCTTCCTTAGAAGCTGTTTTGGTAATTAGGTAAAACATTGACCTTTTTAGCACTGCACTGCTCTTGTTCTTATGAGTCATCACCCCTTCCATATCACTTAATTTTCACTGTTTAAATATTTTTGTTAATATTGATTCCCCCAAATATATAGACACTCCCGTCCCCACATCACATAAAACTTAGAAGGCTTGCCTTAGGTCGAACTGTTCTCATTATTCTTCTACTTCTGGCTCCAGTGGAGCTGTCTTTCACAGCTCTTAAAGAGCTCATTCTCCAGGGATCAGGATCTCCGAGGGATAAGCCACCCGGATGTATCACAAAGCAGACTCAGTTAGGTAACCGCTACGGTAACCAAACATTTCCCCACTGAGAGTGGGCATCTCGTGCAACCCCTCTGTTCTGCCCTCAGCCAGGTGTGTTCATGTGTTCGCATGTGCAAAGGCAGGTTTTATACCCCGTTGCGTACGTAACAGTGAGTTTGTGTTGTTGACAGCCTAAGTGCTGTGGACTACTCGGAGATTTGCTGGTGGAGCTTCAGCTGTGTCAGGGCACGTTAGGAGGTACAGAGGTGGAGGGCCTCTGGAGCATCTCAAAAACCAACGCAAGGTCTGTGCTCTTCTTCTGCAAAGTCTCCACTGTGGACACGTGAAGGGCTGCCAGACGTGTGTGAAGTGTTAGGCAGCTGATGAAGCTTCCAGAGCAAGTGCTGTCCTTGAAAAGCACAGTTGTGGGGGAGAGCGTCATTCAAGTCAAAGGATGTAAAAACAAATGAAATGTCATATGAATGTAGAATAACTCTCTGAAATTTAGACTGTGATTACTTACTTCCACAAAACTAATTGCTTTCTATAAAGCCCTTCCCATGTAGTTTAAGTTATAAAAGTTTACCAAGAATAGGAGATTATTTCAGTGATACAATTTATGCCATATTTAAATGTTTCATGTGTTTTTATGAGAGATAACTAGCAAATACTTTACATGTTTGAATATTGTACCTTGGAAAAGTTACTTTCAAAATTAGTAAGTCTAATAATATGTATTTCAGAAAGGACAGCAGGAATTAATTTAGTTCCCAGAATACACATTAATTTCTGGTGACTAATGCTTCATACTCACAGAGTGATTAGCTGTATTTTTACATCTCCCACAATTTATCATGATTAAACTCACCACCAAGTGCCAAGCATATTCAGATGTATTCATAACATAGCAGCTTTTGCTTGACAAAACTATCTGCAAAGCACTGTACACCTCTGATAAACTGAAGTATATTGTTATTAATGAGATTTTCAAATATTTCTTTCCATTGGTTTGGAAGATGATTCGGCACTCCATTGCTTCATTTTATTTGAAATCTTAAGGACTTTTTAATGATATAAGATACAGATACCAATGCTACCATTTAATTGTCCCTTTCAAAGATGCATGGCCCTTCTTTCTGTGACCCCATGAGCATAAATTCAGCGTAAGTGTTCAGCATAAAATCTAGGAGAAATGGGAACATGTGGGAAGTGCAACCTCTTGTGATTTGTGGGGCGTGTTAGAACAATGCTGTGAGGAATCTCTGCAGAACAAGGGCTAGCTGGGGTATAGCAGGGGTCTGGACAGCAATCTAGTCATCTGCTACCATCTTAACAGCAGCTGGTCAGCTGAAAACCTCTAATACAGTCATTTCTTTTTGCAAAATCAAAACGTTTTGTGGAACATGCAGAATATATGTACTTTTATCTTGAGTGAAAAGATTGTTTCACTAATAGTAAAATGTTTCCTTTAATTTTGGTATTTTAGCTTTTAAGTTTAGTTTATTTTTTACTGCAGTCATGGTATTTCATGCTTGAGTGATGGGACTGTTTCATCCGAAGTTTGTATCATTTAATTGCTTTTCAATTTCAGCTCAAAATTCTTGTTTTGCAATTTTTTCATTCTGTTTCTCTGAGCTTCAGAGTGTCTTCTCCTTCATTCATTCGGGCATTCATACTTCTTGACCTCCTTTTACTGTCTGTAGTTCCAGGATGAAGTTGCCTCATTACTTTGCTTGTGATGATCCAAATATAGCTCTGAATTCCAGACTCCAAAACTTTTCATATCAAGCTGTGTTTCAGGTTGACAACAATGCACAGTAATTTTCCTTACCTACTTAAACTTTTAATATTTAATAAATCATATAGAAATGCTAAAAATAGTTCAGGATTTTAATGGCCATATTTGAAGGCAGGAAGACCACTGGGAGAGAGATTTCGCTTTAAGGCCATCCTACTTTCATAAAATGTTAATCACATGGGATAAGATCCAGTCTGCCTACCCAGCTTGCATCTAGATATTGCAACTCTGCATCTGACTATCTAGCTTGGATCTGAATTTTAGATGTCTAGTGAAGAAAGCCTCCTAAAATAAGCACCTGCATTCCCTGTTGTCCTGATTTCAGCTGGGATAGAGTTACTTTTCTTCCTAGTAGCTTGGATTTAGGATGAGAATAATGTTGATAACACACCGATGTTTTAGTTGTTGCTAAGCAGTGCTCACACTAGTCAAGGACTTTTCAGCTTCCCATGCTCTGCCAGGTGCACAAGAAGCTGGGAGGGGGCACAGCCAGGACAGCTGACCCAAACTGGCCAAAGGGACATTCCATACCATGTGATGCCATGCTCAGTACATAAACTGGGGGGAGTTGGCCGGGGGGGCGGCAATTGCTGTTTGGGGACTGGCTGGGTGTCGGTTGGTGGGTGGTGAGTGGTTGCATCACTTATTTTTCCTGGGGTTTGTTCCTCTCTTTCTCTCTCTTCTGTGGTGCTTGGTTGCCAACTGGGGTTAAACCATGACACCTGTCAAATGAATGGAAATCTCTAAAGTGCTCCAGAGGGGGATCCTGTCTGCTTGAATTCAAGCATCTAAGTGGATCTTTACCCCTCAGCTCAGCCGTTGAATTGAAAACGTAAATTTTACTTTAGTAATTCGATAGGTAATCTCTCACTGGATGCAAAAATGAAATGAGGAAATAAAGATCTGCTTATGCAACAGTCACAGCACTGCGTGTGTAGAAGAGAAGGTAGGATGTGATCTGTCCATAATTCCACCTAGAAACATTACCAAGGGTGTTTTATCCTATGCCATTATTGGCAAAGACAGTTCAAAAATGGTTATTTGTGAAAACTTGCTTTACCTGGAAACCAGATAAACCTGGAGAAATTCTTCTTAGAAAACACATTTGCCTCGCTTTAAAGGGCCAATATCTTTTTTAAAGTATTATTTATAACAAATGAAGTATGGTTTTTATGATAGTTCAGCAGCAATACCTATGCATGTGACCTTCACCTTAAAGATGTGGAGGTTTTTTGTAGTGGTCCAAAGGGAACACTGTCAGCAATCAGAACTGCATTTGTACAATAGTTTCTGGTTGACAGAAAAAAGATGATAGACTCTTCTTGGTGTTATAACCTTGGCAATTTAAAAGTAACTTTTCAGCAATATTTTTCAATTGGAGATATGAGAGTCCATCCTCAACAAGTGACAAACAAAAAATAGATAAACATTTAAAATACAAATGTGAATCATAATAGAATTTCGCATCTTGGGGGTATGAGGCAAACCTGTTTTTCCAAAGGTAATGGACAACATGGTTCTCTAAGCCAATTATTTTGAGTAGATTTCAGCTTGACATGGGTTAACATTATTAACTTCATGGATCTGAAAAAGCCTGAGTCCAAAGAACAAACTTGAGTTTTAAAATTAATAATAAAAGAATACCCATGATCAGAATTTGACTGATGTGTTCCTGGTACTTCGAACAGGTTTTGATACACAAGTTTTCTACAGTAGTTCTTGATTTTAAAAAAGGTTGCCATCATAATGAAGTCCATGAACAAAACAGAAGATGAAAGGCTGTGTCGTGACCAGTCCTGCACCAGCAGAGCCCAGTGTGAAGGACAGACACCCTCCTTGGCCGCGGCCAGCTGGCTGCTCGGCACCATGAACTGTCTGAACTACTTTGGTAGCTGCCTGGGGAGAGGGCAAGAATTGGTTTCTTTGGCACTGCGGGGCTTGTTTCTGTCTCTTTCTTCATGCCTTCAGTTTGAAATGAGAAAGTACTTGACTGAGTTGCATATAGCAGAAGTTGATATGGGCCAGAAATGTGTTGCTGTCTAGTGTCTGTCCAGAAGCCTTCCAGTTCAGAGACGAGTGAGCAGAAACGTCCCCTCCCAACCCAGTTTGTTCCCTTCCCCCCTTCCCTCTTCCCCAGGCTGGCAGGGACATCCGTGTTGGCGAGCAGTGGCAAGGCTGAGAAATGCATGGGCACATGGACCACAGTCTTCTGGAGAATACTGTCAGAAATTTATACTGCTTTTACTATTCCTGCTTTGTTGAAGAGCAGAGAATGTCACCCACGTTGCAATTTCATGTTGCTTCCAGATAAAAAGTAATTAACTTTTAATCCACTTGCAAGGTGAAATCCAGAATTTCTTTTACTTCGGTATATCTATATTTCTTTTAAGTTTTCTGTGTTTGGGACTTTTTTCATGAGTTAAGTATGATTTTGCAATAAGCATTTTAAGTCTATGGAAATATGCATCAGACGTATAGCAAGCCAGTTAAGGTGATACATATGAAGCATAAAAGTAAAACTATCAATTTGAAAAGTTTATTGGGAAAGAAGCTGAGAAGCTGTGTGGATATTTATAAATTATGGATGTTTCACATAGCTGAATATTGCCAATAAGCTTAATGTTTCCTCTTTTACATTTCATTTCAGTTTTTATATCCTTTGTAACACATCCTAGGATTTAAATAACCCAAATAATTTCTAAACAGGAAAGTCATTGGTATGCTCTGTTCCGAGATGAATGTCAATTCAAGTGCAGAAAGCAGCAACTGTTAAAGAGGATTATGAAAGTCAATATTTAGATTATTACCAGTGTCTAATAAAGCTGGTTCTGCAATAACATTTAGTGGGTATATCAAGTGTATTGAAGCAATGAGCTATTTGTCTACAAAATGCTTAAAAGAGGAATATTGCTGGCAAATATTATTAGAATAACTAGCACTACGACAGTCCCTCCTGCTTGAGGAGTGTGTGTATTTATATAAAATTAATGAAATTGTGTTGATATTTTCCTTTTTAATAGGATTAAAAACAATTCTATTAATCCAATCAGCACCTGTCTCTCCCTATGTACCCTTTAAAACTTTACCCTTCAATTATTATTACTTTAAAAAAATCTTTGGCTCCTGAATTAGTTAAGGAACATTTGGCAATGTTGTTCTTTAATTTTTTGAATGATTTTTGTAAAAATATTTTGAAAAGCTTTTGTGTGCCTGTTCTAACATACATATCTAACACATGGAACTAACTGCTGAAAGTTGGATTTTAGGCTAGGCATTTAAATTTAGTCTCTGAAGATGCAGAGGCACCCCTATTGTTATTGAAAGAGTTTTGTGGACCTAAGTTTCTTCGATTTCCATTAATTTCATCGGAAACTGGGCATATTACCAGCTTTTGAAGTTCCTAATCTATACATACCAGTACCTCCAGGTTTCTGACTTTTAAATATCTGGCCCTCAAGGTTCTTTGTGTTTAGTTAACTAACCTTTGTAATTTGTTCCTTGAACTTAGCCCTTTTAAATTTTTTTTCAGCAAGATCAGCATTAGGGTTGCATTACTTGATCTTACAGCATTTCCCAATGGGAAGGTGAAATACTAAGACGCCAATACTAAGACTTTCCTCTGCACGTCCTTCTCGGTCCCACATGCTAGAGTGCTGACTTCTGTTCAGAAAGGATGCTGTGCCCTGAACAACAGGCTCTCGGCTGTGAAGGTATTGCAGGAGCACGCGTTCATACTGCAGTGTACGCAGCTCCTGTTCTTGGGAGGCGATCTGCGCCTGTCTGGGGGGGTGATCAGGGTTCACAGGTTAGAACCGCTGAAGTGAGGGGAAAAGAAGAGAGCATAAGTGGTGGAGAAATTAAGAAAAAAGGGTGAAATACATTTTCCTTCTAAAGACCATTTATATTCTATACAGAGCACATACTGGCATGCCTCAGCCCAGTGCCTACTGGGCAGGCAATTTTAATAGCCTTCCACCTCTCTTCTGCACTGCAGCTGCAGAGCATCCCCGCTTATACTCTGGCACACTCATATGCTGAGAAGTAAAACATGTTTATGTTTTCTACTGTAAAACTGAATTTCGTTCAGTGGCTCATTTCTGTTGAATTATCCCCAAAACTCTGTCCCTGCTATCAGTTTGGAAGCCAAGCCTAGTGGTGGCTTGGTTACACCTTTCATCTATAGCCTGCTTTCTTTCATTCCTCTGCTGGGGTTTGGTCATTTCCCATTACTAACTCAAGAACAAGCCCCTTTCAGCACGTCAGTAGACCAGACCCCAAGTCATATGTGGTCTCCCCCAACTCCAAACAAAAAAAGAAAAGGAATTTGAATTATTCCTTTCACACAATTCTGTGAAATAAAAAAAAAAAGAACTTGGAGTAAGAGGCAATTTTAAATAATAGATTTCAAGGTTCAAAACAGTCTTCTCATGACAACTATGAAGTGCTGCTGCAGCTCAGTTCTTGGGTGTGTCTGTAAAATTGGAGTGAATGAAAAATCAATAAGGGGAGGGAGAATCGTTCCTTCAGCAGACTGCATTAAGGGGAGGATCCCATCAAAAAAACCCAGGAAACTTTGGCTCTTGCTGTTTAAGATGAAACCCAAAAGTAGTTAAGTGAATAGGATTCTGTCAACTCAGAAGTTACAATAAATAGTAGTACCTAACCTAAACTGTGGCAATAAAATGATCTCGGAGTGACACATTTTAAGTCTCATGGATAATACTGAATGTCACTGTATATCCTTAAAGATCTCTGAGGATACAGTGCACTTCAGCTGTTACTCATTGATCAGATTTTTGTCTAAAAGAGACCTGATACGGCATCAGACTTATTTGCAAAAGTCAAAGACAATGCGTGTGTCACCACCAGCGTATCGCAGTTGTAATGCTGGGTTTGAAGTATCCAGTCATGGATCGCTGTCAGGAACTTCAAAAAGAAACTTAACCAGTAGCTTCAAGTTGTGCAACTTCTCAGCACATTTGCTGAGGGGAAGGCTCTCTGTTGTGGTTTAAGCACAGGCCTGGGAGCCAGGAGGTCTGGATCTATTCGTCACCTTGTGCTGTGACCTTGAACAAGTCAGGTTAACCTCTCTGGTCTTCTGCACATCTGGTATTGTATCTACGCTTAGATAAAAGCATTGCAAAGTGTTGTTATTGTGGTCATAACACTTCTCTTCTGAAGGCATCTTCCCTTTCAAGGCAATGGGAATGTTAGAAGGATAAGCATGGGTTTTTTCCATGTGGAGTCAGTGTTAGTAACCCCTCCAAGTTCATATGTGCTCAACTTTAGTATTATAGATGTCTTTCCTCCAAGGAGTAAGTGGCACCCTGGATGCAGACAGATCAGGACCACATTCCCTCCACCTCACCCCAAAGCTTAGGGTCTGTGAGGAAATATCACTCCTCCTTCCTCATGGGGCATCTTTTTGGTTCTCCATCCAGACCCCAGTCAGCCAGGACACATGACCTAAAGGCTCCTGCTTGAGCCTGATGTGTCCCCAGCGCATCTCTGTGCAGGAGGGGGATGTGGAGGGATGGCTTGTGACCTGTTCCTGATCTCAGTAAATTACACAAGCAATGCTGCTTACAGGACTGTGTGTTTTTATATTAGACATTCCTGACAGCCTGGCCACTCTGAGGCACATATTGCACGCTTTCACATCCACATGTAGGTCCCCATGCAGACAACCAGGCATGCCTAGACTCCTAAGGGACCTTGCTGCAAAGCCCCAGGTCTCAGCAACCCTCATGGCCCTGGCCAGCTTCGCTGGGGGCTCAGCTGTTCTCGCCGTGCAGGGGAACAGAGGGGAATAAGCCAGGTCTGACAGCTTGGTCTAAACCAACCAGTGTTTCTGTTAGTTTTTACTTGATTTAATGAAAGTATAACCTTGATGCAGCAGTTGCAAAGGCTGTGAGTGTGTGATGGCTGAGCAGTGCATGTCTAGTACGTAATACTGTGAACCCATTGCGTGCTCTTCAGCAGCATGCAAGGCTGTAAACTTCCCTGCTGAAAGTGAAGTGCTGAGATGAAGCAGTAACAAGATATTCTCCCTCTTGTTTGTGTACACTAGAGGGCAATATAGTAATATAGTCCCCTAAATCTCAATAGTAGTGCTTGCAGCTCGAAGTTTGTAATAGGGATTGACATTTTTAGCTGCTTACCTGAATTGTTAGCAATCCGTCCATTGCTAATCATATAGATCTCTGGTGTGAACTACAAAGGACACTCACTCTTGGTTCTATGTTATAAAATACATGACTAAATAACATTATTGTGTCTGGACAAGGCAAAAAGAAGGGATCGCAGATTTGTTTGTTCTTTTCATGTTGCAGCTGGTTCTGGCCCCATTCCCTTCTGCGCTGTGCTTCCAGATCAGGCGGTGGAGAATTTGCACAGAGGTGACGGCACGTTTCCCTTCTTGCCACAGAGCAGGTGGAAGCTGGCATTTCGCTTTGTCTCTAGCCGTGCACTGGATAGTAATAGCTATGTAGAAAGCAAAAAAAAAAAAAGCACCAAGTCAGGAGAACTGGATCACTGAAGCCACTGGAAGATGACAGCGTTCTTTGTGCAGCTCTGGGGGTGGCTTTTGTGCAGGAGGTGGTAGGTGGTTTTGATTTTCTGCTACCCTGTGACGATGGGAAAATAATAGTTGGAACATGAAAATTAAGACCTGTTTTCTTTACTGCCTGAGACAGGGAGCTGTGAAATTCTGTCAATATTAATATCACAAGGGGTAGAGCAATGTTTTTATTAGAGTGTTGTGCTACAGTTTTTCTTTCCTACAGCAGCTCTGACAGATAGAACAGCACCAGGAGGCAGAAAAATAAAAGGAATTAACCTGAACTGTTACTGCAGGGTTTTCATCACAGAACAAGAGTGGGAGGCAAAAATAATAGGACCACACTGCCATCAGGTAGAAAATTAATAATGTAGAAAACTGTGTAAGATCTCAAACATTTGATGTCACATGCTGTGTAATGGGGTTTAGCTCTCCCTGGCGCTCATAATTTTCAAAGAGCAGCTGAGAAGAGGCCCTAATGCCTGAGATCATTGCGAACTCTGGTTTTTCAACCTGAAGCAAGTTCTGGAACTGCTATACGAGTTGCAAATTTTGAGTGCATTTAGTTTGTGCTTGCATGAAACACCTGGAATACTGAGACACAGAAAACATTTCACCTTAGAAAGCTTTTGTCTGGTTGTCTTGACACCAGCCTCAAAATATTTGCCCCCACCTCACTGTCATGTCAGACTGATCTTAGCTGGAGTCCTCAGTCGTTACTCTAATCCAGAGACGAAATCCTGCCCCCCAGCAGTCATGCCTGCTACTGTCTCTACTTTAGGAGTTTTACATCTTTGGCAGTTCACAATTCTGTGACTAGTGGGTTGAATGAACTTCTTTTACTTGGAATTTAAAACCAGGTCTTGATCTCTCTTTCTTTTGCAAGTGTTAACAAACTCAGCCTTTGTCTCTACTGAAGAAGGTTTCGCACATGTGGCTGCACTGGCAGAGTGTAACCCTCCTAAATTTACTTCTTACCAAGAGGGCTTTTCTGCCTGTACAGCTGAATTCAGAAACAAAGTAAGGTAGGTCAGCAAAAGGGCTTCCTGCCAGTATGACAGCTATAGTGGGCTGTCACGCTGTCCCCCTGGGTACCTGATTTTTTCCTTATGCATTTCACCGTAGCCAGGCAGGGTTGCTCTAGTTTGCCTTCTCTTTTCTCACACAGCGGGCCAAATGGTGCTGCCAAATGCACCTGCTTTGCCATTAAAGTCTGCCAGGTATTTACCTACCCCTCAAATTATAGTTTAAGTGTTCTGTTTCATCCTTAGGTTGTTAATAAGTTTCAAGCTGAAGCCTGTTGTCAGATGGTGTTGCAAATGTTATTTCAATTACACACTAGTGCATTAGTGGCACTTCCAGTGGGGCGAGATTGCTTGCCAGAGAAAAAACAAGTGTTATTTACAATAAAGACACTTAAGGACTGTTGGCATATGTGGCATCGTAATGTTGTATCTGCATGACTGCCAGTGAAAGCAGAGGTAAGCAGCAAAGGTTTCTTCCTACCTTTGACCCTCCCACTATTCGGCAGAGGGGAGCAGACAGCCTAGCTCTCAGAAATACTAAACCGATCCTCCTTGGTATTGCACAGAAGCAAGGGGATGAGGCTTTCAACTGGCGTGTGCGCTTGTTGCCCATTTTTTAGCTGCTTGAACACATGCAGAAAAAAGCCATGGTAACAGAAATTAGTTATGGATGAAACTTGTCTTGGAGAATGTTTCCTGAAAACAGTCTTGAGGTATTTTCCTTGAATTGACTGAATAACTTCAATCCCTCCTCTCTGTGGCGCTTTCATGCGATCATGTTCTGCAGTGTGGTTTTGCTACCGTGCATTATGTATTACTGATTAATTCCTAGCACAAAAGAGGCACCAAGGCATTTCCAAAGACACACAGATACTCTCATGAACTTAGACGGGGAAACTGAGGTGACAAACCCAAACTAAGCAATATAATCACCAACAGATTTACAAATCAACTATGATATGGTAAATTTTGTCCAGGCATGCATGATATTCTGAGAACTTCAAGTGCATGAGGCTTATTCCAGTCACTATCTCAAATTCATTCTCCTCTAAAAAATTAGTCTTGGGAATAGGATGTACCTACACTAATACTGAGAGAGTATTTCACTCAGTGGATCGTTGTTAAAGACCAAAAATTGGAAGTCCTATATCCCAAAGTAAAACAGTATAGTAGTGGGCCATATGGAAACAGTTGTAAGTTTTATGAACAACTGATAGGATACAAATGTCTTTTTTTGTCTCTTCCTCTAGTAAACACTTACAGAAGGAATCCAGCTTCAAATCATACACTTGCTTTGTGTTAGCAATAAACAGCCATTTGTTAACAATGATGTGTTTTGATAACTCTGTTCTTTGACATTTCAGGGTTTCTTTCTTTGAAATTGTTCCTCTGTGCTACCCAAACTGCAGTTAACTCTTCTCATGTCACTTACAGAACAGCTAGGAGTTCATCTCTTCAAATTCATTCGCACTGCTCCATATCCAGAATATTTAATAACCTCAGTTTTAACATCTGCTACCCCAGGGTGCTTCCCAGCACGTTCAGCAGTGCCTTTTTACAGCTTAGGTATAAGGAAATGTGGCTTTTCAGCCCTTGTAGCCTGGGAAGGATTGGAGGAAGAGAGGGTCAAGCTGCAAAATCATTAACTGGAAATTAAGGGACAGAGATGTGGTAGAAGAATGGGACAGGAATGAAGGAGAATCACGTTTGTCATAGGCTGAGGCACAAAGAGGTCACCCAGCAGATACGTAGCACAAACCATGACCTGCCGTGGGACAATCTAGAGGAAAGTTAAGCAGGAGCTCCATTTCCACTGCGTGTGGATGAAAAAGTAGGGATAAAAGCCAGAAAGGGCAGGCAAAAGAAAGGACACAGGGAACCACAACACATAAATCTGCCAGTGTGACACAGTTACGTGTTATGGACAGCCACGTAGGCGCTTCCTTCTCTCTCTCTTTACTCAGTCTAGGGATCCGAAGATAAAGCTTGCTAGGCCAACTATAACTGAAGGCAGCAGCTTATGGTAGAAGATTGTTCAGGATTTTACAGCCTCCAGTATTAAGTACTTGCCTAGTAGTATTACAGAGAAAATACAGAGATGCAGTGGAGAACTTTCTGACACCTTTCCCATACTTACAAAGTGACCGAAGGTGGCAGGATCATCCAAGCACTCTGTGTTTTCATGCTGAAGATCACACCCCTGTGGTAACTTCTAACAATGCTTCACACTTTTATGAACACTCACCTGATTCACAGTTTCATGAAATAGTTAAGGAATAAGGGGATTTATATTTGTTTCTGGTTGAAGGGTGAAATCATGAACAGAACAACATTTGCTTCCTCTGTTTAAATTTCAGTTGCTTTGTTTGAAACTGAAGCTCAAGGCAGAAGGCTTTGACGCTTACCTTTAGTTGGTTATTTTAAGCATTTTGTGGGCTGCAGCAGAGTAGGAGGGTATCACTGGCAAATAAGCTTTGTATTTTTGACAGGGAGTCTTGTGACTTTCCAGTAAGTTGGATCCTTATGCAGCAGAAGGACTGATATGTGTAGCAGCATTTCTCATGTGTGAGCTTCTTCATCTGGAAAAGAAACTCCTTCCTTTGGTAGTAAGGCAACTTTTGCATCACCCTTGCAGGATGAGAGAAGGAGACCTACTGGCTCAGATCCTGTAGATGGTAACATCATACAGCATGTCCAAGAGACATACCATTGATTCTGCCTGAGGATTTGTTGGCAATCTTTAAAAATCCAGATCGGTGTAAGTTAGTGGTTTAAGGACATTTTAAAATAAGAGCAGGATTGACACTGTTGGGCAAAGCTTTAACTTAGGATAACGGGGTTTTTTTAGGGTTTCCATGAATTTGAAAGTGTGAGGACAAATGATTCACTTTCTTAGTGAAAGTTTCCCCTTCCCCCTCCTCTCCAAAGTATAGAAAGCCTAAAAGGGAGCCAGCTTCTGTTAATCTGTCCATGCATCCTCCCCACAAGGTTTGCAGAGGTTTCAGCCCAAAACACATATGAGAGAGAAACTCCCTAATAAGTTCATACTCAGTAAGTTTACAAGAAAAATGTGTTGTTTTCCTTCTGAACTATAAAGTCACTGGGAATCTTATGCAGGAAACATTTTGACACAATTACCTGTAATACAGTTACCCATTATAAAGATTTTTTTAAGTGGAACTTACCTGCAAAGGATTGTTGATGATGTGCAAGGCAGAAGAAAAGCTCAAATGGTTGCCCTTAAAGCTGTGCCAGCTCTGTAGAGCTAAGACAAGTAGAATTTTAGGTTGGCATTTTCACCTGAAATGAATGATAAATAGGGCAGGAATGTGTATTTTAATAATCACTTTGCTATGTTTCAGTAATACTGGATAAGGAAAGTTAGAGATGCACTCGAATTCTGGACTCTGCACTGTACCATGGCCTGGAGATGGGAAACAAAACGAAGAACACTTATTAAACATGGAGGGTTTGAGGTATTTGCACCCAAGTGCCACTGAAATTAAAAGTCAACTGCACTCATTCTTAAAAGCAGAACTTGGTTTATGAACACGTGCATTTTTGGGGCTGACTATAGAATTAAGCAAATCATGACAGAAAAGGATACCACAGTGTATTCAAAATACCACAAATATAACCCAGTGCACTATTTGATAGCTTTTATCCTACAGAGTTCATAGCCCAGTTGAAATACCTTCTTCTTGAAATCTTTCTGATTTTCTTAGGCCTTGAAAAGTATGAGTCAAAATATATTTTTAGCTGGTCGTTAGGCAGTTTTGGGGTTTTATTCCTATTCCATGTATTTGTTTCACATTACTTATTTTTCCTACCTTATAAAAGCCACCAAACTTACGAATGGTGCTGCTAAAATTACTTTTGCTTCATATTGCTTCTAAAAATACTTTATTTAAAAAAATATGAAGATGGATGACCAGTCCTTAGTTTAAGGAGTGGAAGGAGGGGCTGCTGCACATTCAGTATTACTCTTTGCAGACCATTTCCTCACATAATTTTCTTAGTGTAAATGTTATCAGTTCTATAGCTCACTCAAACCTGGATTGTTTATACCTGTAAGAGAAAGCTTCCCAGAACCATACTGCAGGTGTCCACCTACTGTCGCTCTTAAGAAAACTCTTTATTGGCAAGATCTTCAGGAGAAGCTCCTGATGATGTCCAAGAGACAGCCAAGAGAAGAGGTGGGGAGGAGAAGGGAGATGTGTTATTCCTGTCTGAAGTGCTCACTGGGTGTAACCCTTTCACTGGATGTTCATTGAATGAAATCCTTTCCCCCACAACAAAAGCATTTCATCTTTACTTCAGTGCAGGCACAGATTTCACCCAAGAGTTTCTTCTACTGATGCTAATTAGCTTTGGATCATACTCACTGCACGAAAAGATTGTCTTGGGAAACAGCAGAGAGGTAATTTCCTCTGCTAACAGCTCTTCAGAACAAGTAAAACTCAAATCCCACTTTACAGTATTTGTAGTATGATCTTTTGATCTGTTTTTAATACTGTCAGCAATGGAAGTGTTTCTACCCTTTGCTGCCATGTAGCCTACTTGCAAACTAATTGATGTACCCTGTAACAGCTGGGAATAACAAAACTCTGCTTCTGTCTACTCTTATAAGGATAGATTACTCATTTCTCTTCCAGCCTTACAAGTTTGTCCCCTTTTCTAGGTTTCTGGAATACACGTATCTTTCCATGCAAGGATATTTTTGTTAACCTGAGGGTCACCCAAGGTGGTAAATGATCTCCTCCTTGCATACCTTTGCCTGTGAGGCAGTGGATAATATATGGCAGGACTGATTTCTCCCTAAGACCTAGCAATAAGCACCTCCAGTGCCTGCAGGTCCCTTCACAGATAGCAGGCTGGAGGCATGGTGGGGGTTCTGCACACTCCTCTTGCTCTGGATTCCTGACTACCCAGGAAGTAAGAGAACAAAGGGGCATTAGGTCATTTCAAATATTAGCCTAAAATGCAAACAACATATTTATTTTGGTGAAGGGTGGTGCTCTGGATCATGGAAAACAAAGCCAAAAAGAGAAGCAGAAAACAGCAGCCTGCAGTGTCCGAGTACCCCATCTGCATGGCAGCTGGGGCTCTGAGTGTGGACTTGGCCGTGATAGCCAAGGTGTTCTTTTGGCAGCAATCCCCTGCCCATGGAGTGAGTCTCCAAAACTACCTAGCAGAATAGGCAACTTAGTTTGCCACTCTGATTTGCTTTGGGAGCTCTTTTACAGTTTGAATCTACCCTGTTCCTCTTTTTAGGATGGATTCTTTTCTTCTGATCTATCTCAGTCCTGCCACCCACCAGCAGGTAAATTTTGTGCTTATGAGAAAATGGCTGGCACCAAGCTCTGAAATTAAAGAATGCAAATATAGCTAGCGGGACCTTTCTTTCTCCTCAGGCTTCTCTATTTTATAATCCTACTGTGTTTCTTAATTAGCACATTCCTTCAAGTTTGAATGGTTACTGCATTTTGTGAAATAATAACTGTGCTTGTTACTGATGGTAACTACATTTCCAGGACTGTATCATATTTATAAATCACCTATCTGAAGTATTCACTATGCATATCCTAACAAACTCTCAGCTTTCTGTTTGTTTCGGGTTATTCGAAGACAGCACCCACAATGTGCAGCAGTACAGGTGATGCTCTTACCAGTACTCTTTCCAGGTACCATCCTCCCCCCACTTTCGGTCAGGGACTCACTCCCATGACAGCATCGTAGCCCTTTCTGTGCCGAGTCTCTGCCGATGTGGCTCCACGCTAACAACAACCACGCTTGACTGCAACAAATGCCAAATACACCTAGTAATACTGCAAGCAGAATGTCTTGTCTGAGCTCTAAAAGGCATAACTGAGAGAGCCAAATCAGAACAATCTCAAAGTGATTGTAACAACCAGCCAAAACGGCTGAGTGAGGAGGAAAAGCCCTATCATGCTTCATGTGAAAGTCTAACACATTTTGGTGACTTAGAGTCCAATTCTGTGCTTTGACAAAAACAGTTTATAAAAGGCAGAGCAGCATTTTCTATTGCCTTTATGGTAAGGATCAAACCAAAGTATTTGAGGTAGGCCATTTCTTAAGTGTAAAATAAGTCACTATACAGTATCTCATCGGCAATAATGTGCCTATGTGAAGATTTTTTTACAATACATTTTAAGATGGCATATATACAGATTATAAATACAATGTTCTGAATACCTACGTATTTTTCATATAGTTCCCATATCATTATTTTATCTGAAGATCCGGTGTCAGGTGGCTGTTCACAGATGAGACGAGCCTGGGCTCTTTAATTCCTTGCTGTGGTTGTTTCAACCTCCGCTGAAAACCTTCTGCACTTTCCAGCACTCCCAATGTTCCAATTCACTGCTGAAAAAATAGTGACTTTATCGAATGCTTCCTGCTCTGGGACATTTTCTCTTCTGCTACAATTCCACGGACTTCAGTAGTAATAGACCAACTGAGCATTTGGTGAGTTACCCAAAGTTGCCTAAGCCAGGAGTGATATTTCCACAGATACCAGCAGTAGCCTTTCTGTTGGCTGCTGTAGAATTTGGATCTCACCCTTAAGACCAGCCTGCATATGCCTTACTCCTGAGGGTTGATACACGTAGTTCATACAGTGGGCTTGTGCAGATATGCTCAGGAAAGTCAGGACATCTCCTCAGGCAAGTAACAAACCGAGCTTCCAAAGGGGAGAATGGAGCCTTTCTGCTTCACTGAAATTCTTTGAACACATCCACAGAAGCAGCAGAGAGAGAAGTACTCGCTCACAAATTCTGCCTAAAATCTCTGTCAAATGCTGTAGGAGTCTGGAGGTCTTCACCCGGGATGGCTGAGCAAGGCCTTGTGCTTACAGAGCTCCCAGGTGCCCGAGCACACACACCTCCTCTCCTCACTCCCCGAATGCCTGCAAGAGGCTTGCGCCTGCGCCAGGTACCCGTGCTTGGCCTGGGGAGCTGAGGGACAGCTGTGCTCTGTCACAAACGGGTTTTCTAAAGACAGAGTAAGGTTCCCGTGCAGATTTTTTGTAATTTATTTCCACATGGTTTTCCACAAATAACAGTTCGTCCACAGCAGTGCACACTTTCCTCACCTGCTGTTGTTTGGAAGTCCAAGCCATGTCTTAGTTTGCAGGCATCCCGAGTCTGACTGTGGTACCGATTTATTTGAACCTTTTGCTTCTGAGAAAGTAATGTATCTGTCTCACGAGATTTAAAGAGTGGGCAGGCATAAAGTAAATGAAAACAAGTGTTGTCTAGCAAAGCAATAGGCTACATTCTTGATCAAAAACCTGAAAAACATAGTTATAAATAAGAATGTTAAAAAGGAGGACATGAGATTAAACCAAAGATATATGTGAAATATTCTTGCTGCTTCTAAACTTCTTCTGAGACATCTCTTAGCTGTTACAGCCGAGGGCTAATCAACAGATCCAGGATGGTGCATCGTAGATGAGAATAAATTGTGGACTCTCCACACACAATCTCTCTGTTGGAGTTTCTCTAATACTTCAGAGTTGTCAGAATGACAATGTGTACAAATGATATGTCAAAGCAATTCTAGGACCTCCACTTTCTTATTAATCCATTTTGAGAAATCTATTGTATTTGCAGCCTGGGTTGGCTGCAAATGTGCTTGAGACATTATAATGGATACAGTGAATGTGCTTGTAATATTGTTCAAGCCTGTCTGGGTTGGACTGTGCAAAGCCTCTCTTTATAGGAGAGGTGATTTTTTACAACAGCTATATCCTCCTGCTAATTACATTGCAGTCTCTTTCTGTCCTAGACAGAATGATTTGTAATGTGAACATTTCCTCCTTTTTGTAGGAAAATGTGATTTACATATTATGAAAGGCGCTACCTGTACAGCATTTTGGGCTCACAAATACGCTTACAAGACAGACACATAGCAAGCTCTCTATCTCCCTTAACATGAAAAACATTAAAATGTGACTTAGTATTTTGAGTTCCTTCTTTTCTTTCTCTGACTTTTATCAGAGTTATTGGCAGGACTAATCACATTCAGTCAGACCACCAAATTTAAAGAAACACTCTTCTCACAGAGTCTTTCTGGGTTCCACACTGAAGTAGCATAATTCCCTGTAACTATAAATCCATAATTTATTACATGAAATTTAGCTGTTATGGCCAGTTTTGGCCAACGTTTCACAGACCAACTTCAGCAGGAATAAGAGAAACATGAGGTGGGGAAAAGACCAGAGTCATAGAGAAGTTCCAGAACAAGGGGAGGATGGAAAGACAGGGTTGTTTCATTTAGGGAAATGTTAAATAGGGGAGAGCAAGGTGAGTGCAGGCAAAAAAAAAAAAAAAAAGGTTTAGGGACCATGTTTCAGACTTCTCCTGTTTGAATTTTCTCATAAAACAAGAAAAAAAGGAATTGTTCTTGATTACTTACCCAGTAAAACACATAGGCAGCAGCTGTGAAACTGAGAGTGGTATTTTTCACATGGGGCAAAACTAACCTGTGGGACTCCTGCAATGAAAAAATATACTGAGACCATAAGTTCAGCAGGACTCGGGAGAGGATGGGACTTTTTGGGTGGAGCTACACTACTCCCAACAACGTCAACTGAAAGAATGGGAAGCGTTACTCTAGGGTTAAATCAAATAGATGACATGGAGGGAGGGAGGCTAATCAGCATCAGTAAAGCACTGATGCACATTCTTAGCTTTAAATATCTACTTAAACCCACTCAGCAAATCACTTTGTAAGCAGACGCAGAGCTGTGAAGATGTGTTCAAGTCAGTTGAAGTTGAAGCTTCATTATTTGGTGTTTTGATTATGTGCCTAGGCACTTTTCCATAGTATGAGGCCTGGAATTGAAACATGCTGAGGGGTAAAGTCAGCAGTGAGCATACTATCCATGAAATTATAAACCATGCAATACAGCAGAAAAACCCATAACGCATATATATATCAAAAGATGTAACATTTGAAAGCAGTCCTTCCATTGCCATTGCCCTGGCTTCAGTTGATGAAACATCCAGCTTGCAAATATATATGGTTATCATCAGGAATCAGGGCACATTACTGACATGGGAGATAAAAGTGGATGACTTACAATATGCTAATTTATGTGATTACAATATAAACAACTTTGTGCTCTTTTCAGTATCCTTCTGTGTTGTGAATCTGAGGCTCAGTTCAAGTCATTCTTGGGATCCATGGCAAATCCCTAAGGCTCCTTCACATTGAAATATATGCTGAGGAGGGAGAGTCTGAGAAGAAAAATGAAAACCACAATAAAATAGGCCCTTGGTTGAGATTAATAATAAACCATTCTGACGCAGTCTTATATCTTATGTATCATCCACAGTTGTTTTGCCTTTCACATGCGGGTGTATTTTGACTCCTTCTTATTCAGCTTCTCTCTTACTGAGGCTTTGGATTCTCATAATCTTCCTTAGCGCTGAACAGCAAAAATTTTTCCTGCAAGCCTGGAGGATCTTCTCTGTTCCTTTCATCCATCTGTATTATCTGCAGCAGAAGTAGCAGTGATTCTAATTATGGAATTTCTATAGTCGTTAACATTTTATAAATTATCTGTTTCTTCTTTGAGATGGTCCTATTGCAGCAGCAGATAGTCTCGCATTCCCCTCTATTACTGGCAAATTGTTAAGCATTTGGCATTCTGCACCCGGTGGAGCCGCAAAGAACCTCCCTTCCCCCATTTGATACATTCATGGGTACCACTTTTCTGTTATTCTCTTTTTAAAATGTAGTTTGTTCATGTTTGTGTGCAGTATACAAGCAGGCAGGAAAACATCAGAATGTTAGTATCTAAGTGACAAGAGAAGCAGTAATGATTTCTATTTGCTCCTCAGTGCCTTTCATCCCAAAGTTTTCCAAATATTAAAAAAACCACCAAAACCCCAAAACCCTCAGCACTGATCAGGCAGTCATTGGCAGTCATTGTGGGTAGCAATTTCATCATAGTGGATGCATTGTACTTATTTTGGGTTGGAAATAAAAAAGAAAGCACAATTTCTCCAGGTGAAACAGAAAAACACAGGAGATGAAAATACTCCAATAAACCTCATGCTGAATGGGGTAAAAAGAATGAAAGGCAGATCGGAAAGGCAGAACATAATGACCCTGGCTGTTGCCAGTATATAGTGCATCACACTAACATTTACAACAAGGTCTTCCGTGACTTTGAGTGACTTCCCCTGAAGCAGAGAAAACAATTTTGAAACAAGGAACTATCTGGAAGTGAGACCAGGCTAGCTAAATTGTCACGCAGCTCTGCACGCTGAAATGCAGTCATTTTGCTGGTAATGCAATAGGACGCGGTGTCTCTTCAGTTAAAGACCCTTTTTCCATCCAAAATTAAAAAAAAAAAAAAAACAACCAATTAATAGTAGGAGGGGTAAAAATCACTGTGAAATAAAATATACAGGGTTTTTTTCACTTTGCATGCTGTGACCCAGGAAGGGAATGGTAGGTGGAAATGGAATATCCGCACCACAGGTAAAGGCTTTTGCAATGAATGCAGGCTGCTGAACATTAATTCTAGTGGTATTCAATGATTAGAGCATGTGATGAACAGATGACACTACTGTTTAAGGGTGAATTGTTTAAGATTCTCCCTGATTAGCAATAAAATATGACAAAGTTATGTTTGATAAGATACAGGGGAGATAAGGATGTAGTGAGATAAAAACATATCACTTGGCTCAATGCTAACATACTTACAATGATCAGATAGAATGTCATTATCTAGGTGTTGTCTTCATTGAGAAATAGTATCTGTTGGAGCGGTTGTATGATCCTCTACAAGATAAAGAAGGCTGCTTTTTAAGCAAAAGGACTTAAACCAATCCTGCTGCTTAGGGATTTAGACAGTTAGCAATAAGACATTAACTGGCAGTAAAATCGGGTGCAGCTTAATGTAGGTGGTATAGATTGACCAAAGTGCAAACAGCTTATTTTCTTAGCTTTATATATATTACACACTGCCAGAGGAGGAAGAGCAGGGTCAGAACTCTTTAAAATATATAGCATTAACTTAGATGAAGTAGTGAGTATTATTATTAATCCTGTTTTATGTACACTGAAACATAGACATTAAGGGCCGCATTTCATCTAAATATATTCCTCTAAAAGTTAGAGTTCTAGTTTGGGGGATTTCTCTGTAGTGCTTCTGCAGTTAATGGAAAGAGATTGGCCTAAGGGATCCACATCTGGTTCCTGTCCAGACAGCAAAACATTCTTATTTTTTAAAGTAATTTTCAAGTAAATCTTTACACTACTAAAATAATGACATGGATGCTGGCTATCTGTGAATATCTGTTTGGATGCTGTTTTGGACTGAGCTCTGTTGCATTTATCTCAACAAAGCCAACTTGCACTCCCAACATGTGCCCTGTTGGTATTTCATGTCCTCCCTTTCTGTAGCCTTAATTGCACTAATAAGTTCCGTATGCTTCTGCCTGTCTTCTGCCTTTGGATTGTTATCTTCAGCTGATGCCCTGTTTGCTTTGTCAGACACAAAAGTATCATTCAGAAAAATGTCTCCCACAGATACGCCTTCTATGACCTTATTTTACACAGCGATTATATGAGTAGCTCTTAAATGTTGGGATGACAAAAACTATTCTGAGTTCCTGATTAACAAAACGAAGCGTCTTTCCTCCTGTTTGACTGGCAAGAACTTACCTCAAGCTTAGTCATGCAGTGGTCTTAGCTCCTTGTCGATTTAAAGCTGTGTTTTGATTCTTTCATCCGTCTCGTGCAAGCCTTCCAGGCATGATACTGCTTCTGTACTCGCAACCTTCCTTGTTTGTCCGAACAATCTGGAAAAGAGCACAAAATAAGCTTTTTGATGGGAAGAAGAAACCAAGAAAAAGCTTGTCAATTCCCATGTACAGTCTTGTGCCTTGCGGAGTATATCTGTTTTTTCAATTAGGGTTTCTAAATTTCCTTTAAATGCACTAGCTATGCCCTATATGGTGACTAAAGGCTTCAGCAAATAGGGCCTGAGAGGCCTTATAAACTTCCAGGCTCCTATAAATGCATTTGCTTACTGATTTGCCCTTCTTTTCTTTATGCGTTTGTTGTTGTTGTTTTAATCCTCTCTAGAAAATCAATCCTGGAGAAATGCCATTAGTGGGGGAAAGACTGAGCAAACAGCAAGTCTTATATTTATTTCTGATGAAGTGCTGGCTTATTCCTAGAGATGTCTGAAAGAGCCAGAGAGCCTGGACTCAGTCTAAAGCTTTGGTTTTTAGGTCTCCATGAGCAATATTCGGTTTGTTTTACATTTTGCGCTGGAAATGCTAATATCCAAGCCAGGTTTAAATTGACACTGAAGAGTTATTTCTTTTCAGTGAGTTACTACATGAAACAGCTGTAAGTTATTTGCGAGGTGTTCTATACATAGTTAATCAGAAAAAAATCGCTTGGCGTTTGTGCTGTTTATTTGCATTAGGTGGTATGGGACCTAGATTTATGTTTTGAAGCTTTGAGGAACTGCATGTTGCATTGCTGAAGGCTTTAGACTGTTCTATGAAAGAAAAGCAGCTGCTGCCTGAATTATTACACATATCTGAATAACAAGGCCCCAGCCGCATTTGCCTCCTGCCTGTAACTGCAATAAAAGGTACTTGCAATTTTAATTACTTAGAGCAAAATTCAAGTGATTTGTTAGTATCAACAGAACCCTAGGACAGAATTATAGTAATGTTTTATATACACTTGGGGGAACACTGGTGGAAATAATATGCAGGGTATAAGTCTGCTTTCCCACTGCTTCACAGTTCAGTGGAAATTTAACCCGAGATCCAGACCTGCATCTGCTGCGAGTGGGAGAGGGAAGAGGAGCACAAACAGCCACCCCAGGGGGAAAGTTTCATTGTTCCAGGTCTCGGGAGAATGATTCTGCATCAGTGCAGAGGCTGGAGCCTGCCTAATGGAGGTTCAGTACCTTCGAGAGGGAGATGGATAGGCTGTCTCTTGCTCTCAGGTCCCTTATCCTACCGTCATCCAGGCATCTGTCCAGTTCCTAGCAAAGATCAGAGCATGCCTCATCCTACTGTAAGTGACACCAGAAGCTGATGTTCCCCCAGGGTTGGGCTAAGACCATAGGGTACCAGCCAAGGGAGCCTCAGATGAAATGCCAGTCTTCACCCCACTACTCCTACTTCATATCCACGTGCCATCCAGCAAACACTCCTGTGGCTGTTATCTGACACGTTTGGTTTGTGTGACGGGAGGGATACAAGTCATCTGGATTCTCCAAAGAATTTGTCCTGCTGGCCGTGGTGAAAGGATCAAACTGCAGCTAAAGAACAAGTTGGAAGTCTCTTTGTGCAAGGATACATGTTAACCCCAAACAATACATTATAGGACAAGGAGCCTCCTTGTAATAGTAATCTGTGCTTTTAGTAGCCTATTTTTTACTCCAGCTGAAAGGAACAGGATCTGCTGAATTCCCACGCTCTATCTGAAGCACACATGGACTTTCCTCACAATAGGCAGGTGCTTCAGTTTTTCTGTATTAACCCAATATTCTTCTTATTTCTGATTCCAGGTGTGTTTTGTATTTGTGTTCTGATGCTTGCCTGAACTTTTGTCCATCTGTCTTTGGCTTATCCTGTCCGGTGGTCCTCTCTTTCCTTCTCTCTCTCGGATATTTCTGCCTAATGCTTTGCCCTCTTTTAGCTTTCCTATGGATTCATAGCTTATCGTGACCCTCTCTCCTTCTACTCTATAAGCTAATATTTTTAATTTGTCTACTTTTTAAATTTAGTTTCCTTTTTAACAGTTTTATTATTACTGTTTTATCAGCAATGACAGTTCCACTGTTGAGTGCATTGAGTGCAATGGCAAAGTTCCCATTAGTTCAAAAGAAAATCGACTGAGTCATGGGAATGTAAAACCATGTGCGTAATCTTATTACAGATATCCCTGGTACTGTTAATTAACGATCCAGATTCATTCCCCAAAAGCATTAACCAAATCCAGTCTAGAAGTTGAGGGATTAATGATAAGCAGCAGAAAGTCTTTATAAAGAGCTGTCTTGTTACTGTGTAAAATACAGGGCTTATAGCATAGAATGACACATCTTCAATGCTCACAGCCATTGTCACGTAAGCATGACACATGAAGTTTCTACTCCAGCATTTTAAAAAATCGTCATGCCTATTTTAACAAAATCTGTACAGATTTAGCAATTACTGGCTAGCAAGAGACAGCAAGGACCCATTATACCTGCTTTCTTCTCATACTGCAAGAGAAAAACAGACAAGATCCACCGATGGGCATTTATGTCCCAAGGAAAATTGTAGAAATCTCTGCTTTTTGCAACAATATGTAAATTGCAAACTCCTAAACATTGGCAGGAGTCAAGATGACAAAGGATAAAAGTTGTGTATCATACAGAACCTCCACAAACAGCGCACAAACCTTGTGCCCAGGTGGGTGGGGGGAGAAGAAGATATCTGTAATAAATTTGTGTGCTGTAGTATAGTCCCAGCTAAAAATAGAGAGAAGCACGAGAATGACTAAGAGAAACCATCACTTTCTCTCTGGTCCTTTCCTGACCTCCTTCACAGACCCTCAGACTGTGGTTCCCCTATATCTGCTGAAATCAAAGGCAATCTATTAGACCGTCTCATCAATATCTGGGAAGTATGTATGAAATTTTTTAGCGCTAAGCTGATTTTCACTGAATTTCCAATCTGAAGAATTAAAAAAACCCACAATTTTTTGCTTATTTTAGACTAAATAAATTCATCAAATAGGGAACATAATGTTACAGTCCTGCCTTGTTTATTCAAAGTATTTCTGTTGGAAAAACTTCCAGTTTTCCTCAGTCTCATGAATGTTTTTTGAGGGCTACTACAAACATAATGTTACAGTCTAAGTAAAAGACTGAATTCAGTGCAAGATATTTGGGGTAGTTTATACTCTTTGCTGCCTCTGCATTCATCTGACATGGCTGCACTGAAATCTGTGGAATTATTCTAGTTTTACATTGTTATGAATCTCCTGACTGTATCCATGGTCCTTCATGTAAAGTACCTTCTTTCCAAAGGGACAGAGCAGCCCTCCTTACTTTCCAGCCACAACCTCGAGCTCGTTTCCCACCTTTAACCCCGCTCTCTAATCAAAACCCCCATGGCCTTGAAGCAGCCCAAAGGACTTACACTTTCTCCATGGTGTTTCCCATGAATATGAGGCAATATACGTTTGCTGTAGGTATTCATCTGACATTGTATTGTTCAGCAATGCACTTGTGAGGTTAAAATCATTCACTATACAAAGATATATAAGATTATGAATCAATTTATGAACACCTAGAATATTAAGAGAGGTAATTCTTGGTCTACAAAATGCTGTTTCACTGTCATTTCAAAAACTCAGATTTAGCGTATGACCCAAAGATTTTAATTATTCTTGCACTAGTGACAAACGGTAGTAACAATACATTCACCCTCTGCACTAGTAATAAATTCATCCTCTTTATTAAAAAAGTGCGATAAATTATAAATATTAAGCCTGTTAGATATACTCCAGGTGTTTAATAACAATAATGCTTGGCTGTTCCCAGGGCTTTTCAGCATAGGATCTCTAAAGTACATTAAGGAAGTAACTAAGTTATGTCCCAGGGTACTCATGAGTAACTTGTGGTAGAAACTTAACTCACGCCCTGTGTCACGATAATGGCAGAGCCTGAAATGGAGTGGGAGGATTGCACTGCCACTGCTCGTAGCACACACGAGTAGGTACTTTTAGATTTTATAATAGGCATTCCCACCCCAGCATTCTCTCCCTTTTCCTTTTCTCAGTATCTGAAGGCAGATACTCTTCTAGGAAGCAGGCTTATATTGCTGTCTCGCATTATAATAAAATAGCTGGGGCCCAACTGTATTAGTATCTCCCTTAATAGTGGTTGAAAGAAGCAAGAGGAGAAGCCCCCCAAGAAAAGAGAAGTAGCCAGTGGGTTCAAGAAGAAGCAATTAGCCTCTCCAAGAGTGGGAGACTGGAGTGATTAGTATTGCAGGGTAGGAAGGATATACTTACGAAACACTTGGTGCTAAATGGTTCATCCTGTATAATGGCTTTTAAATAAAATCTACGCTTGAAGGAGGAACTCAGTGCGCCAAATTGAATGGTCTCTCTGAGGGCAATCAGCACAGCTACTTACTTTAAGCATTTCAGTGAGAGGTCGCAGGAAAATTAACCTGTTGCTTTCAGGGATCTGACTTGCTGCTTCCCGAGAATTAACCCAGAAGCCCGCTCTGCCAGACCTTGCTTGGAGATCCTGTAAGGAAGCAGGGCAGACTTGGAAAATTTAGGGAGAGGCTGTGCCTAGGGCATTATTTTTCATTCTCATCTTGAATTCTTCTGGACATAGCACTGATAGTGTGCACAAGCAGAAACTTAAAATCACAGAGCCAAGGGTAGGAGAGCTTGAGAGGTGCACAGCTTCTGGACAGCTACAGCAAATTTACTTTGAAGCTGTAAACTGGGAGGTCTAAGACACCTCCAAAAATCCCAGTACTAGCTATTAAGGGTTGTGATGGACATGAACAATAAAAAAAAGAACCCACAGTTGAATGTTTTTTTCTGTTTGTCTGTGTAACTTTGTAAGTGGATGTGGCATTCAGTTCATATTGTAAGCTTTTTAGTACTAGCACTGGGAGAAATCTGACAAAGGAAGGACATGAAAGAAGAAAGGAAAAGAAAATGCAAAGAAAACAAGAACAAAAGAAATACTGCCATAAAAAGTAAGAAGAAAGACAAAGTGCAGAGTGTACAGTGGAGAACAGGAAAAATGTAATTATTTAAAGTGTTTACAATCAGTCTTCCTGGTAAAAGGGCAACACAGGAATCGGTCTGGACCTGCTGGCTCTTACGCATCTTTAGATTCTAGATAGGCAGCAATTTTCTTCCTGGCAAATATCTGGCAAGTTATTTATGTAGGCTGAAACCCTCTCCAGTCCGCAGGCCACTGGGAGTGCTTACATCCTACCTAATCTTTGGTTCGAGCAGCTGGCAGTAAAACTTCAATTTGACAGACGTCGTGATTTTCATCCCAGAGCACTGTCCATAAAAAGGGTGACTTGAAATAGAGAATATGTTTGCTCAGAAGTGTCCTTACTATTATTTTCTGAAAGGTCTTTGGATGTCCCTTTTTCATCTCATTTTTTGTTCTTTTCCTGCCTGATACTACTTAAGAAGGCAGTGCAGAGTTCTGTAAATATTCAGGTGAGAAGGAGAAAAAAAATGTGGTTCTGTCTTCAGTTCCCATGGTCTCTGCTTGTGTGTTTGAGGCCGGGAGCATATTTGCTCAGTCAATTCTGAAAGAACCTTTTCTTTGAGGACAAAAGCTTGCCTCACAGATTGAACTTATTTCTTTTCTTGCTGAGCCAGAGTCTGAACAATAGATTTTTTAATCCTGTTTTTAGGTTTTAGGGTTTTTAATTCTGTTTTCATATGTTCTGACTTCAGATTTTTTTTCACCTGTTTTTTTACAGTGCTAGAAGTGTGAGCTACTGCCAAACATGGTCTCCTGGCCTTTGCATCTTTACTAGAGGAGTCAGGTCCTCCTAAGCTGGGACGTTACAGCAGTAGAGGTTTAATACAGCTTACACACTGTTTCTGACAGCGGAAAACATGCACAACTACATTTAAATGCACTTCACATCCAATGCTTTACAAAGACAACTGGCCAGGAGTGGGCTGGTGGTGAAGGATGTAGAGGTGATGCCCAGTTACTTTTAATACTGTATATATCCTAGATAATGAGAGGGTTAAGCAATAGTTGTTACTGAACTGTTGATACTGATGGCGTAATGATGTAGTTTGTATGATTTGGGGTCATTAAGGTCTCGTAGTTAGACAGTGTCCCATATGCAAATATTCAAGGAAAAGCAATTGCCTGATAAACCCAGGAGAGTCATTAGAAAAACTGCCAGGCTGTTAGGATATGAGAACACTAGTTTCTCATCTCCAGCCACAACTGCACAGGGAACTGCTAGCTTTGGGAATCGACATTTGAAATGGCTCAAAAGCTACAAGAGACAGAAGGAGGGTTGGTGGAGTTGTCAGGAGCAGCTAGTGAAGAGCAGCTTCTACCAGGCAAAACTGTTGAGCCTGCTGGAGTTCCCAGGGAATGACAAACTGCAGGAAGACAAATGGGCATCTTAAGTGTTTTACTGGTTTATTCCTTTTCAGTTTCTCCTGTGTTCCCACCACTAATATCAAGAAACGCTATATATTTAGGTAGTATGATCGCCATATTTCATTATAGGTCATAGCTTCAAAAGGCAAACCTTGCAGGTGGCCTCACTGAACAATCACGGTCGCCACATGATGGGTTGTTCCTGAGCCACCTGGTCCAAAAGTGGGCAGTTCCCTTAAACTGCACCTGTAGAGAGGCAAAGGTGTAGAGCCAGTCCACTGAAGGAGCTACGTGGGCATCATGTAATTGCGACAAGAGCCATGCGAATTTGCATTGTATTCACGGGCCGTTCACCTTTAAACACCTGTTCTCAATCTATTGTTGGTCACAGGAGACCCAGTGGCCTTCCGAAAATGAATAGTCTCTGTCATATTTCTCCTGCATGTCCATTTTTGAGGAAGTATTGCCCTGGGCTAATACCAGTCCTCATTTCCCCTGTGTTGCCGAAGACAATGAAGGCTGAGACTGAGTGGCTTTGGGATGCCCTTGACCCCCGGCAGTGTCAGACAGGTTTGAAGCAGCTTGGCAAACATCTGATTCCCTTGTAAATGTAAGGCTTCGTTCACAAAACTTCACAATCCCATACCTGCCCATGGGCACTGAATTAACTTTTCTTTAAAATTCAAAGTAGCATAAAAATTGACAAAATGTTTCCCTTCCAAAACATAGTTAAGACGTGAATGTTTGCTGTCAAAATCCTAAAGCATGAGTCTGAAAATTAAAGTTATATAGTCTGGTGTTGAAACTCTGACACTTAAACTAGCTTTTTTTCTTACATTTTGTGGAATTCACCAGTATTATTTGAAATGCAGCTGTTCTTCATGCGCAAAACCAGGAGAGCTTCTCAGAAAATATTGGAAACAGTTGACATTTTATGAGATTTGCAAATAAAATTCATCAGTAGTGTCTCCTCCAGTAATGCTCACAGCAGTTATAAACAGAAGGTTAAAAAAACTATGAGGAAGATATTCTCACCAGGACTTCGCATCCGTGTCTAGGAACTGTTGGATATATGGTCATATATACAATTTACAGCCTTTCTGGACACCTCAGATTTGGCTGTTATCTCTAGCACTGTATATGTGACCAAATTTGAAGAGAAGGCATTCAGGTATAGCAGTAATTCTATAGCAGTCTCCGGTCAGTGCAGTCTGGCGAACACCTCTAGCCAGACAGGTTTTAATCCCTCCTCTTCCCTTCACTGCCTCGTTCTGTGAAATCAGGACATGATACTGAAAGTAACTGAACTGTTTTGGAATACGGAAGATTGGAAAGATGTCGTCCTTATGGCTAGGCTAATATTGCAGAGAAAGACTGTACATAAATTTGACAAAAATGTGAATTTGTTCTTGAGTGCAGGTTGTGAATGTAGGAGGCGTGCAAACAGAATAGTGGTGGATGGTCACCAGACAGCGCATCTAAATTCAGATTTCAGAATGATTGCAGGACAGTAAACATCGCTTCCAAAATAGCTTTTATTTGTGTTGGAAATGTGCTTTTGAACTCTAAGTTCTTTTAGTTGGGAAATAAAAACAGATTAGAAAGTTATTAGATGGTAGCCAAACAAAACTAACAGAGCATTCAAGTAGAACAAGCTCCTCACAAACAGATTAATAATTATCTGTGGAAAATATTTACCAAATAACTTCAAATAAACTAGAGGAAAGGTTGATCTGTTCCTGACAGATTGTGGGCAGTGTAGGTTTCATGCATGTATTTGACTCCTGGCAGATGAATTCATTCTGGTATGAGATGGAGCCTATTAGGAAATTGGCTACACAAGTAGAAGTCCACACTCCATTTCCTTTAGGGTTGCTAAGCACAACAATTATTGCCCTCAGTGGTAAGGCAAGCACTTAAATTAATAAATGTCCTATTAATGAGTACACTAAACATGAAAATGTCTGAACTGGAAAAATACCAACCGTGCACGTTACCAACTGGGCATGTGTTTCATGTTGGTTAAACAAACTAGCTAATAGGATAAAAGTCAAAGGTTGTAGCACACATAACTATGAGAATTTTGTTTTGTCTTGAATCTACCTTTCTATGTCAATAAGAAATCTTTCAGAAAAGTGGTGATGATACATGAGCTTAAAAGCAGTATGATGCTGGGTGTTAGCACGCTCTTATGTAGGTTTATGTGTAAAAAACCCAACCCAACGACTATAATTTCTTAATCTAAAATTAAGAAGGGTAAGACTGTAACAAAACCAGTTCCATCAAACTACAAATGCTACAAATTCTTCAAACTGGGCAAATTCTAACTTTCTCATCCTGGTTTTTTAATCCGACTTTGCCTTTTTCACATGAAGCATCCTTGCTCTTGATCGGAAATGAAAGTCTGCTTTCTCCAGTTTTCAAGCTTTGAGAGTTTCCTCTCCACATTTGTAAGCTGTCTGCAGCCCAGACATCTACCAGCTTCTCCTCCGTTGACTCTTGAATACGGAGTGGTGGTGTAAAGGAAAAAAGCCATAAATTTGACTTGAAATTTTACCCTGAGTGCATCAGTTTTGCATTGCTTATACTGTAATATGCTTACTGTAAATTAAATCAAATGTAATCCAGCAGCAAATGTGTTAAGGCTTGGGGAGGTGGGGAGGCTGCAGCGTGATACAAGTTACAGAAAGTACCAAGCCTGCTGCCAAATACAGCTCTCACCATAGAGCCTTTGGAATACAGTCCTCAGGCACCCTAGTCTTCATTAAATAAACACAACTTACTGTTATTGTGATACGTGGCTGATATTTTTATGCACAGTGTAGGACGGGGGCCTAGTGTGGATCTCTGGGGTGTGTGCGCCTGTAAGGGCAGCAAGAGAAATCAGAGACTGACGGAGTTAAAATGCTCTGGGATCAGGGTCGAGCAGAGCCGTATCAGACTGCATCAGCCCCAATTAGCTATACTTCACACACGCATTGGGCGAACGATTTCCAAAAGCCTGCAGGTGGTTGGATGTCCCATCCCCAATTTGAAACCAGTCTTAGTTGGATACCAATTGTCCTCGGTGCCTTTGAAAGCTTCTCTGGGGTGACTAGACTGAACGCTGAGGAGAGGAGTCTCGAGTGCTGTGGTCGTGCGAGGCACCATCAGAAGAGGAAGGAGGACAGGAGGTTTGAAGGCTGAGATGCCTCCTAGCTCTCTCGCAGCACCCGCTGGCAGAGGTGCACCAGTCTCTGCTGGGCAGTGCGCTTGGACACCACCCTCACCTAGGCAAGCAGAGGTCCAGCCAGCCACAGGAGACAGTTACTGCCATACAAGTCTTTGTCGTTTGGAGTTCTAGGCTTAAATAAGACATTGCAAGCCTGAAACATGTTAACAACTCTGCAAACCCTGCAATATTAAATATATGCAGAGTTAAAATAACATGCCATCAAAAAAAAAAAAAAATTGTCCTGTTTTCAATGTGATTCTCTAGGTGAGCAGCACCATCCTCCCAAGTAAATAATGTACTTACTGTGTCTTTCCTTTAAAAATTAAGAGAGCATAAACCTTGCAGAGAGGAAAGAGTATAAGTGCCCAGCAACAAAGACTTTTTAATAAATATCCTTTTACTTCTTATGACTGTCCCGTTGATTACAAGATACAGCCAGTAGAGAAGTCCGATTGTCCTGCCCTGCACAGCCATTGGCCTCTAGGAAAAGTAGGTGAAATTTGGATGTAAAATGCTGATTTAGTAGTTTCCTGCTTACATAGCAGAGGCTCAGATGATCCTGGAAGGTAAGCTCAGAGCAGAAGCCAGCCAGGGTTATCCGGGTTCTGTTCCTCACTGATGTTACTTGGTCATCTGAATCTGAGGGAGCTGTTTACATTCTGTGGCTGTATTTTACCCACCAGTGAGCCTGAAGTTTCTTCACAGAGGCAGTGTAAAATGAATTAATATTTTATAATGTGCTTTGAAATCCTCAGATAAAAGGCATCGCAACATTGCAAAATATTTCATGGACAGAACCATCTGAGGTGAGATCTGCCTCTTTTTATGTAACTTCTTTCAAAGATCAGAAACTAATTGGACTCCGAGATTAAATAGTGCAGGGAAACAAGATGCACCCACAGTTCCCAACATGCCTATGATCTATAACATCACAGGAAGCTGAATGGATCAGATAATTCTACTAGGAAGGCCTGGGAATAACCATGAAAGCCTTTTTTTTTTTCTTTTTAATTTGACCAAGCTGAGCTTTTGTGGTCTTAGCACTGAGCACATGAATATACTCTCCAGAAGGATCACTCTGAAAGGAGCCTAATGATTTTTTTTTCATAAAGCTCATCCCAAAGGCTGACACGGAAGAGGCATAGGAAATGCAAACCACTCCGAGCTTCATCAGACTGCAGATCACCAGATGAGACCTGTGCAATCTAACAGTCTGGATCTGACCCACCAAGAAAGCTCGCCTCTCAAATATATAAGAGCTGTCCAGACGGCACAAGTAAGGTGGTGTTTTCCCATGGTTTGCTAAACAGTCTATCGGGGCTGCTTTTCAATAGCTAGTATTTATATAATTAACAAATACTTTGGAATGTTTGTGGAGTATTGATGGCTGCCCGGTCTTGTTTGCAAAGTACACTCATTTTAATTTGGCCGAATCTTAAGAAATGTTGAGTATTTGCATCTTTTTCTGCTGACGCATCTTGTATTTGAACCTGGTAAGCGTGCCAAGTATTTTCATATCCACAGAAGAAATCACTAGGAGTAAAGGGTGCAGAGCTCCCCGTGCTCAGCATCTTGTGAAAGCTGATTCTTTGCTTAAAGCGATATAATCTTTTTTATGTGTTTCATATTCATTCATTAGAATCTGTTCTCTCCTGGATCCACTTGCATTAAGTCTTGTTAATTAATACCATTTAGACTTTTGCATATCGACAGAAGGGTAAATCTACCACACATTGTTGGTATGTCATGACTGGGGGGTCTTAAAATTATTTGTGGGGGAAAAAAGACCACCATAAAAAGTTGCTACATTCGAGCAGCATCCAGTTGTGAAATACCGCATTTTATGTAACTTGTGTGTAAGTATGGAGGTATTTTGTTCCATGCCTCAAAAAAAAGTTGGTAAGCTGTGTTAAGAAAGCTGCGGAGTATGCTACTGCAAGTATTGGAACGTTATTGATGAATCAATGATGTATCCTCATCTTGAATGCTGTGTCTGATTTGGTCTCCCTCTTAGAAAGGACACAGCAGGAACAGAAAGGCTGTGGAAAGGGTGGTAGAAATTACTAAAGGCACGGGTGAAAATCGACCCAGAATAGTGACTGGACTTGAAGGAGAGTAAAGGAGGGCTATAATAACGGCAAGTGAAAAAAATGGTTTGGAGAGCGTAAATTATCCTTTCCCGTAAGACAGTAAGAAGGGAACCAAGCAGACCATGAAAAGCCGGGAGCCCTTTCCGTGCGGCGCAGTAGCCCAGCGCCAGCAGAAATCGCCGGGGCCGGGAGCCCGGCCCGCTCCGGGATTCCCTGGCCAGCAGCGGGGAGCAGGAGCGGCGTCCGCAGCCGCATTACGGTCCGGGCTC